>NC_090946.1:29370207-29673124 GCF_040807025.1 Struthio camelus | reverse complement strand
TCCCCTTTCCCCAGCAAAGCTGGTTTTGGTGTTTCTTATTCATGATCAGTCATCATTAATGAACTGTAGGAATGTATTCAGAAAGCACACATCTTCGAGTAGGCTATGAAATCAGTTTCTTCTGTTAGCATGTCAGCAGGGTAGTGGTTTCAACCAAATGCTCAAATGCTGCTTTTACAGCCCTTATCAAATGGCCCCTTCTCACTCCACTTTTTTTCCCATGGGGAAGGTTGGGGAATATGGGAAAAGTCTGCTGTACCATAACCTAAACTGGCCGCTTGGATGAGTCAGTAGAGGAATTTTTGGAATACTGGAAAGAGCTGTAGCTACTGGTCTTCAGGTGGAAAATGTGACTGGGCAGATGTTGAACACCCAACGTGTTTATTATGAACACCATGTCTGCCTGCTTGAGGGCTGGAAACACAAGCAGAATAAAGAGAATGAGAGAGGACGCTCCCTCAGCATTGCATCCCAGTCCTTCTCCGTACTTCTTCAGTTCGACATAACCTAGTTTAGTAACTTTGCAGCATGTCCTTAGAGTTATTTATTTCTTCACTAGAGGAAAGTTTCTGTCAGAGATTGCGAGGCTTATATTTAGTACAGAGATGTCTTCTATTCTGAACAGAGATATGATACCAGGGTGCTAAAATAAAAATCTTTTCTAAATAAGATAGATTATAGTATGGAATTTTATTACTTTATTAGCCTGAAATTAAATTACGAATGGCACAATAAATAAAAATAGAGTACCACAAGCTTGATAAAAATCAGTCTCCCAAGTTATCGTCAGTACCTTGACTTCATTGCAGCAGAAAGATGTCAGTTCATTTCTTATCATTTACAGGGAATGCAAAGAAACTTCATTGTTCAACCCACAGCACTAAATATAATAATACATGAATCAAAGTTCAATTAATGAGATCAATATACCATAAAATTTTGGATTGTTCTTCTGCCAACTGCAGGAGACAGCATAAGGAAAACTTCATATATTTTTTCCTTCACATAAAAGGATTCTGCCAAGCTGGTTCAGTCAAAACAGGCAGAAAACAATGATCTTGCATTCAGCACGTTCAGTGAATTTCTTATTGGCTTATGGAAAGCTCCTGGAGGCTACATTAGTGAAAAGGAAGTGTTAAAGATCTCCACCAAGCTTTCAAAAAGTGACTGTTTTTAGATACCTCAAACCACTGAGTTTACAGCTTTTTAACTTTTATAGCGGGACAAGCGAGCCCAGGACTTCTGCCATTTCTGATATTCGAGTCAGTCTGGCAGCATGACACTGTGTAGGTGTGGGCTTGTTCAGCTAGCTTGGGTATCTATCTCCATGTGGTACTAATCTGCTGTCCTAATTTTTCTAATTCTTCCAAAGAGTTCAAGATAGAATCTGTTTTCTCCTGAAGAAAGTCAGAATTACTTACTAATTTCTACTTTCTTGCCACTTTTCCATTAATTACTCGGAGCCTGAGTGATTGTCCACTTGCTGTTTGATGCCAAGTCCCGCTGAATCCTGCTGGGAGTTATATGAACTCTGAAGGATGAAGACGCAAATTTGGCACATTTAATAATACTCTTAAAAGCGTATCAAAAACCGAAAGGGAAATAGAAATCAGCACACTTTTTTTTCTTCAGAAGGAGGTAATAGCCACTGAAAATAAAAACAAAATGCTTTTGGAAATACAAACTTGTGAGATTTTCCAACCTGAAGAATTACAGGTTCCTGTCAAAAATTTTTCAGTTTATGTAACACCTTTATTTCTCTACATACTCAGCTTCAGAGAAACTTCAAAGTATTGACAGTCTGGAAAGGGGCCCCTCCAAAAAGTGATTCCTGCCCAGAGTATTATCTGACAACAATACCAACAGCTGAGTTGGCCAATTATATGTTTACCAGATGTTCATTGCCTTGACGCGTGCCAAAACGTATCCTGTAATTGAGACTTTTTACTCAGCTTACAGCTTTTCCTGCTGTTTCTAGATTGTTTCCAATAAATGACAGTCAAAAGGGGGGATGCCACAGAAAAGCCAGCAGGACCATTATTTAGACAGTTTAATAATCTAGAGAAAGATCTCTATGTAGGTTTCTTATCTGAAATACAGATATAAAGAACATAAATATATGTTAGCTATTCTTGAGGCAGGGCGGAACATTGATTTACTTCTTTTACTTATGACTTTGTGATTTTTATGTGATTGCTCTCCCACATTCGGAAGAATTAAGAGTGCTAAGGGTTTAGGGATTTGGAAAGTGAGTTCACCATATGGAAAATTATTGTTTAATTTCCACTGTAAGCTGGATAGCCATCTTGTTAGTTCAGTATGCTTTGTCCCAGGTTTATTCATTCTCTCGACAATATTTTTGTTTTTTTAAGAAAAAGTTAAGGCATAAGAGCATGTAATAGTATGCACACAGTAACAGGTGAGGGCAGGCTGGTGAAACACAGAAACTTGATTTTTCAGGTAGAATCTGAATGAAAAGCCAAATCTTGTGGTGACAGGATGAACGAGGAGACAGGAAAGTGTGGTAAGGGCATGGGAGGTATGAAAAAGAACTTAGGGGAAAACTAGGCAAGCCATAGCATGAGCAAGTTCTACTTTTTTATTAAAAATGATGTAACTGACTGTATCTGAATTTAGGAATTGAGAATTTGGGAACTGGTGCTTAATTAAACATGTTAAGATGGACGTCACCTGGAGTGCTGCCCTGCCAAGTGGGTCCATATAGACCCACGAGGAGGGTCCCTGCATGGTGGAGTAACGGAGGGAAGAGATTACAGTAGAGGCTTGACCCCTGGGGAAAGGACAGTGCATGGCCTGTTGAACCATCTCAGGAAAAGAAGTAATAGCTTATAGATTGTTCCATTATTTTTCCTCAATTTCCTTATTAAACAGTAGCTATGTAGCTCTTAATAGAAAAACATCTGTATTAAGAAATTTCCTTGCACTTGTTTTGAAAGGTCATCTAGCGTACAATGCTTTTTCTTTTCTTTTCTTTCTTTTCTTTTTTTTTAAGAGTACTGTGTGTTTTGTTGTCTGCCTTTTTGTAAGGAAAGGAAAAAAAAATCCTATTTTTCCAGCTATAAGGAAACCAGACTCTGTCCTCAACCTTCTTCACAACATGGGATCAGAAGTTACTCAAGCACAGATTAGTTTAAAAGGAATAAATTAAAGCTAAAAACTCCACATAGACTAATAAATGAAATAAATGGCCATCATCCCAGATGAAATACTCAGATAAGTATTTCAAAAAGCGCATCTACTTGGTATTTGCTGCTGTGCTGCAGCTCCAAAGGAGATTCATTAGATTAGAAACAATTTCCAGTCCTGTTGAACTTTCTGTCTTCATGATCACAGATTAATCATGTTCAAAATGAAGAACTTCTCTTTCCTGAGAAACTGATATACTTTGCTGTTGATGATGTCCCTAATCAGGAAGATAAATTGAAACATGACGGTTTTTTGCAAAGTGAAGCCTGAAGGTTTTGTTTTTCCAAATGCCCAGCTGAGACTCATAGTGTTTTATCAGAGGTGTAATTTAGCTGTGTGTCTTTTTTTTTTTTTTTTTAAAGTCCATGTCTTGGCAGTCTAGACTTTCTGAGCAAGCTACATTTAATTTGTTGTAAGAGATGAAACCTACAGAAAATATTTCTCTCGTGACAAATATTTTTTCATGCAAATTAGTTGGTAAGAGAGAATTATTGCAGAAATCATAATTTAAGAAAAAGCAAATAAATAAATGGGAAAAAGGCTGTTTCTCTCAGCCATCTGTACATATCTCTATAAATAGCAGCTATCAATGTGCTACGCATAGCAGGGTATGTGCTTAAAACATAGGTGTGGTTTTGATAATTAAAAAAGTGATTTTTTTTTTGTTATGCCTATAATTATTTGTATATGGATGTTTATCTAGAAATCCCTTACTAGCCATAGCTGATGACTGCATTAAGTGTTTCAAAATAAGAAAAGCAAAAAGTTTTTGGTTTTTTTAATAATAAATGGCTGAAGTTATGCACACAATTGTTTTCTCACTGTTAGGTAAAGCGGTTGATACTTCCACACATCCACAGGGTTTTCAACTGGATTTCAATTTCAGAATACCTTCAGTCTTTTAAACACCCAGCTACTTACGTAGTAGACACTTCAGTTGTGTTAGAGAGCCATAATCTGTTCATTTTTACTAGTGATTTCAGTAAGTGCCTACAGAAATATAAGTCAGCTGCTGTGCTGATTCATACTCCTCCTCCTGGAATGTTTTAGTTTTTCAGTCTGTCATAAGTAAGAAATTGGTAACTTTTCAGATGTGTGTGTGTGTGTATGTGTACATATATACATACACATATACATACACTTAAGAAAGAAAAAGTCCTTAAAAGCCACCCATTTCAAGAAAGTGTTCAGTGTCTCAAATTGAGTGTGAAGCTACACACTCCATTACCATATATTTAATAATAACGTCACCTGCACATCTGTCTGGCTACACAGTTTTTACAGACCACGCTGATGGGAAGAGTGAGGGGAGCGGGTGACTCAGTAGTTACCACGTGAGGTCGGCTTCCACCATTAATGCACCTGGGGCCTTTTCCCCATTATAATACCCTTTACTGCTGCAGGCTAACGAGGCTTGGAGGCCTCTGAATTAACTTTAAAAAAAAAAAAAAAGAAAAGAAGCATAGCTGCATAATGTTCTCAGAGGGAATTGTACCCTCACCCCCGAAAGTTTATGTTGCCTGACGCAACACGCTATCCACCTACAGAAAGTGCCAGTTCTCTGGGCACACCAGCAGAGGCAATGAAAAGCAGATGTAACGAGATAAGCTTTGCTTCACTGAACCTCACGGGAAATGCTTTTGAATTAAGTGTGCATTGGCCCCACCAACAATAGGGTTTAATTTGACTCAGTATCTGTTTTCAGTGTTTATGAGTGAGCTGTGGGCAAAAATAGTGGAGATTAGTCTTGATTTAATTTAATTAAATTTATTGATTAATCAAGATTGAAGTCTTACAGAATTAGAATAAATGTCCTCAATTCAAAATTTCCTACTTATGATATTGATAGAAACTGAAATAAGAATTAAGATTGTATTTGTAAAATATATTCTTTGTAGGGAACTAGATAATTTCCAAGGACTAATTAGCTTAAGTGCCTAAATTTAACTTTCTGACCAGATAAACTATGAAAAATCTAAATATATGAGTTCAGAAGGAATATATGCCCTTAACTGTGGGTAATGTAAAGCATTTGTTTCTTAAATGGTCCAACTAAGTATATACTGACTCTTCTTCTTTCACACTATTTCTACCTCTAATTTGTTTAGTTGAGTGATATGAAATTTATACTTTTGTAACAAATTCTGCCTAGTTGCTTGAATTCAATGGGATGTATGACTGGAACATATAGGTCTCTCTCATCCAGGCACATGTATTTGCGTGAGTAAACTCATTTTTAGAGTAAACAGATTATAGAGCGCTGAAAGATCAATGCATTATCTCAAGTCTGTGCTGAAAAAATAGAAAACAAAATCAATGGAGCAACTCAACATTGAATGAACCACTATAAGAAAGTCGGCCCTTCCAACGTCAGGATTCAATGCAATACGCTTTTTCTCCCCCTAAGTCAGCTCGTCCTTCAAGGCGGAGGAGAACGACAGATACTCGCTGAACTCCCTATTGCAACGTGTTCTCCGTGCAATTCTGACTTCTCTGCAATGATGTGAAACTTCTTTTTCCCCTCCAAAAGCGTGTCCGTTTTAACTAATGTGCAGTATATTGCCCTGACCTTGCACTGCTCTGACCTTGCAATGTTAGGTCACAGCGATGTTCCTCAGAAGACAGTAGTCGTCTTCCTAACTTTTCTCCTGCCAGAGTTACTTTTTGGGCCAAATCATTTGTCTTGAAAGAGCTTTTGTTAGAAGAGGGCTTTATGGTGTAATAAGAATTCGAATTTTTCTCTCTTTTCTCAGATCGTGGGCTTTTCCTTGTCTTTTAAAATTGCAGCCTACAACTTGAGTTTATTCACTTTCAAGTTAAACTCTCCTTTATGAAGCTAGATCAGGCAGGTACATGATATTTATTTTTTTTTTACTAGATGGAGAAATTTGAGATTTCACCAAAAAAAGAAACCACTGAGGAAACATTTCCCTGCATTTTCCTGCTGCTTTGCAGCTCTGCTATGTCCAATAACTGTTTTTTTTTTTTATTTCTGCTTAGTAACTTCTTGACTGCGTCATATTGCATCCTCTGAGAAGAAAATAAGGATCTTAGTAAATGTGTCCCTTTGAAGCTGTTTCAAGTATGTGATTCTGACTTTTTTTAGTTACATAAGTTCTTTCTACGGTCCCTCAGGCAACACAATGATCAAACACAATCTGGAGTATCCCAAGAACTAATTTTGACTTTTTTTAATATTGAAGAAAGGAAAAATTAAAAACATGACAGAACAAAATCAATAAGCTATGGTTATTTCAGGTGTCTTCTCTTGGAATGTCTATGAATGATCAAATCTACCAGGAATATGTTAAAATAAGCGTTCCCCAAATGATCTACATGTCCTGTTTCAGTATATCATATACACACACATTATAAACCTGGACAAAGGAAATGCTATTTTCTTCTGCTAGTTAACCTGTCGTAACAAGAGTAAGCTTGTAAGAATACAAATGAGAGAAATATGCAAAATTCTCACCACTTGCTACATGAGCAAACCTAGTATTTGTCAATTACTTAGAAAAATTGCACTGGGAGATGAACTCAGTGAATTAATTCCCTGCACGTCTCTGCTCGCCAAGTGTTAACTCAAACTTCATCTCCTGAAATACACTGGAAACGGTTTTGTATTTCAGCAGAGAAACTTCTAATGTATCACTGTGAAATGTTATTTCTGTTACCCCAAAATCACTGCTAGGAAAAGTTGGGTCTAAAGTCTTTGGCAGGGCTGTGCCACCTCCTCTCCCCAGCGCGCCTTGGCCTGGGTCGCGCGCTCAGGGCAGCGGGCGCTTTGATGCCGCGCTTCCTTTTGCGCTGTGTTGATTTTCCCAGCGGGACGGCGGCGGGTTGCTCCTCGCCGTGAACAGCGTGTTCACGGCGAAGCAGCAGGAGCAGGAGCACGCAGCTTCCGCGGGTGGGAGATCTCTGCATCCACACAGAGGGAAAACCTTTTTCCTGTCTGCTGGGGTTGCAAACCAGCTCTGGTTAACTGCTCACGGGGTCAGCTCCGTAACGGCCTGGCCTCGGAAACAGTTCAGTTTGTGCTTTATGGGCTGATTAAATGAATACGCAGCATGTTTCTGCTCTCCTTTGTGGTTGTGAGAATAGCATAGTATTTTATGCTTAATGTTTTAATTTCAATTTCTTTAGCTTTCTTTTTTTTATAACCTATTTCCTGACCTTAATTTCCTAAGTTAAAACTATGTTTAAATTAATCCAAAGAGTCTCTCATTTTATACGCCTATATCTCCATCAGTAAAGCTGGAATAAGTTTTTTTAAAAATACATATTTAATCCCCTAAAAGCATCTTTAAACTTAATAGCAATTCCAGAAGTTGCTCTACTTTGCTTTTTAAAATACTTGGACCAGAATCCCCATTTGCTAACTTAGATGATAAATGTGCTTATAAATTGCCAAAAAAGCAGATTTCTGATTAATGTAAAAAAAAAAAAAAATCACATTTAGACAGCTGCATAGAGCAATAGAAACGTGAAGCGTTAAATATTTTCGCCTATTAATTTCACAGTTCACATAACAAAAATGTCAGGTTATTGTGTACAGGTTGTATGCAGTACTTGCAAATGTTTATCTCCAAGAGAAAGCACCACCATTAGTGTGAAAATACAAGTCAAAAATAAACAATATAGTTGGTACTATGTTCGTCAGTTGCTAGAGTTTTCATTAAGTTTGAATAGTTTATAATGCTTAAAAAAGAATCCATTTTTAGTAAGACACTTTTTGGATTTAAAGTAGCAGCTTTTGGTTGAAAATGTGCTATGAAAAGTGGTTGTTTAAAGATATCTGTAGTTTAGTGAGAAATACGGTTTATGACTGGTAGGTAACATTCTTTGGAGCTGTATGGTATCCAATGACTGCAATTTTTTTTTTCTCTCTGCTTTTTTTTGGCACCTACCTATAGATAGCTAGATTATATAGCTAGTAGAATATTTTTGCGTTTTTCAGAAGCTGGGAGTCTCAATCAACTTACAGGGTTTCCTTTCTGAGCCACATAACTTTTCTCTACCAAACTGGTGTCTTGTTCAAAAGGGTCTTGGGCTTTGAAGGTAGTGTTTCAGTGTTGACAAAAACAGGATTTTCCCATATATGGTTGGACGAATGTGTATTACTTTAAATAAAAATAGTAAAAAGAGAAATAAAAAAAAAACTAAGAAGAGTCTAATATCCAGTTTTAGCAGATATGCTTCCAAAATCAAGTAAAAAAGAGCAGCAAAGAAAATTGAAACAAAATAGAAGTAATAAAATCATGCTTTTCAAAGACGTCACAAACGCTGTAGGGAATTACTGACGAGTGTTGGTTTTTTTGTTTTTTTTTTCCTTTCTTTCTTTTGGATGCTTTACACTTTTCCTGTGGTAAATAGAAAGCAAAAATTTCCTGGAATATCTTTGATTTGTCTGGATATCTAATAAAAAAGCAATGCTAAACATAAACAAGTGCAGTTACAGTTTTCAAAGATCATAAATGTAAGCAATGATCTGCTATAGTAACAAGTTTCAAGAGTTTCATTTTTAAACTTGTTATTATTGTACCCACTGAGCTCAGGATTGTTTTGCAACAGAGACCATCCAAACACATTGACACTTTTTCAAAATACCATACCTTGCATTTGAAGTGACACAAGACTATTTGTTGCCACATTGTAATCTCCCCCTTTCACAGAATTTTATTTCATTGGAAAATTTTGATAAATAAATTCTACCTCATTCCCACGAGGAATCTGAACACCCCTCTTGACATGGTGGCCAGATGGCTTTTACTCTTGCTGCTGAAGAGGAGCAGTTAAGGAAGCTACTGGCCAGCTTATCTGCGCGCAGCCCTAAGGCAGAGACGACGCCAACATCAATGAACCAACATCACCAACATCAATGAACATCAATGAACGCGGTTTTGGAATTTGGGCTGAAAAGGTCAGAGTAACAGGACGTTTGCTTTGCATCAACATTCAGTAGAGATATAAGGCAGTTAGCTTAATGACCCTTTTGGAAAAAGGTCTTGGATAAATACTGTTACATGTAACGATAGTCTTTTTTGTAAATACGGGCGAACAACATTGTTTTCATGTCATTTGGCACTAGGAATCTTCCAAGTGGTTTTTTTTTTTGATTTGTCCTGTGAACTTACGTGTGTTTGCATGTGTGTGTATATATGAGTGTATATAATATGAACAGGATGCATCTGTGCTCTGTTAGTACAAACCTGTGCTTAATTACTTTAATACTTTCCTTTTTGTCCAGTAGTGATGAATTGAAAACTATGGTTATAATAAAATGTAAGTTTAAAAGTTCTGCTGAATCAGGACCAAAAAAAAAGTAGGTTTTACATTGCCTCAGATTTTGAACTGATTTATACCCTACACAATGAATTTAGGCCAGGGAAGGACTTAGCCTGTGGAGAAGAGAGCCCAGAAATAAGTTTTCTTTGCTGTAAAATTAACAGTATTAAAATATACAAATGTTAGCCGAAACTGCATAGTTCTTTTGTATTTTTTGTGCCTTATGCTCCTTGAGGAACCAGAGCTCATGAGGCAAACTAAGTGACAGCCGTATCCGCTGCTGTGGGACGTGCCGGGAGAAGCCCAGGACTAACTTTCCTCACCGCGTGCTAGGGCTGCACTTAATGCATGTGCTGAGCGAAGCGAGACGTGCTCTGACCTCAGGGAATTTAACTTGCTACTGGCAGAGAGTAGAAATGGTAACTTCTATAACTGAAGGCTGGAGAAAGGGTGGGGTGTGGGGGGATCTTTGTTTTGTTTTTAAGCAAGGTTTGCCGTGTGGAAACACCGTATTTTCTGAAGCACACCAGGCACGAGAAGCTCTCCCGTACGCCATGCAGCGTTGCGTTTGTGCTTGCTGTTGCCTCCCTCTCCTGTTAGCAGCCGTGCAGCCTGCTCTTTAAATACAGAAGAGAGAGGTCAGAATATTGCATTTGAGTTTAGAAGTAAAGATAATGCCATATAAAAGTTGTGTAAAATGAAACCTACACGTCGAAGTCTGCTTTAAATCTAGTGAGCCGAAAAACCCAGCACTGCTGGGGAGCAGTTCATCCCAGTGTGGCATCTGAAACAGATATGCAGTAGGGGAGAGCACCTCAGATGCGAAGAGGTAACAAATTTAACGTACGAAGATAAGGGGAGAGTACCTCAGGCACAAAATATTTCTTTAGCTCTGCTTATCTTGTTACTCATATTCAGTACGATAGTTAAGTCATAGACACTAACAAAATTAACTTAATAGCAATTCATGATCAGCCCAAGCAGGCTGTGTAAGATGTCTTCTTTTTTCTTCAGTTTTCTTTTTTTAATCATTGCACTCTGTTTTATAACTGTTATATACTACTTGCTCCAGGCTTCTGAAATAGTCTTTCCATTAGTTTTACTGGGACCCAGTCAAGCCTTAAAAGAATTACTCTAATAACCATTAAGGGCATGTTCTGTTAAGATCGTTTAAATGAAGGAGAAGACGTGCGCTTGGCGAAGGGGTTGCCTGAAGAAGAATCCGTTGTTAATATCCACACAAGTACAGTATTGAATTTTGTTTGTCAGTAAGAGATATCATTTGGAATTCAATGCATTTGCGGGTCTCTTGAAATTACTTCACCCCCCTGCTTTATCTTGGCTTTGTACAGTACTTGTCTCAGCGTGAGAATTTAATCACCTGTCCCATAGGTATCTTACCATATGCATATATCTCTATGGTGGCTTACATACGGTTTCGAAAGCCAGAAAATTCGTTTTCCACCTTGCTGCATGTTTTAGCAGTCTAGGGCGACAATGGAAATCAAGCTCTTTGGTGCGTGAGGGCAGATGTGAGTTCAGGTTTCGGGATGTGGTTCTGTCTCAGGGATTTTGCTGGCTGAGCAATGAGCAGGCCTCCTTTTATTTTTATATAAGGAGGTTGATTTGAGGTGTGTCCCATCAAACAATAAGTCAGTACACTGTACAAGTAAGTTAGTATACAAAAAGAGGTTTTCTAATTTCTCAGGGAAAAAAGGGAATACATTTAACGAAAGGGCTAGGAGAACTGTAACAATGGAAACATAGGTAAAACATGTAAACCTGTATATCTGGGCATTTGTTCAATACTGTGGGTCTAAGTATTGTTACTGAAAGACCATGAAAGATTATCATCCAAGAAAACCCTACAAAAATGATTCAAAATACTCTAGTACGTTATTTATAGCAAAGACATTTGCTTTGCACTATTACTTGGTAACGCTTTGGTAGACACACAGTTTATACCAAAGGGTATTTGAGAGATTTCATAGAGTAGTAGGATAATATGGAAGAAAGCTGAATGCCAGGAAAAATTAACTCTTCTTGAAATCCTATATGTTATAGCACTGTATTCCAGTGTTTAAACCTGCATATTCACTTAGCACGCCGGAGCTAACTAACCGGACAGCTGAATAGTTGGTTTGTCTTTGGCTTGCATGCAGTCTGAGCATCCAGGCTGCTAGTTACGCCAAGTTAAACATTTTTTTTGCCTTGGACTGCGCCAAGTACTATTTGCGCTGAACAGCCTGCTGGGATGGTCTGTGCACAATTTGCCACTGCAGCAGTGGCCTTTCAGGTTAAATTAGATTTTGATGAAGTAAACAATAGGAAAACATGACTTTACTCAAATGTTACTTGTTCACTAGTTTGTACATAAAAATGCTCGTAATATTGGTATCAACAACATGTGGGCCTTATGGACTCTAACTGCTCTTACAAACATCTTCAAAAGGGTTTAAATACATATAAAGAATGTCAACTGTATATATACAGATATGTATACATATATGCACATGTATACACATGTATACATATGCACACACACACACACACACACATATGTATAACCTACACAAGATTCTTTTTTGGAATAATGCAGAAGAAAGTGCATACATCCTTAGTGCTCCTCTATAAGATGCTGAATCCAGAGATCAGCAGCTCAGTGACTGCAGACTGTTGACTTGCCCAAACTATGAAAAATGAAGATGCAACCATCTTGGTTCCATGCACACCAAACACAGGAAGACTTTTTTTTTTTTAAGGTATGCAGATGTGTAAATATTTTTTGTAGATTCAAATCCTGATGGAAAAATGAAGTAAGCAGGGAAACTAGGCAAATTATAGATGTAAGCATTTCTCAGCTTATGCTCCTTTACTTTGAAATGCAAAGGTTAAGAATTCACCTTTTTAGTTGCTCCTTGGAATGACACTTTCTCAAGTGTCATTATAATAAAACATCATTTCTTCTGGAAGCTTTGCTGTGCTTTCTTGTAGCCTGCTCCATGGGTTTCATGGGTTCAAATTGTTAGTCATCATGTTGCTTTTCAGGTCAAAACAAACTCTCGCGTATACTTTTCTGTGCTGATGCCAAGTCATTTTGTAAGGGGGTTGCATCCACTGACCAGAGTCAAGACTGGTTTTCTTTCTCAGGAAATGAATTAATTGTCCAAAAAACCTAATCATATAAAAGCTTAAAAATGAATTTATTAGCTCCTGATATATTTACTGGAGAGTCCCTTTGGGTCTCTTTCAATATATCATATTCAGTGCAATACTGTGTATCAGACTGATATTCCTAGTACTTGACTTGACGCTGCGTGTTGGGTAGCCACTTGCATATTTCTAGTAGAATCCTTTTTCTTGACTGATGATTTTATCCATATGGATTTTACTATACTTTCCTTTTTGTAGCTTATTTGAGCCTTCTGAACTCTTTTTCTCATCTCTAGTACATTTTTTTCCCTGTAGAGTTTATAAAAAGAGATTAGTGTTTTCTTTCCACCCTGTTCCAGTTGGTAGCTGCTATGTCAAAATTCCGTTTCTTGCCAGGCGTTTTGTTTTTCTTGTAAGGCTCTAGCATTGCTATACAAGTATTTTGGAGCTCTTTGCTCATATGCTCACATTTCATAGCTCCTTTCCTTTCTCAGAATTGTACTTTTTCCATTTCATGGCATTTCTGTGCTATCCTTTAATGTGAACAGTTTACACACTGCTAGATTTTGTCTTCTCTTCTTAAGAGCTCTTCAGCATGGGTTAGTTGTTCTTTATAATCAGATTTATTTTTTATTAATTTTCTGTGCCAACAGTGCAGTATATCTTTGTCTAAGGCAGAGCTACCCAATGAAATGAAGCCTCCTATTTGATTATCAGTTGAATCTTCCTTCTTTTTGCACTTCAAAAATGTACCGAAACTCTTTACTACTTTTTTCTTCTTGTGTAGCTGGCATTTAGTGTATAACTGGAAATAACGTAGTTCTAGATCTGCTGTAGATCTCTTCTGAGTCTTTTTTCCCGAGTAATCTAGGTTTAGCATTCAGATTTGCCTTCTTACAACTCTGTGCATCATTATTCATTGTATTTTTCATGACTACGGACTTCCTTCCACAGCTTCATGAGGAGCTAATAGTATAGTTTGATCTGTTACTTGTACTCCTGATAGGAAAACTGCGCAGAGGTTTATATGACTGTTGTTAGCTAGCTGTGAAGCTATGAGCAGTTGATTCTGTTTATGCACTTACATATAAATGTCTGAGTTCCATAAACACCCAAGAAATTCTAAAAGCTATATCCATAAATAGTAGATAGGGAAATTGTCAATATTTTTCCTACTCTATTATTTAGATACTTGAGTTCAGATTAGGAACCCAAATTTCTTCACCCCAGTTTGAAAATGGTGTGCGTTGACAATGTCTACATCGATAGTGAGGTACAGGAGCAGTGAAAATAACCATATTTTTCTGACTCTTTTTTTCATTTTAAAAGGGAGACACTCATGTACTCCCGGATATTTTTCTCCACATCACCTAGCTATGGGTAGCAAAGGTACATGAAAACCCAAATTAGTCTCAAATCGTCATTTTATTGAACATCAGTGTGTCATCTGAGGTATAATAATCTTGTTTGACTCTCATGGATATCTGTCCTGCTGGAATCTGATGTGAATGTCCTTCTGTGTTGCCACATCACTGTTAGCTATCAGATCCCACAAGGGAAATTGTATGGTGGAATCTCTTTTTCTTCATGTTTCAGAAGACATTTAGGGGAAATGTTAGGGGAAGTTTGGGTAGGGAAGATGGGTAGTGATTCAGGAGGCAGCACCTCCCATGCACCGTTGGGGTGAAACCAGGGCACGGTGTTGAGGAAGCGGCGCTTGTGCCGGGGAGGCTGCGTCCATCCCTGCTGGCAGAGCTTTATAAACCCCACTAAATCCACAGCGCTCTGTCCTAATAGCGACATGCATAGCATCCATGTGCAGTACGGCTGCAAATCTTACAGAAACTTGTTAAAACACGCACAAATTTGGTACAATCTCTAACAAGTTTCCACAGATGCATCCGTTTCCACAGATATCTTAAGTCCCAGGCAGGCGCGTGGCAATGAGCTGAGCACAACTGGTGTGTGGGAGAAAGGTGCAAGGTCTCCTGAAAGGCTATAGCCATTTTATTTTTTGTTAATTTTCCAAATTGGAGCAACTAGACTCACCTTGCCAGTGTTAGCTTGCTAAGGAAAAACCTCCACTGCGCTTGTCTCGTACAGCGTTGTTTCCCCTGCCTTCCATCACGCTAGTGGCACCCACACATGTACCTACGCCTTTTGCCAGATGTTTAGCTGAGATTCCCACCAACCGAAAAACGTGACAGCTACTATTGCTAAGGAGCAATGACCTTCAGATAGTAATCGAGTTATGCTAATGGGTTGTAGTAATTAAGTTCACATTTTGTTTTTCAGAAGGAAAAAATGAACAAAATTTAAATAACAAAGTTAAATGACATTCCAAGTGTTACCTCCTGCCCTAAAGTGCAACTGTGCACGTTTAGCAGTTTTTCCATGACCGTATAGGAATGTCTTCACCTAAGGCAAATTGTTTCCACATACACCGATGTCATCTTCGTGTTCATTCAGTCACTAAAGCCTAGGTAATGAATTGTGCAGTATCTAGGAGAAAGGTAGTGTTGCCCAAGATGTGAAGCAGGAATCATTTGAACGCTCAAAGTTAACATTTGAACTAATTATAAGTAGCTGCGCTCTACCTCAGCTTTTCCTATTCTTTTCCTTTAAGCAGCAGTGTTCATAAATAAATATTATTGAAACTCTAAGGATTTGATTCCCCTTCCCCCCCCGCATGGATTTCCCTTCTTCGTTTTACGAAGAGTTTAGAACCAGATATTTTTCCTTTCAGCTTACCAAGGGATTAATAACATAAAACTTGGCAAGGAAATTGCTGTCTGCAAACTGGAGCTAATATTACTTGATGTAATCCAGATACAACAGTTCCTTGTGCAATCCATACCTTTTGCAGCATAGAGCATATAAGAACAGTTCAGTGGCCTGTGCAAATGAAGAGGGAGCAACTATATTTATATATAGGCATAAAGGAGTATTTTTTCCCCTGCTGAAGCAAGGTATATTTAACATTGACAAAATAGAATTTAAAAATAGTTCCAGTTCTGGAAAAAAAATCCACTTGAAAGAATATGAAATTTGGTTTGGGGTTGGGGGGGTTTTTTGGTCTTTGGGTTTTTTTGCTGATGCCTTCCAAATTTCTGTTTGTTCTGGACTGAGATGATACAAATCTTGGTGGTTGCCATGCCTTTTCGAATGAAAATGAAGTTAGCAGTTTTGGGCTGTGCCTGCAGAGAAAGCCCAGTGGTAGCAGCCGAAATCTAGAGGTCAGCTAGATCCAGAGCGATCTAGCCGATAACTTGGTTGTAGATGATCGTGAAAGGGGGGTGGGAGGGGAAGGTGTCACAGCGCTTTATGTCATCATTTTGGCAGTGTGAAGTCTGAATTCAGAGCACAAATTTTGGCTTCATCTTCTCTTTCCCTAGTGATGCGGTCCCGAAAGGGAGGCATTGCTTGCTCACTTCCTCGCGCACACGTGGAGGTTGCTCTCACAAAATAAGTGCCTTTGTAGCCCCAGTTGCTTCTCAGCTGGGGTATGTAAGAGGGCTGGCTCCTGTGCTGTAGTTAATCTACCATCTTTTTATTCTGGACTTTGAAGATATGTTTCTTATACACTATTCTGAAGCACTTTTCTAAGGCTCTTTTGCACTCTTACTGCAGATACTGAAGTGCCTGTACTTTCCTGTTTGTATAGCTGCAATGTGCACCATCATTTGTAGCCTGATCCAAGGAGTTCAAGCTCTGGTTTATACATCATTCATTTGAACAAGCCTATATCTGCAAAAGAGCCTTCTCCAACCTCAAGGAGAAAAATGGATCATGTATGTAGCTATGGAGAAAGCCTCGTTTTCCCATTTCCTGGGGCAGAGAATTGCTTAATGCTGCTGTAAACGTTCGTCTTCTCATAGCATTGCTGTGTGAAGAGGGAGCTCTGCGCGAGGCGGTTGTGATGACCTCACTTGTGATCTCACCTGCAAGGGAACGGTATATCCCGGGCGCTGCGCATGAAGCCGGTTTGGTGCATTTCCCTGAGCGCGCCTCTCCGAGGCCCTTGGTGAAGGGCGACTGCCAGCCATGTGTTGTACAAATGGAAAACACTTCTGAAATTCATTAGCTTGCATACCCAGCCCTTGTGCTGAACCGCCAATCCCCTTCATTCTTACGTAAAATATGAAAAGAGCAACAGAAGACAGTAAAATCGACCAGACAAAAAAAAAAGGGGGGAGGGGGGGGGAGAGTTCCAGTTCTGTCACTTAAAAAAGCAGGCATATCGAAAAATGAAAGATGGGGTGCACAAGTTCTTACAGGCTTTGGAGAATTTTGCTGTAATTTGCCAACAGATTTTGTAGGCTTTAAGTTCACAAACACTCATCTATTCCTCGACACACTCGTATGTGCAACATATACATCACATGATATACACCTTCTGCTCAGATTTTTGGGTACTCTCTCTAATAAACATTAACAGCACCAGTATATAATGCCAATTTTTGTAAAATTATATTGTGATGTACTATTACGTATTTTTGTTACTTCTTTATACCTTTAAGTCAAACATATGTTTAATATGATAAAACAGTAACAAAAATTGTCCTTTATTATATTCTTACAGAAATAAATAGGAGCACATTATTTAGGATTAAGCCCACAGATAATAGAACTTTTTAGGGATGTCATTACTAAACACTGAGTGTTGTTTTGAAATATCTACATTAATTCTCATTCATTACTATATGTTATTGGTATTCACTGTACCTAATTTTTTTTACATGTTACAATAAAAAAACACTCTTTAAAACATACTTTCTCCTTTAGCCAGTCTGGTAGAACACTACCAAGTTTAGCAAGATAAAATATAGATTTATTTTTTTTTAATATAGGTTGTTATTCTAAAAACCTATAATTTTAAGAGAATGAGATCTTTGGGGTACTTTTTTTAATCATTTATGCAGAAAACTTTATACTCTGGAAATCCCTTGAAGAATATTTCAGAAGGAGAAATTTTTAATTAACTTGCAGGAAAACCCTAGACAGTTTATTTGAACTATTAGGCCTTTAAAAAAAAAACCTAATACAAAAAAGCAGCAGTGTTGATTTGGAGCTAACCCTCCTCTGAATTTTATGAGGAGCCCAATATTCAACAAAGTGTTTTAGCACATGTCCATGCGCATTTCCAATACCATTTAAACCAGTGTTTTTCACCTACCCCATTTGGACCTCATATATTCCATAAGCAATTAGTAGAGTCTGGCATCACAGAGCTGGACACATTCTTGCATCTGCTTTGCCCTGACCGTCTCTCTCCAGGAGGGAATGCCTCACAATTTAAGAAACACTAAAATTCAGTACAAATTCTTATGGCTACAAGAAAAAAAAAATCCTAGAAACGCGGGAGCCTGGCTTTTCATGTCAATGTGGAGAGAGTACTCTCAGGCATAAAATTAAACATGCTTTTGTCTTTGTAATACTCTTGAAATGTCCATGTACTGAAGGTTTTTCCTAGGGGGGCTCCACCTGTGAAGCTAGGTAGACGGAGCGTGTGAGTGCGGGGGTGAGCTCAGGAGCCCAGTGCAGTAAACCCATCTGCCACCACTATAGCACATGCTCTCAGACAGTCCCTTTCCTCCTAAACTGCTTGCTAATAATGAACAAATAAAGTCCTAAGCATAAGAGCTAAAAAATAAAACAGTAGTATTCAGCAGAGGCAAACAGTTTAGGAGGAAAGGGAGCTGTCTGAGCTTTTTTGCAGAAGAAGCCTCTTGAACTTAAATTTTATCATCATTATAAGGAAAACTAGCCATAAACATTTCCGTAACTTAAAACCACTGTACTTAAGGTTCATTTTTCCTTCGTTGTTTGTTTAGCTTTTTGTTGGCAGTTTGCATGCTCAGGGCTTTTTAGCAAGTAGAATGATAAATGCCCTGAATACGGGGGACAGTGGGTGGTGGAAAGCAATTTTGCAATAACTGTTTGGTTCTGATTTTAGCTTAGGATCCTACAAGAATTATTTTTTCCCTTTCAGTTAAATTTCTTTAAATTGTACCTATGGAAATAGCACAGATTCAAGGGCTTGTAGTTAGATCTCGTTGTACAAATTTGTGATCCAAGAGATTTTGATACTTCAGCCGTAAGGAAAAAAGGCAATTCAGAATAAATGTTGGCACTGCACTTTTAATGCTTACCCTGTAAAGCCATGTCAGCTACCATGACGCTGAGACACTTCAAGGACTTCCATGGCAAAGAGAAATGGATGCAGGCTGAAAGCCTTTTATTATTTTTTATGTTTTCACTTAGGATAAATAGGGAAACTTTTCAGTGGTGGAGAGCTTTTCAAAACCAACCGCATTGAAATCATAGGTACTGTTTCAAACTACTCATGCAAACCTCAGGATCCCATTTTGCCATAACTTTGTATCTGTGTGTGGTGTTAGAGAAACAGAGCATTAAAAGAGCATAATTGCCTGTGTAAGTTTGCTTATGCAAGTAAAAACTGATTTGTGTTCATGGTTGTTATAACTGCTCCTCAGACATAATACTTCACATGATCTTTCATACTAACGTGGCTTTAAAAGCTAAGCTTTTGTCATGTTGGTGCAAAGTACACGAATAATAACTAAAAATATATACAGATCCATTTTGTTTTTCTTTGATGAATTATCTTCTATTTCTTCTTCCTGAGATATGTCACTATGTATATGCGTATATAACACAGGGGGTTTTAGGTGAAATGATGAACGGGAGGCTTTGTCACGTGTTAGTGTAAGATAGCATCTTCCTAGTCGCATCATGGGCGCTGAGGGTGATCGAGCGTTACGGGACAGGTCTGTGTGGAACCAAAACCTGCCACGTGCGTGTCGCCTTTGGTCATCTGGGAAAGCTCTACCAAGCGTCAGTAGAGAAGGTGACCGTCATTGGTGGTTCATAGGGGTCAGGATTCTGTTCTCCTGAAGTGAAAAACCTCTGCAGCTTACATCTGTCCGGACCTCCCTCCTACCTAGGCTTATAAAGTAGTATGAGCTGAAATGAAGGATTCTGAACTCCAGCCAGTTCTTGAAATGAGCCTAATGAGCTTTGAATTAGGTCTTGTGGAAATTATCATGTGAATAGCAGCCAACTCTTTGTGATGTTTACAGTTTAATAACAAAAACACAATTCGCTTTACAGTTAAGATACCAGAATCCAAGCCGATCTGCAACCTGGCTTGGATAACCTGATAAATTTCAGACATAGATTTTATTTGTTCAAAAACGGCGCTTGACCCCACTTGCCTATGGGGTTAACATACAATAGGCCCTGTCTACGTTAGCGAGTAATGTGGTGCGAGAGGGAACAGATCAGCAGATGGACGGAGCGAGCGCGAAGGCTCCTCGGCCTCCCCTGTCAGTGATTTGTGGGGTTTTGCTTCGAACTGCCCCCCGCCCTGGGGCTCGTAGCTGTCTGAAGGTGTAGGTGTGCATCCAGGGCGCAACAGCCGCTGAGGAGCCGAATAAGCCAGTCTGCCCTGGGCCCCGGGGTCAGAGCGGAGGTGGCAGAGGCAAGTTTCAATACAGTTCGCTCTATATCGAAATATATTCCATGGACTCTCCAGGGCTGGGCGAGCTTCTGCTGCTTTTCTGTGGCAGAGCAGTGCAAAAGGGTCAGGCTGCGATGAGGCATCATTATCTCTGCATGCCGCAGTGAGTGCAGGATGCTGCTGCAGGGTCTGCACATGGAGTGTGCTCTAGTCCTGTTAGGTTTAATTTACGATCCTTAACATCTTTCATGGGAGAGTAAGAATTCTCCTTTGTCTTCTCTTAAAGCCTTCACTTTAAGGCCTTTTTTGAAGCCCCGGACAAAGCAGAAGCATGTGCTCTGTGCAGCCTAGCTGTTGCCCAGGGAGTTGCCACCGCACAGCAGTAACGAGGCCTCAAGTTCAGAAACCCAGAAGCGAGTGTTTCCAGTTGCAGAATATTGCAATCCTGTCGCTTGGCCACCAGCCCGTTCCTGAGCTGTTTTCATTTGTGCTGAATGACACTGAAAAATATGAGGATGTTTATTCCATTTTTTTCTGAGCGAGCAAGTTTTGCCTGTGGGGCTTCACTGAGGTTCAGTACATCTTTACTTTTTACTCTGTAATTAGTGGAGAAGGGCGCTGGTAATAAAAGAGGAGAAAGAAAGAGAAAAGGACTGAGCAGTGCAGTGTTCACATGGACTAGAGGTTTGCCTTGGCAAGGTTCCTGAAGCATGATGTATACTTGCATCACAGGTGTTTTCCCAAAGCATCTGAGCCGCCAAGACAAGATGTAATGGCACCGACTCATCTGTGTGATCCCTCATGCTGGAGTAGGGCCAGCATTTTGCTTAGCCACAAAATAACTTGCTCAGCAAAAAATAATCCACTAAACTCTCAATTGCAGACATCCTTGGGGCCAGGATTATCCTGATTTTGATTGTCAGAGTTCATTCCATCATCACAGAAAACGTAATCCTATAGCTCAGGTCCAAGACAGAGGGAGAAGATCCAGAGTCTGCTCTGAGCTCTGTCTTTGAGTCACCTTTATCCTTAGCTTCTCCTGTGCAGGAAAACTACTGAGCTCCTCCTTCTCTCTCACCTTTTTTTGGATGAATCAAATCTGCTGAGATTGTGACCTTCTGGGTCAGGTCTTTGATAGAACCTACTCTTGGATAATGTTTGTATTGTTTGGGTCTGACCTACTGTTCTAATAGCAGCAATTAACAAACTGTAAAAATGGGGGCAGCAATGAAAGCTGTTGAGGCTCATTATACTTCTGTAAAAATCTCTAAAATCCTTGAACATAATTTTCTACAGAAACCTCTATTACACTGGAAATACTATCTCTGGTCTGCAGAGGCAGGAAAAAAGGTAATTATACTGATATAGTGCAGGATAATAATATTTTATTATTATAACAACTAAAAAAAGCACTTTTTGATTTGCTTGTTGCCTCTAGAAGCTGGAAACAAAAGTCAAACACTCTCCTCTGTTGTTGAATGGAACCATTTATGAAAGCCTGACACATTAATAACTGTTTTGTGAATCTATTCCAAAAATTACATCAATCAACAATGCATGTTTATGCATATGAGTTTAATTTGATTAGAGTGATGAACTGGTTTAGTGATGACTGCATAGTTTATCAGTTATTTGCAACTCATAATCTGATGTTGAAACAACCTTGCATAAATCCCAGAGTGAGGTTTTTTTTTTCTGTGAAATTTTCACAGCTCAATATCTTTGATAAATACATGTTTGCTGCCAAGTTAAATATAGTTTGGGCATAACGTTTTATGCAACAACAGAGGAAGTCACAACAGCTTTTAATAACAGACCTCTGTATTGCCTGAAACAGAAAGCTTTTGCAGAAAGTCAGTATAACTTTTTTCAAGGGTTTGGATTTTCTATTGTTATTATTTTGTGGTCCTTGAAGAGGACATTTGACAGCTATAAAAAGTTATGGTGACCATCTCCATTGCTCAATTAAATGTTCATCTGTAATACGCTCATCCAAATCACACAGAGAATAAAGGCACAATTTAATAATGTTTACCCTAAAAGAAGTGTTCGTGGCAATTTAAACAAGGGGTGATGGGAAGCAGCTGATTAAAGACTTGACTTGCCCCAGAGAAGCTCTGTTGTTGAAGGTTAGCTAAACAGTACAAGCTCAGCCAGTAGCCACCTGCCCCGTGCGGTAAACGGTCAAGGAGAGCTGCTTTGGGGAGAGTCACGCTGGGCTGCGCTACCCGGGGCTCTTTCGCAGCAGCGGAGCCTGGGTGAGCCCAGCCTGGTAACACCAGCAGAGCTTGACCCCGCTCTGCGGTCGGCGACAAGCAGTTGGGAGTTCCTGTCTTCTGCTTGATGAACCTAGAAATGTGAACAATTAATTAGGACCTGAAATGCAAATATATGTGAAATTTTAGCCTGCAAAGTTTCTCTGCTGGTTTCAGGGGGATGGCTTGAGAAGGAAACAGGATAGCAGTGCACGTGCTTATATTATTAGGACACTTAGCCTTTAATGAATAATGTATAGCAGCCTTAGGCTGATAATAAATTCCATGTCATTACTTGTTCAGTGTGCTACAGATAACACATAATTGCGGCATAGAGGGGAAACAATGGTTTGATGCTGGCTTCAGCCCTTTGGATTCTGCATTTTCCCCCTAAAAAAATAAGGTTTATCAGTAGGTATGTATGTAAGCAGGTGAATGAAATGACGGACTAAAATCTCCTTCACCTATATGCTATAACAGTATTTGGCATGTTCCCGGGGAACTAATAGTTAAGTCAATATCTTTCCTGTGCCACATCTTACATAACCTAAACGATGTCATTAATAGCGCTGCTTGTGCAGGAAGAATTTGCAGAAGCGTGCATTTAAATTGACTGAATTCAGACAGCACGACTCTGTCTCAATAAGAATTTATTTTACTTTAAAGTGACAAAGAGTAGCAACTCTACTAGGAAACTGTAATATAAATTCTCCTGCAATACTACAAAGTTATGTCAGTCAAAAGCATCTAGGAGGACAAGGCAGCCCTGGGAGCTCATCTCACTAGATATGAAACAACTCAAGAGCTGGCAATGTAAGGTCTATGTGCAGTCATCCCCTTAGCTGCTGCTGGGGAAATATCCTCTAGAGTTTGGCAGCTGGCCCTGAGATTGCTGTCCAAGTTTAAGACAAGATTTACCACTGGAGTGAGGCTGGTTGCCAGATGGATCACAGCCCCTCCAAACTGAGCTCAGACTTTCTGACGTCTCCCACTTCTTCCTGTGTTTAGCTAAGAGCTGTTGCTGGGACCGTGTTGAAGGACCCATTAGCCTGGAAATTGAATATGGAGAGTATATTTGTTCACCAGGGAGAAGTGGGCAATCCCAGAGCATCACTGTGCCCTTACTGGATCTGGCTTCTTTGCAGAAGGGGGTAAGATCCTGGAGTTGCATATCACGCAGTACCTGAAAAACAAACTGTATTTCTATACACTTAATATCAAAATAATTGCCATCTAATCTGCAAGGGTATTGAAGCCACAATATATTCTCTATAACACTGAGGATGATACATTATTCAAATGGAGTGCTAATACAGTATCTTTTATATATATATATATGAATGACACATGTATATGTATATATATATCATTGTAGGGATTACTAAGCATTTCATGATTACTGAGAATTTTCTGACAGTAGAGGACGGTCAGTGAGGATCAATCTTCAGAACAAGGAGGAAAGGGAAAAGAAAAGCCATCTCCCTCCCTTTTAAAGATAGTGCTTTGGGATCAGACACATAATCACACCCTTTACTTTTAAAGCTCTGTCTTGTTTAAAAGAAACATGCAAAACCAAATGCATAATACTAGTTTTCTCTACTCCTGGGATTTCAGTCTGTGGTAAGGTTATTGTAACCCTGAGGTTTAAACCACAAAGCCACTGATAGGCTTTGGTCTGCTAGGCAGCTACACTGTCACAGTGGGCAGTTTGCAACTGAGGAGAATTACCATGATATGGCTTCTCCTGTTATTCCTGTCATTTATGAAAGCAGCAGGTATTGTTCCCTATATCATGAGCTAGGATTTGGACCTTGGCATGCATTTTATTTCAAAGTGCTCCTAGAAGCTTGCAAAGTATGCAGACCCCTGCACATTTTGTGATATATATTGAATGGCACCTCTCCTATGTTATTGTACACTGCAAGCTTGCAACAGAAACACGACGACAGTACTTCAGCTTCTAACATCCTTCTTGCTTTCCTGTGAGAAGGCAGGAACAGAGCTGAGACAATGTGCTTATGAGGATGAGCACGTCCTTCCCTCTTCATGGAAACAGAGGCTGACAAGAGCACCCTGTCTCAGGCCAGGGGGCATCGCTGCAACGTCAGTCACAGGCATTTCTCCTGGTTCTGCCAGGAGCTCCTTTTGTGGCACTGATCTGTCTGCTGAGGCACAGTGGACTGAGACCAGAAATAAAGCCCCATTTCTTCCCTTTGGGACTGGCGCACAAGCACCTGGAGCATCTGCATGCTTCTGCAGCACAGAAGTGCAGCAGGTGAGCTACACAGGTCAGCTGTGGCTCTGAATTCATTTTAAGCAAATGAACAAGTTTTTAGGTACTCAAGACTTCCATTTTGCCTTGAGTTGCAAGTTTTAACAGTTCATGTGCAATTAACTTGCTTCAGAACAGGAAGCTTCAAGTGAATCTTCAAGCTGATCTAATCACAGGTGAATTTGCAGCACGCTTTGAGATTTCCATGCAGCCAGGCACAGCCAGGTTGCTCCATCATCATGAAGAATAAATTATCTTGCAAGCTGAGAGCAAATTCAGAGATCTGCTGGCATATTTCTTCCGACATTCAAAACAGACATAGGTACAAGAGCCAGTTTCCAAATAATACTCCTCCTTGGCTGTGGTAGAAAGCAAATACCCTTCAACCTGATACTGAAAGGTGAGTTGTTAGGGCTTTGTACATAAAGTACAAATGCTGTAACTGTGTGCAGAAAGATGTATATCTGCAATTACATTTCCAGGATAAAAACTTCATGTTTTAGAAGTTTATCTTGACATACCTAGATGGTATTATTTTGATTATTTTGTAAGAAATTGAGGAGGAAGTCCCAGAGGGAATACTAAGAGATGCTTTGAGTGGGAACACAGCTTTCTATTACAACCAGCCAACGCCAGTGACCATAGTGTTGTGGTGAAAACGGTCATAACCCTGTCTTCCTTGTAAAGCTCCTCTCTTCCTGGTCAATCTGGAGGCCAGAGGCTATGATTAGACATTCTCTCTGTCTGTCATCCCCAGTCTGAGTAAAATTTGATCTGCGGTATTAATTTTGTCTATATTCTTACCCAGTCAGATATTTGAAGCAGGCAATAGGCATCGTGCCAGGCAGGAGAAGGAACCAGTCTCTTGAGACTGAAGTCTGATGGAGAAAAACAAAACAAGGAAAAATAAAATTAAAGCTTTTCCATCTGATTTCTTTATAATGAACCATGAAATACCGTTGCACTAACTTCTGATCACAGTCATCTTATAAAGAGATATTGTAGGTCAAGATAAGTTATTTTAAGTAAGAATTTAAATTTGGCAGATAATACTAAACTACAGTTGCACAGAAAAGGGCTCCAAGCGTGTTGACATTTCACATCTACTTCTGCACCTGACTACCACTTCTGACGCTGCTTGGAAAGGTCAGTATAGAGAAGTTAATCTTCTGGACTATCCCAAGATAAAAGAAGTTTAATAACTTTGAAATATAAATGCAGATGAGTTTGGTTTGTTTTTCTTTCATGGACATAAGGACTATCCAATAGATGTAAAGCAAAAACTATCTAACATATTACCATAGCTAAAGACGAACAGCGGATAAGGCATATTGTGTCAAATTCTGTTGGTATAGCTAATGACAGTAGTGCAGTGAGTAAGGCAAAGTTGTTGGGATTTGTAATAAACAAGTAAATAAATTCACGCTTCCTTGTAGTCACTGTAAAAAGCTATTGGAGGATGATAAAATAAATTAAAGAGTATCTCTTGACAACTTTAACAGAAGAGCCAAAAGCTGCAACTCACTGCTATTACTGCAGAGATTTTGCCCACACAGCTACCATGGACTTAAGGAAGACCCACCATGTGAGCATTCACTTAAGTGACTGTTGCGTAATTTAACCCAAGATATTCAACCACAAATAAAACTATCCCCAGGTCAAACCACACTGGGACGCCACGGGGCACTAGCGATGCTGTAGGTCTCAGCAGGGGCACTGCAAGACGAGCGTTTTTACAGGGAGTGCCTTTTCCTCAGCGTGCTTGAAGCAAGGCAGCTGCTGTTTGTTGCAAAGCAGCAGAGAATATGGAGACCAAGAAATCAGAGAAGTTTAGGCCCTGGTGAATAACTTTTGAGTGCAGCTCTGCATCACAAGCAATCCATGGAAAGAAGTACAAGCTGTATTTTAGTGCTAGCTGTATGGGTTTATCAGCAGAGCACACTCGCTGCCAGCGTTAGCTAGCCTGAGTGGTCTGGCCGTCCACCGGCACCGCAGGCCTCCCACTCTGCTTTCCACAGGAAATCGGGCTAGTTGCTTGGCACATGGTTTCTAGCGGCATCCTTTGGCATCCCCGCACAGGTGGTACTTACTTCTCAGCAAGTGCAAGCAATTCCTTATGCTGTGCAGATTTTAGGTGACTAGTCCTAAATCTAACTGTCATCCATGACTGCTACAGAAAACAGCAATGTTTTTTAAATATTAACTTGCATTTTCTGTAGGGAGTTTTTGTTTGTTTTACTTAGGTGTTCATACCTTGCAAATTAGTAGAGTTAACAGAAACTTACTTATTACTGGAGAATACTTTCAAATTTGAAGGCAGGCCAGTAGAGGAAAGAACTCTAGTTTCTGTGACAGTCAAAGATACGTCGTATTTGTTTATCTCTCTACTTATGTATGTAATTTTTATCTTTTCTACCAGGATTGCTGGAAACCCGAGTGTGATCCTAGACAAGACCTCCAAGAAGGACTTAAAAATAGGTAAGACAGGAACTTAGGGAAAGAGCAGTTTGCCCTTGTGAGAGCTGTGCTAGTGCTGGCGTTCCCGCAGGAAGGGAGGGATCGGCCCTCCGCTCTGGTGTGGATGGCAGGACGAGCCGTGTGCTGGGCAAAGCCAGCGAGGAACTGGCTTAGCCTGGTGCCAAAGGTGTATGTTATCACTGAAACCAAGGAAGGTAAAGGACTCTTTTGTTGCAGACTATATTCACTGCCCCAGAGGAGGAAGATTTTTTGGCTAGCCTGGAAGGATAAACTATCATCGTAGAAGGGAGATTGTCATGATCTCTCTAGTGAGGAAAGAGAGCATGGAGGGATTTTGAAACGCGTTCAAGCCAGTGTAATCATAGTGAACTAATCTGATCTACTTTATCTCAGACAATGAGTGAACCTGACCCCAGTGTGTTTTGCTTCCAAGGAAGGAGGGTGTAGGAATGATTAAGTACCCAAGATTTCTTGTGAATCACTTTTGAAGATGATCCTTCTACATAATGAGTTATGTGGCTCATTTTGCAGACATTCAGCTCATTCTCCATGCATTATCTCATGAAGAACGTAGCTTGTAACTGTGCTGTGAAGCAAGATGTTTGTGATTATGAACACAAATTACTCAGATTACATCAGTTTTTCTTAAAGAAAAAAATGTAAATGGGAGTTAATATAGTAGCTTCTGGTTAGGGACAATGAAAGATTGTTTTTTAAATATTTTATATATATATATAAAATATGTGTGTACCTATGCATACCCCTATTTATATGTGTGTATATATATATATAACATTCCCAAACAGCAGGATACAGGTGGCTCTTTCTAAGCCCAAAGAGCTTGATGTGTATCCTGAAGGCAAGCAGACTGAGGGGGTGATTGGTACGTAGGCTTTGCAAGATTGGAAAAGTGCTCTTCTATGCAATCAGTTAGTAAAAGATATTTAAAAGAAAGAGGTTGTTTAAACCGCACCAATGTGTCTGTAGATTTCTTAGTGAAAGGTATGATTTCAGGATTTTCCACATGTCATTCTGAAGCCCAAGTGAGCCCACAGAGGACTGCTAATGAAATGGATCCCATTTTCCTGGAAAAGCTTGTTCCAGAAATACTTTGGTGCTGCAGAAGCTGATGTTGCTGTCAGGAAGATCATGAAGTAGGAAGCACTTATTTGCAAGCGTATATGAGTTTTATTTGAAGCAGGAAGGCTGCTTTGGGGGTTTGGGAGGATGGTAGGATACAGCTCTTCCTGAGCTCGGAGTTTGCTGTGTGGTTAGACAATAAGTGAAAGACAGTGCCTGTGGTCAATTCCTGCAGATGCAGCATCCCAGGGCCACCTGTAGCCTCCTTTCTCGCTCTGCGCCAGACAGCAATGGGCACAAGTGCCCAGCTTTCAGCTCTGGAATAGGCCAGATGAGACCACAGTGCTCAGCAGTGGCTTAGGCTGCAGTGCCCGCATCCTGCTTATGTGTCTGCGCCGCTTCCTCGCCAGCCACGTGCCCCGGGGAGCTGGCGGGCAGCTGGGGCGAGAGCCCCTCGGGCTATCCGAAAAGGGCCAGAAGGACCCAAACTCCCTGACCGTGTGAAAGGAGTCTAGAAATCTCACAGGAAAGACATCTGCTGTATCTCATTGTCTTGAGTTGCTACAGAAACCCCAGAGGAGCTTCAGAGATTTGGCAAAAAAAGGTAAATAACACATAGCCAAGCACGTTAGAGCTGGAATGCGATGTTTGGCCCTGGAGATAGGGGAAGGAGTCAGAGAGAAGACACATTATTTTGTCAGACCCGCTTTACCTCTCTCTCTGTGCGTAATTCCTACTGTCAGTGTCTTGAGGGTCAGTTGCCTTTCTCCTTTTTTTGCTGATGAAGCATGCAGCCACAGGCAAAAGGTTTGTTGTTTGGATAGCTCTAGCAACAAGTAGTGTTTCAACTCACATTAGTGAACTTCACTGCGGACCATTGTTTTCCAAACAAGTCCTACTGCTGCAGGAGCTACAAGAAGATCCTAACTAAGCAAAGACAGTGGTGGTACTTTATCCTGTTTTCAGGATATGCAGCGTAGCTGATCACTATGCAAAATATCGATCCTAACAAGCTGTTAAGGAACGTGTTAAAACTGAGCCCCAGAACTAAAGCCATTTGACTTTTTCAGTCATATCTTTGAAAAAAGACTTTGTGTATTTTGATCATGAAGTATTGTCCCTGCAGTTTTTAAGTGAGCCCAAGAGGCTCAAGTTAGCGAGGTGAAATCAGAACACAAAATTGCAGTCTGAATGATTAAGTGCAGTAAATCCAGAGTAGTTTTGTTTCTTTCCATAAAGTCACTTCAGTTTAATACTGAATAAAATGTTTTCATAGCTTTATGTTTTTTCTCTAAATGTGGTTAAAATGTACGAGAGGTGACACTAAAAATTAGACTTGCAATACCTTCAATATTTTCTTATAAAAACAGTTGTTATAAGTATCCTTAAGCCAGATTGGTTTTAGTAGTACATTTAGGAATCTTTTCACAGAAATATCTGAACAAAGAGCCAGCTTATATTTCATATATTTAGGTGTAATGGTATTGTATCAGTCATCACAAAGCTCTTTGCAGGTAATCAAAAGGAAGTAAGGAACTGCTGAGCGATGAAATAGGTTTGTTCTTTTAGCACCAAGAAATATCTTCACAATTAAATCACATTTAATTGCGAGTTTAGGAAAACCCTTCTTTTACAAAAAAGAGAACAACGAATACAAATATCAGCTCATTTTGTGTTATACTTTGAACAGACTTCATGGAGAAAACACTATGTAGCAAATTTGTGCTTGGTTCCCTTTTTTTTGGTAATAATAAGGGAGTCAGTGTTAGGATCATGGCTTGACTGATCAAACAAAAATGACTGGAAAAGTTTTTTGGCAAGATTATTCTAGAAACTTGGCCTGTGTACAGTGAAAATACGCTACAGATGTATAAATTATGCAGGTTGGGATAGTGCTGGTTGAAACCTTCCATACTGGAGTCATGTGGGAAAGAAAGTCTAGACATCGTAGCTTCACTTACTTTGTCTAAAATCATGCAATCTAGAAATTGCCTAAAACCACATCTGCACAAGTACACATATAGAATTTTGTAACAAATTACGTTAACTAGATTTTCAAACAGAACACAACCAAAGGATTTTAGCTAATTGGTTCTATCAGTAAAGCTTACGTATAGTTATAGCATGTATTGCTTTCTAAGCAAGCAACAAATTAAACCAACCAGATAGGCAAAAAAACCCTACGTTTTGTCACATAAAGTAGCTTGCAATCAAGTGTAAATTGTTAAGGTTCTGCATCTGCAGAGCTGCAAATAAACTGCGTCAAACAAGAATCCAGATTCCTAAATATTTATTTATCATACAAGGTCAAATCAAATTATTTTGATTTATTTACTAATCTGACTCAAGCACATAGACAAGATTTTCTGATGGGGAAGCAAAGTCAGGATGGGAAAGGAATAATGCAGGAATCTTCAGTCACTCTTGGGAAAGATAGGGAACTGTAAGCACTATTGTCATTTGTGGAAAGCAGGAAAAATTGAAGAGCTGATGGTGAGATGGAATTTATATGTTATGTATTACGTATAAATCCCATAGATAGTATTGGCATGTTTTTCAGAGGTTGGGATTTAAATCTTCTTAGCTGTGCCCCGTTTGATAATTGTGGGTAGGGGGTTGGCAAGCCTATGTAGTGCCCCCCTGTCCAGTGGTCCCCTTTTTCAAATAGTTTAGTCTTGACTGTCCATTTTGGACTTACATATTCGGTCTCAATAAGTGATTGCAAGGCATGTATTCAAGATATTGAAGATAAAGGAGCAAAGCTGTTCAAACAACACAGCAGACTACAGAGCAAGAACTCCCAAATCTGCCCCAAACTCCTCTGTTTCTATGCTGTATGTCAGCCGAGGAAAAAGGTTACCTGGGCAGCCAAGAAGTGGATTACATTTGGACTTTGCTGAAGAGCCACATATGGACAACATCGCTGAAATGGCTTGGTCAGCAGCCAGCCTGAGAGTACTATGGATGGGAACTGTGCCAGTATTAGCTGTATTACAATGCAGCTACTTAGGAGGTTCAGAACAATTTTTTCCAGGTACCATCTGTTGGAGTCCTCCTGGTTCCAGCCATCTCTCCTTGCTTTTAGCATGCAGATTCTCCACTCTGTCACGCTCAGCATGGCATGCACATTGATGGCTTTGTGTGTTAGTCAAACCTTTCCTTGTGGTCTCATCTCGCTTCTTGCAACCAATGGTGTTGTTTCCCACTGCCACATCTCCTCTCCAAAACTGTTTGCTTCCTTCTGTCCCGCAAAGTGCTCCTCAGCTGCAGCTTGAATGGCCTGAGCCTCATTAAGCCATCAGCCACTGCTGCATTCAGCAAAATAAGTTTTGATGGCACACTCACCTGCTTAGTTGCAATACCCTGTAGTAAGATTAAACCTGGGTTTTAAGAATAGTCGTCCAAAAGAAACATTTAGCTGCTTCTGGCCAGGTTAACATAGTCATTCTCTGTTTTACTCAAGGCCACGTCATTCCTGCTCCGATGTGCGACCGACCATCTTGAGTGTGTCTGGGAAGGGACATCTATATTTACCCACATTAGCACCTGTCTCAGTATTGCTGTTCACTTCTGACTAGAAGAGATAGTTGCTACCACTTCTTCCAGATGTTTCAGGCCCTAAGTGGCTTTGTGCTTTAGCTATCCTGCTCAATAACACCTGTGTAATTACACTCCTCATGCCCTTAAAAAATGTCTTTTCTAATGCTGCCAGTTGTCACAGCTCACACTGAATTTGAGACGTCGGCCGTTTCTTCAATCAAGTTGATGCAGACTGTACTTAGCTGCCATTTCACCGCAAACGCAAGAGCTCTCTCAGGTATGTATTACAATTAAAATAAGTGACTGACTTAACTATACTAACCATGTAAGTAAGGATAACAGGCCATTGCTGCCATCGGTTAAATCCGGTGTTTTAAGTTTGTGGTATAGATCTTCAGCTGTGATAATGTATATTTAGGCTCAGTATGGTTTCCTGTGAAACCAGCCTCGGAAATAACATGCTCAAGTGCTGTATATTACTGAGAGAAGTCTTTAAATACTATGAAGCACTCTTAGTGTTCAGGTTGTTGATGCACCCTGAAATGAAATGTTTGTTCAACCAGAAATAAAATATTTGTGAGACTGTTTTTCATAGAAAATACTGAATAGTTACATTTTGATTCTAGTTTCATCTTCAAGGTGAAGTCCAGGTCTTCAAGTCAAGCAGTTGAAAAATAAGAAACATACAATTTATTAATTCTTGGTTGGTTTTCTGACTAGCTACACCTCACCTTTGCTTCCAGGCTCCCTCTGTACCTCCTGCAGGTGTCATCCTATGTGGCACTATTTCCTCTGAGCGACAGCCTTCGGCAGCATTAACCATCCTCATGCGTTCCTTGTGTCGCTCTGGTGTCTCCATAGGCCTCGGTAAAGCTGCTCCTCTCGAGCACCACAGCCAGCCAGAGCCATTTGGTGCTTGTTGGTCCCTGGACTTTTCCCCTGCTCATCAAAATGAGTCCGATGAGCTCAGCGGGAACCAGGACCACGCTCTTCATCAGCCCTCTGGCTCTTGGAAACCAGCCCCATAGTACGGGGTGGGGCAAAACCATAGCATGTAATTCTTTTCATAAGCTGCTTAGTCTTCATTTCAGTATTATTTAAGTCTTTGGCCTGCAGAGTTTTTATAGGAGGATGTTCCAGAACTTTTCTTCTTTGATGGCTCGTTTCCATCCGGTTTATGTCTGTTTGCTATATGTGTGGGTACAAATAGTTGTTTAGCTTAAATGGCTCTCATATGTTCCTAATGTTTAGCTCATAGTGTATTTATGGAAAGCAGCTATATTGCTTCTCAGGCTTTATTTTACTAGGTTTAACGCAGCTAGTGTCTTCCAGTCTCCCCCATAAGACAGACTTTTCTGTTATTATACCTTTTTTATTTGAAATAATCTTTCTTTAACAGGAAATTTCTGTTAACTCACTTCTAGAGAAAGTCCCACTAATACTTTTAACAATTACACTAATGCTTCTTTGTTTCTGTCCAAAATACCTTGGTGGAAATACTAGACTCCGCTCTGACTCTTCCACAGCTGCATTACAGTGATTTAGGTATCCCATGATCAGCTAATATCCAAAGCTTTTTCTCCTCTCCTGCCATTTAATTTACTGAGTTCCAAGCTTAAGGCAGAAATTCTTGCTTTCAGTTCCAGAGTAATAATTTTTGCCAAATTTCATCCTGTTCCTGTTTCAGTGTGCAAGTGATAAATTCCTGCTGATCCTCCTTGTATAGATGCCTCCCAGTTTTAGGGCTCCATCATATTTCATTAATATTCTGCAGCCTTTTGTGCCAAAATCAGTAGTGAAAATATTAAATAATGTTAGTTCCAAGACCAGTTTTTGAAGAACTCCATGAATTATTGTATTCAGGATATTCTCATTTTGTTACAGCACAAGCACTTGTGGATCTGCTCTTGCCCCTTAGCAACACTTAAATATTTCTGGAAAGAGACCTGCCTTGAATTATATAAGGTTTGCTGGTGACTCCAGTATAACTAAGATTTTATCCCTAATATCGTAAATAAACATTTCCTTAAAATAATGAATAGCAATATCCTAATGATACAATATTGTTTCTGAGATGATCTAGACCGTATAACTATATTGAAGATATTTATAGCTATTGAAGATATTTATTTATTTATATAAATAAATATATATTTATTTATATTTACAATCTGCTATCCTTGTAAGTTTGCATAGCTCCTGCAATGCTAATCTTTTTGCTGTGAATCTCAAAACTTTTCCAGTTTCCCAGCTCTGCTCAGCGCATGCAAGAGGTTTGTCAAGGTTCACCAAAAACGACAATGTTTGGTTAATGTCAGTTGAGCCTGAATTTGAATTTGCAGGTCAATTGAAAGATAACCTAGCTTCAAGTTCAAGCAGTATGAATTCATGAGAGTTTCAGCTACCTGCCTGAAAATGCAAATGTGTGCTCTCCCCCTCTCCTACTCTTTGTGAACCAATACACGCAGGGGTTTTGACATAAGTCTTTCTTGACGCTTTTAATAAATGGGCATGCTACCTTCTGCTGAAATGAAGGAGTCGCCACGATGCCCTTGGCAGAACCTGATCTACCTCACGTTAGGAGAGAGGGGGGAGCGCCTTGCCTTTCTTAGTGGATGAAGCACTTCAGTGATATGTCTTTCAGATGTATGTGAGTAAACCGTGAAAGAAATAAGAGGTGCTTATTAGTAGTTCCCAGAAAATCATGGATGTACTTTTTGATCCATACTACATAAAGATCTAGCCCAAATCTGAAATGTTACTTCTCCTTTAAGGAACACAATAACATTTCAGCTGCATATTGCATTTAGTTCTAAAGGATGGTCTGTCCTTAATACCCCTTTAATTCCAATTCACTATTTAAATTTTGGTTAAAATTTTAGTTTCTGGCAAATTAATATTAGATAAGAATTTGCAAGAACTGTGTCATCTAAGTTCAAAGATGTATATACAAGCTTGTGTTTTCTAATAATGTACATTGCTTTGATGGCAACTAGTACTACAGCACACTCGGGATCATGGGATTGTCATTACTGGCACCAAAAATGCATTTATAAACCACAAGATCTTTGTATTATAGCTTCTCTGACTCATTGTATAATATTCTAGATGACTATTAGACAGTAAGTAAAGAATGAAATATAGTGTAGCAGTCTTATCTGAGACATATAAAAACATTTGAGAGTTGAGTAAATTGATCTGGCTGCTATACTCATCTGTTTGTTTAAGGCAGCACACTGGGTGTAATTTGCACTCATTTAAGCACTTAGATTTGTCCGATAATGTTTTTTCTAAACAATTTTATTTAAAATTGTTTACCCTAACTGTATGAAGAAAGCCAACAAAAAAGCCAAGTCAGAAATTGAAGCCATCTGTATTTCATAAGCAGAATTTTCCAAGTATTTTATGGAATATCACAAAAGCCCTAAGCAAGGCCTAATTCTCCTCAGGTCAGAAATATTAGAAATGGAAAACAGAAGTAACTGAGAAGCATGTGGATTTAGTTCAACTCTAATCCTAACATGGTGCAAACTAATGATATCAGTGTCTCTAATCTGAAGACTTTCACCATTTACAGGCATCACTTTATGTGTGGGTATAATCTGATATTCAAGAAATAGTATACTTGTATGAACATGGTATTCTTGGTAAGAAATTCACTGTATGCAGAGTAGCGTAAGATTAGGCACCACTTAAATGGCATTTTGTCCTTAGAAATAGACCCGTAATTGGTGCCCAGGCCTTGAGCTGGCCCCAGATCAAGGATAAATCTCGACCGTGGGAGCAAAGCCAGCATGTGAATGTGCTTTGTTCACTCGGAATGAACAAAAAAAAAAAAACAAAACAGGTTATCTTTGAGGAGTACCAGTCTTTTAATAGACCTGGACGGTGTCTTACTATGAGTGATGATTTAATCAAATCTGATTTCATGTGAAATTGTTCATAAGATAATTTGAAGTGTCTGTCTTTCACAGCCTGCAAAAGAAGGTGTCTAATCAGATTATAAAAAAGGATTATATGCCTTGGCAACTCCAGTAGCAAAGGGCCAGCATCAGTGATCAGAAACTCCCTTCCAGAGATCCCTGAGAAGCCAGGTTGCAAACTTGCAGGAAATTATATTTTCTTTAGGTTTAGCCTGCATTAAATCAAACCAAATCTAAATCTCTTCTAGCAAAGCAGCTCTTCCAGCTGCTTGCTGGAATACTCATTTTTTTCCATTTTGTTGCAAATAAGTAATAGTCAATCATATTGTCTGGATCTCCCAGATAACAACTGGGAATTAGTTGCCTAACACTGGGGAACAGATCTTCCAGAGATGCATCAAACTTTACTATGGTATAAGCAAACACTCGCTGAAACCGAGACACTCCAAACAAATTATTTCAGGCTTGGCTAACCAGTCATTTATTGGGTATTTTTGGCCAGTTCTGTTCCTGTGTTCCTATTTGTGTTTGAATTCTTGGCCAAGTTACTCTTTGGCTAGCATAGCACAAGGTTGTTTCAACTATTATTATTTATTTGAATTACAGTACATCCAAAAGGCTCGGCCATGTCCACAAGCGTCTTGTGCGAGGCGCAAACACAGCACTAGAGACGGTCTCTGTCCCAGGAAGGTGAGGACCAGGTACTATCTGCTCAAGATATATTTCATCCCGTTTGGTTCCCTCATGCCTTCCCACTTGTCGTCTAACCTTTCACATTAGCTCATGAGTTCCAAGAGCATGAGACAACTAGTGTCTCTTACAACGTGTTTTTACAGCGGCCAGCTTGGTAGAGTGCTAGGAAGTGCCTACAAGCTTTCACAAAATAAAATACACCCAAGGAAGTGGCCTACATGTGGGTACAGAATAAATCAATGGCAGAGCTAGGAAAACGCCAGGTTAGGGAAAGGTGGGGATCCTTGGCAGTGCTGTCCCCAACTCGCCCCAAGCAGGCAGCAGGGCACTGGTCCTGTTTCCGCCTGCAAAGCCCAATGAGGTCGAGTGATGGTCTTTTACCATCCACTTGGTAACACCTGAGTCCACGTGAGCATCAAAGGGGATAGGCAGCTGACTGCCCTAAGCAGTGCATGTTGGCAGTCCGGGAAAAAGAATAGTTTTTCAGCACAGAAACTGGTAGGTATTACTGACAGTACACAGGCACAGGGAGCTGTGCTTGCTTGGCTTGGTACCTGTGGGTACGAGGTTTCCATCCTTGAAACAAGGAAGGAAGCCATCTGCTTAACAGGCATGGAGAGAAACTGATGCACATGGCTGTAATCTGGGGAAATATTTGACCTTTTTCTATTGTAGGACTAATATAGAAAAAGAGCAAACAAGAAAAATTGCAGTAGTTAAATTAACCCCTTATTTTTTGTGAAGGGTCTGGCAGCTGTATCAAAGCCTGTCACTGTGGCATGCACTGTAGGGACAGGTCAGCGTAACTGCTCAGGATCTTAACATCGAGTATGGCCCACGCGACGCCTCCGAGCAGCTTCCCCTGTTGCTCCACCCTGTGTCCCCCAGGCTTTCAGGTAAGGCAATCTAAAAAGACGGGATTAATCACGTCCAGAGAAAGAAGAGACTCGGCAGTGTAGCCTGTATGCACGCTGATGTGTATAGGGAAGCAGCTGGGAAGATGATACGGGTGGAAAAGATAATGCCTTGATTTTCCGATTCTTTTTAACTTGCATTTTGGTCGCTTGCAGGATGATAAGTGTCTTTCTGAAAATAGGTATTTAGGCAGATTTATAGTCAAGCCAAGCACACACGTGAAGGCCAGGAACTAGGCTACCTTCTTTTTTATTCATTTTTTTAATAACAGCATCAAAATATCTTGATTTTTAGCATATGGCCTCTGCTTTTTTTCTTCTCCCCTGTCATTTTCATGTAATGGTGAATGCAAAGATGAAAATGGTAGAAGTCACTCCAATGTGAGCTCTTAGTAGTATGCAGTGATCAGCATAGTCATTTTACAAAATCCAGTCACCTGCTAGTGGGCATTTATAATGTGGAAACTTTTCTCAGATCAGATCTGCCTAAAGCTAATGTCAACACTGGAAATGTTTTCACAACATAAAGGGCTGCCACAAAATTGCTAATCTATATTAAAACCTTTACCATCTTCAAGATAATATTTTCTTTCTGTCTGACTTTGGTAGAGCACGAAGCTTAGCCGTGGAATGTTAAAAATACATGAGGCCATGGAATGTTAAAAATACAGCGAATGCAGTTTAGGTTAGACCCTGTGATTAAACTTAATTTGCTCCAGAAGAAGCCAATTATACTGGTTAATTGCTCCAGTCTGAAGAGAGAATCAATACCTTCTGACTGAGGCAAACCATAGCCAACCTCATACTCTGTCTAAAGAACAACAGAAAAAGGGTTGGGAGCATAATCACACCTCAGATGTGATTGCAAAAGCAGGTATTACTCTCACATCATAATTTTCGATATACTTTTGTAGAAAATCCAGTAGTTAAAAGGTTTCTTCTTATTTTGCAAAAGATGTGTTGCAGTACACAAAAACACCATAAAAATTAGTAGTAACTTCGTAGGTCTTGATTTCATAATATAAAGAAGCTTGTCCTTGACTTAGAGCACTTTCTTGGAGTTAGACACGCAGGTAACCAACTCGCTGAATGATGGGCCAGAGCAGTAAAGAAAGAGATCATTTACAGACTCCTGAAATGCTACCATGAGCAAGAGATGGTAAACACAAATATAACAAAAATATTTTTGTAAGTACATTCGATACCGCCTTTTAACTTTTTACAGAGCTGCTTCACATGTCAGACTTTCCAAAAGAGTGAGGCTAGATCAGCAAGACTGCTAGACAGAAGTTCTACAACTATATAGGGATTTAAAAAAAAATTAAGCTGAATGAGGCTTGAATACTAATATTTTGCAGCTATGAATTAGGAAGAATTAATCAAGCTTTTTTCCACAAAGTAGTGCAACCAGAGATTCTTTTATTCAAGAGGAAACTGGAAGGCAGCTGACTGCCTCCAGCCCTGGGACAGGCTCGCAGGGCAGCCTTTGCCCTTGCGCGCTGCACAGCACCAAAGGGAAGCCTGCTCAGGAGCTTGCTGGCTTTGCAGAGCACTGAAAGCACATTTTCAAATGTAACAGCTCTGAAACAGATCTGTTGCTTTCTGCAAATGCTGGGGACTGTTTAGACACATAATTAACATAGTCTTGCACTTATGGAACTTGGCCTTTCTGCTTGGGATGTTTTTGGCTAAGGGTATGTGCTTGCTGCCTTTTTTTATTTTTTTTTTAAGGAAGGAGTGGCTTGTTATTTATTACTGCGTGAAACAGCAAGTGCTATTAATATTGTAGTGCTGACAGAGAAAGCATTTTCCCAGTTTGCTGTTCTTTTTTCTCTTTCCCTTGAAATGCTTGTTTTCTCTCCATAAACATGCAAATAGAGCAAATGTTTCCTGCAAAGTAAGGCAATCAGTACAAAGTAGCAATAGCAGGATTATCTTGTTCATGTACTGTACGTCTGCACAACACAAAGCAAAAATTGTGCACCAAGAGGAGAATTTTCTGTGTTTCCTTGAACCAATTTAATTCAATGTTATGCACTATAAAGATACCACATATCCAGCTTAAGGAGTGAATTGGTAGCCTGGAAAGTTTTTTTGACAACTATGTCCACAGCCATAACATGTAATGCTAGTTTTGAGGTGAGACTTTTGAGTTACGGGCTACAAAGCCCTTTTGTGAGTGCCTATTTCAGTGGTGCTACTCTGCCTAGTGAGTGCTCTGCAGCAGTTGGGGTCACAATTTGGGGCCTAATTGGATCAGGAGGTCTGCACACACCAAAATTGGTATCATTTGTGACTCTTAAGAAAAAATAAGAGTTTGGGGGATATACAGCTTTGAAGACTCCTTTGGCCAAAAGTCTAAAATTTGGAAGACTAGCCCTACCCTGGGTGTACCAAACAGCACATACCAGATTTCATGGCACACTGAGTTCATGCCCCTCAAACAGCTGGCCTTTAAAGAGACAATGTTTTGCAATCCCTAACTAGCCAAGCTGCCACAGCTGAGTCAGAGAGACATGCTGGGAACACTGAACAAGAGCGTTTCTCACTGCTCTGAGAAGAAGGATGGGATCCCAACCTGATATCTTTGATTTTTGTCCTTGATGTCTAATGCAGAACTCTCCTTCCTAGTTAATGCTTTAAACATAGGATTCTGTTATCTAGAGGTTTTTTTTCTTGATATGAAGGATAAAGGCAGATAATCTAGTTTTCATTCCTTCAGTCTATCCCTGCTTCTTATCGCAGGGTCACTGGAGGTGTGAAACTGTGAGAGGCTAACTGCAGTTGGACAAATATAGGCATGACGGTAACTGCAAGAAATAATTGAGACTGGACTGTTACAGGGAAATGCTACTGTTAAAGTAAACTTGTGAGGCTATGATGAATTATATTTTGCAAGCAGAGCTCTAAAGCTTTATTCCTTGGTCACATAAGCATGAAGCCACAGAACTATATTTCAAAACATTGGTCAGAGGCAAGAATGTAAGAAAGAATCGTTAAAGGAAATACATCTTGGACTAAACTGTTAAACAAGATAAAGCAGTAGTTTCCTAAAAGAAAACACACCTATGAAATGAAAAAGAAGCAGAAAGTTTCTCGTCCACTGGCGAAATAAATAGAAGTCCTTCATTTCCTCGAGTGAGAAAAAGAATTAAAAATTTCTGGAGTCTGTCTGAAAAAGAGCTGTTTTATAACAAATTGTTTAGTATAAACATTTTGGGGGACAAAGATTGTCGTTTTTTGTCCAGAGCTTATTGCTACAGGGTCTTAGTTGCAAGCGGAGCTCATCAGTGAAAAGTAAGAAAGAATGGGATCAGGAGGCTGGTTTTTTTGCATTTCATGTGCACAGCACTTAGTGTATGTAGGACTCCAAGAGGTCTGGACTTCATGCTCTTTTTTATGCTGGGTAACGGTACGCTGCAATTATGCCAATACAAAATCAGTGACGAGACGGGACTCCACACCCAGTCAGTAGATGACTGCAGTATCAGAAGCTCTGTGGAAAAGACAAGAGGTACAGATACAGCAGAAGTGGCCAGCTCCTAATAGAAATAAATCCTAATGAATTATATTTACAGGTTTTGCAGACACTATTCTTTCTGAAACCACCAAATTCATCCTTGAGAATTAGTCACATTATTTAAACGTACAGGATTATGCTGAAATGAAGACGTTTTAAGCCATTTTATTCATAATTGCTAAAGATCTGTATATGTAAGTGGAATATACTGGAGAAATAATCCTGTTTGGCTTCCTCGGCAGTGTATTGGAAAAAGCAAGTGTGCCAGTTTTTAGAAGTGGTCTCAGACCTTTCTGAGAGCCTGTTTGAAGCACAGTGAGAGATGCTTTTCAAATGTTATTGCTTAGAGCTGTTGTTAATAATTGCCTTGTTCCTCTCTGTCATTTTGTTTTAAAGAGCTTAAAAGCCAAAAGCTCTGGAGTTTTGACTGAAAAGGTTTTGGAGGTTTCAGATTCTAAGTGGCATGTTTCTGACTCAGTAAGTTTTGTGGGAATTTTCTTTTGGATTACTCAGAACCCTTCTATAAATGGTTGCAAACTTATGAGACTTAATTTTGGTGTGTCAGGCTCCTCACTGTGCACTCTTCTGTGGAGGCTGCCTGGGCTTTTATCACCTCAGTATTGCTCCTGGTTCACTGATAACAGCTGGCGATAAAGGAAGTTTCCACATAGGCTGATGTTCCCGTGGTCTTTCAGTGCCTCAGTGGTACAAACTATTCAGATTTGTCTTCCACAGTGGCTGCAATCTGAAAAATAGACAGATGTAAGACAAAGTGTTTAACCTTGCCTTTGTTGTCATCCCTAAAGAATATTTCCAATGAGGATGGTGTAGCTGATTCCAAGCTAGGTGGTTATTTTTTCTTTTTTTTTTTTTTTCCTCGCCCCAGATTGGGACAAACCTTGCTCTGGGTTTGAAAAGGCATTTCTAGCAATATTAGTAAAAGCATAGCTGTGGTAGGTGGTGCACCCACTAACTGTAAAGCCAGCTTGATAAATATTTGCTTTGGAGTATACAGCTCACTACAATCTGCAAAATCATCTGTGAAGCTAGGTAAATATTTGAATGTTTATCTTGATCCAAGATGTGGCCACAAGCAGCTACTATCACTACGCAAGGCAACACAAGTCTAGAAGCTAGGCCTGCATATGGCAACCTAGTACATCACAGCTGCTGGCAGAGACAGCGGTAATCCCAGGGAGTTCCCCAGCACGGAGGCTGACTTCTCTCTCCGTTATCAACTAACGGCTTTCAGGCTCCAAGGTTATCATTTTAGTAGCTCTCCTGAGTACTAGGGTTCGTACCTTCAGCAGGCAATTAGGTAGAAGGGCACATCTAGCTGTGCTCTGACGACAGTATTTTTTTTTAAGCCAATGTCTTTCTTCCCTGATGCCTCCCAGTTCTCAGAAATAGGTAGATTCATGCCACTGTGCCCCTCATTTCAAAATGAAATACTGCCTTGTATTTCAGGCAGCACTCAGGATCACAGAGAAATTGGCCAGATTCACACAATATATAAGCAATTTCAAGATAGTTTCCCACTGCTGCCTAGGAAAGGCAAATATTCAAGAGAAATACAGCAAGACTTGTACAGCTTGATGTTTGTCAGCTCGTATCCTAGAAGAATCATATTGCTGATGTGCACTATGCAGTTGTACCTAAATAATGTTGAGATCCATAAAACTGAGGTCCTTTATTCTTCTAGAGGCATATGCTTAAATGTCCTAGAACAGGTATTGTGATTAATGAGAATTACAAAATAATGATTTAAGGAAGGTAAACAGGTGAATTTCCACTCTGGGGAAACATCTGCGTGCCACATGTTCATTGCTGTGCGGGGGAAAAGGGTCAAGCCATTCAGAGGAGAAAACGTAAGACTGTGAAGGCAGTAAATCACATCCCACTCTTGATTGGAAGCCACTATGTTTTCTTCTTGGATAAGTGCAGAGGGGAGGGGGGAAAGAGAAAGGCTCTGTGTAGATTATCATGCAGCTTATTTTGCAGTGGCTGTTAACAGTAAGCCTTATTCACATGAATGCTGACATAGGATTCACAGTGGAAAGGCTTTCCGAACTGAACCCCAAGTGACATGGGGCACAGGTAAGAGAACGGGCTTTCAGGACTGCATTTCCATGTCGAAGGCTCAGTTCTGAAACTCCAGATTTTCAGCACCCCTATGTTCTGCCTCTTGCGTAGAGACATGTGGAAAAAGCAATTGTCAGGAACAAAAAAAAAACTGACTTATCTTTTGCATGAGGTGGCACTCACATGGGGAAACGAACCCTTCAGATGGGGTGGTCACTCTCTGTCTGGGGGTGATGGCAGTCTCCACTGCAAGGTCCTTGTAACAGCTTCTTCAGCTGGATCAGGTGAGACTCCCTAGACTGCTGCTCTGCTGAATTTTTATGTCTAACTGGGCTGTGGTCCTACTTGCCCACTCTAGCATAGGCATGACCTGTTTCTACTGATTATCTTATACTACGAACAAAGCACCTCCTGACTATTTTAGCTGTGTACAAAAGACTGTCCTGTGTGAGCATTCCTGCATCTGCCAGAACAGTTTCTATTGAATACATAGATTCTCTCTGCATGGTTTGGTCAATTCTGCAGTGAGAACTGCTTGGGGGAGCTGCTGGGACTGCCACACTCTCCACCCAGGATGTTAATCAACACATTGAAGCACACAAATAGTCCTTAGCAGTTGACATGTGCACAGCAGGGGCTGCCTGGGACAAGACTGGGACTGTTCCAAAATCCCACCGGAAGAGCTTCTGCAACACTGAGTTGAATGTTTTGTTGTGAAGGTGGCTCCATTGTCTTGTCTATGCAGACAACTAGCTGGGGAGACCCTAGACCACCCCAGGAGCTGACGACTGAAGTGTGCTGGGTGTGCACACAGGCACAGCCCTGAGACCCAGCTATGCCTCGGTTACAGCTATAGGACAAACTTGAATTTCAGCCTTGTATTTCATAGATCTTGCCACGAGCCTTCCACAGAGTCTTGCTGTCATTCATACTACAACTGAGATTTGGTTTTGTTTACATTTTTTCTAAAATGGACCTTTTTCTGACTATCTCTAGAACTGACTGGCTAAGATTACGCATAAGGGCCTCAGTTTCTTCAGCAAAGCAGTGAACTAAGAGTTGTAGTTTACATCAGCAGAGACAACACTGCGCGACTCGGTGCTGCGTAACTGTGCAGGCCCTAGGCACTCCCGCGCTGCTGGAAGCACCTCTCTCCTGGAGCAGCTCAGGCCACCGGACACCCGTGGAGCCAGCCAGCCACCAGGTCCAGGACTCGCCCACCGTCCTCTATACCGCTGCATAGAGCAGGCAGCGGAGTGGAAAAGCTGTGCTGGAAGCAAGGCTCTGTTATTGCAGAGTGAATGTGCCTGTCGGAGGCTTTTTGGGAGACGCAGGTAACGGCATCAGGTGCGGTAGCCTGTATCTCTCTAGCAACAGCAAAGTCAGCTGCTGCAGGTGGGGAGGCAAAAACAGAGGAAAGCAGTGTTAGCACGAAGCTTGTGGCCACGCAGCAGGGGCCGTATGTCTGCAGCTGTAGGGATGGGCCAGCCGGTGTGCAGTGGCTCCAGCAACGTGTGGGTCACAGTATCACTCCCTTTTTTCATCTGACAGCATTTAGAGTGATATTAGAGACACAATGGCTTTGCACGCTATTCTGATAGGAACAACGCACTGGAGCGCTTGTTTTCCATCTGCAAAGATTATCCATGCTTGTGCTATTTAAAAGCAGGATGTAGCTGCTAAAGAGTTGGCTCTGGTCTGTGAAGGCATTTGAGGCTTAGGTCAGCGTGGTCCAACCAGCTGCCTTGACCACGGGCTAGATCTGGCCCGTTGCCCCTTTTCTGGAAGAGACAAGGAGCAGCTGCTCGAGCGGTCCATGCAAACCGGGCTGCCAAAGGCTCCCTGCTGCGCTGGCCCCAGCCGCTGCCGAGCAGGAACGCCAGATCTGGACAGGCACAGGCAGCACTGCTGGCCGCTGGCGCAGGACAGGGGAGGCCGGTCCTCGGGCTTGGCTAGCATGGATAAAATGCTGTGCTTGAAATAAAAAACTTGGGTGAGATGGAGGCCTGGGACAGCTACCTACTGAGCCACACATGCACTTCAGTCGTCAGCTTTTGAACTACACTAAGCCTGGTTCTGCTTCTTTCTTTTCTTTCCCCCGTTTTTTTGCTGCAAAAGAAGAGACTGTGCTGCAGAGCACTTCTAGCTTTGTGCATGTCCAAGAAGTAGTGCAAGGAATGGATTAGTAGCAAGTGCTATCTGAACATTTGCTTGACCTCAATATTTTAGCAAAATAAAAGGGAATATAGGAGATATGTATGGTTTAAATATTTCATAGTGATGTCATGGCAGGAAGTAAGTCCTATTTTCTTCTCTGTTTTAAGCTTAACGGAAAGGATAAGAAAATATTTCAGCTGTGCAGCTACTGCCATGTCTCCAAGTGGTGCACGGCACAGAGCAGCTGTGTCTGTGTGTGCTGCAATACACAGCATACATCCATACACACCCTTGGGGCAGAAGTCACAGATTTCCTGGGGTTACAAGGAATTATGCTGCCGTTATCCCATTGCCAAATATGGTCCACAAAAGTCAAAGTGCACATTAAAAAAAACCCAGCAACTAATCCTTGCAAAATCCAATAAGGTAAAACATATGTACTGATATCTGTATTCTGCAAGGGGATGAGTCAAAAAAGAGAATGGGTCAGTGACTACTTGTAAAATAGTTTCAATGGCCCCAAGTCTGTGAATTCCTACTTCCAGTGCTGCAGCAGGGCCTGGGCTTCCCCTGGGCATCCTGGACATTCCCCTTAAGGAATTAACCAGTCTCATGCACACTAAGGGCAAGCCAAATTTCTGTGGTGAATATCCCACACTGAGCACCAGACCAGGTTAGATATTGATGGCAAAATGAAAGATGATTCCAGAGTGTATTATGTTTCCAGAATTGCACTCAATCTGATCAAAGAAACTGTTTTAGAACTAGATTTAAAAACAGAGCAAGTGTTAGAAAGCCCTGCAGTGAGGTAGCTTGCCAAGGCTGCCTCTCTCCCGCCCCTACTGAGTGCTGAACAGAGGCGCCGTGTATATGCTATTTAGCTGAGTGCAAGCACTGCCTTGGATGTGACACAGTAGCAATGAGGAGAAATTGGGAGAGAAGGAAGAGAAGTATTATTGTTCCTATTTAAACATGCCTTTGACACTGCATGTTTGTATGGACTTTATAAAAAAGCTGGCCCAAGTACAGTAAGAACAAATCAAGCAAACAGTTTTACAAAGCCTTGGTATTTCTGGCCTGTGCCAGCATGGGAGCATGCAAGCTTGTATCCAAGTGTGCCTTGGGATCCAACAAAGCTTTCAGCAAGATCTGACACAGGTTTTTTTCACTTCTGAGTGGTGCAAGTAGCAGCAACCCTAGATATTGGTTTCTGAGTAGGTTATGTTACTGAAAGGTAATGTTTTAATTATGTTAAATAGCTGTCAGCCTCAGAAGTTGTTCAATAATTAGAACTGTTCATCTTTTTCACTGGTATTTCCCTGAAAGAAAATGTTTAGTTAACTCTTACCATTACACAAGTGAAAAAAACCAACTTTCCTAATGTATATTCTCTTTGATATTTAGTAATTTGTAAGCATCTCTGTCTGCACTTGCCTTTATCTTTGAAGCTCCACTTTCCTGATTGTCCTCATAATCATTGTGAGAAAATGCTATTTCCACATGTTTTTCTGGCTTACACTTGTTTACATTTTGTTCTGATATGGTCAGCTTCTAGCATTACATTTGATGTGGTGATTAAAAATTAGCTGTGATCATTTTGTGGGTTACCCTTGAATTGAACAGCACAGCTTCAGAAGTATAAAGGCACTAGCAGGAAAGGGAGAAAAGGCTGAGGTGTCTGGAAAGGGCACGCTTTCCAGAGTACCTCAGCACGCTTTCCAGAGTACCTCTCAGGAGATCACCCATGGTGTTTTAAACTTGCTAGCTCACCTGGGAGACCAGCTGGTGAGGATGAACATATAGAAAACATCTGCTTCCCTAGGCCCTTGTCTTGTGAGGACGTAGCATATGCTTCACTTTCTGAGCACGAGTAGCCCTGCTGAGTTTAGTGGGACTGTGTATGTGAACAAAGTTAAATACAGACAGGAATGAGGCCTTAAGCCTTAATTTGTCCACAAGCACAGATGGGAAAGCAGGTTCATTTTTTTCTCTTTATGGATCTGTAGGAATTACCATGTCGTAATGCACTCCATCATCTCACTGCACGCGGGGATCAGCATTATTTTAATGAGGCTTGTAAAGTACATGAATGACAAACAGAAAATAGTGGTGACAACTTTAGAAGAGCTCTTTGGGGTTGGGAGTGTGTTCGGGGTTCTGTCCACGTCTGTCTGGGAGCCACTGAAACACATCGGAAAGGGTCTTCTCCCACGGCAAGCTGCACAGACAAAACACTGGTCTTTCCAAAGTGGGTGGAAGTTTCTCTTTGGCCTCCTCATGGCCAGGATTTAACCTTAAACATCTCTAACAGTTGTGATAGGCACTGCACATCCTTTTGTCAAAAATGAGAATTCCCAGGAAAAGTACTACTGCTCTTCTCTACACACCCAAATACTCCTGCACGTTCCTCTCAAAAGGCCATGCTGCCCGTACTGCTGCCAGAGCGCGGTGAAATCAGGATGTCTCCAGATGGCACAACCTCAACCCGTCACAGACTCAGGAGGGTGCCTGCGTAGAGAGACAGCCGCATCCTTGGCAGAGAGGCTGAGGGGACCTTTGCCCAGCTGGGAGGTCATAGCGCAGAGCGCCTCCCTCGCATCACCGTTCTCCTCCATGCCACCCTCGCTGTCAGGAGTCCAGCTGCCTCTTGCTGGGTTTCACTGCCATGGCTGATTTACAGGTGATGAGTGCTGAGGAGCTCTTGCTTTGGATTTATTACAGTGCCATAGACACATGTGCCGGCAGCTCGGAAAAGATCCAGTTGCTAGGGCTCTGAATGGAGAAAAGCCGCTGTCAAACCTCCTGCAAACTCTGGTGTGAACCAGCTCTCCTCAAAGAGCGACCTTCAGCATCCAGGCGCTCAGACTTGGCAGCAGGAGCCTCCTGTCAACATCTGATCTAAGTAAGGAGAGGAGGTAGGACTGGAAATATTTCCTGTGTCTGTGCAGTCTGTCACAGATCCCAGAGCTGCTGATGCTGATGGTAGTGCCCAGAAATAAGAATTTGGGGAACCACTGAGGTCTACTACATTTTTGATGCCTCTAGGAGTCCACTGAGAGATATAAGCAGTTTGCTTGCATCAGAACTGGTATGCATTTTCAAAATATCCATATTCAAAATATTACTATATTCTGCTTATGAACTGCTATATATTGGCTGCAACAAGTGGAATAAGGTTTTCTTCTTCATACAGTCATACTTCACCTACAAACCCTTCCGCTTCTAATAGATGTAGGGAATATGATAAAAAAGAAGAACATTTTGTGCCCTTCCAGGGGAGATGACGCACATTTCTGTTTGCTACTGCATTCCACTTCCAGCATATTTACTGTGGTAACTTCTTGACAAAAAAGATGTTTGGTAACCAGTGAAGTAATGTGGTGAATTTATGATCCCTGGAGGGGATCCCTTGCATTACTTTGTTAGTCACCGGTACGGTTTCACAATAATTAAGTGTAGATACAGTAGTAGTTCCAGATTTCTCTATTTGATGAGGATTTGAAAATGTTTATGTAGTAGAACAATAGAAGTGCTTTAGAGCAGAGAGTTTAGTCTCCAAATTAGCTTTGATTTACTTTTTTTTTTATCCTTACAGTTGCACAAGTAAGGCAAAAAAGTGTTTTACTCACTCAGTTGCTCTTAAATTGTATAGCTAATAGTTTGAAAATGTTTGATAACTGAAAACATTTGGAAATGCCCGCTTGTGTACGTCCCAGCAGATATGAAATTCAGCTGAAAATTTATACCACAAGTATTTCTGTTGGGATGATTTTTCTCATCCAACAGCTTTGTCATAAGGCTAAGCATCGCGTATCAGTAATTAGTTTCAAATAGCTAATGGCCAAAGAGAACCATTTGAAAGCATTATATAGGCCGTAATTCATTTGATTAACAGTAACAAATTCTGATTTGTAAATCATCTGGAATTACTACTCATATCTGGAAATGCCTAAGATTTCTGAAAATTTATATTTCTAGAAACAAGTAGTGATTCCTGTATTATTCATAATGTTGATTCCCAGATGACTCACAGACCAGAAAAATTAAAGGCTACTCTCTGCAAGTAATTTGCAAGCAAGCCAAGTGCAAGTAAGCCAGCTACAATATAGAACAAAATATTTCCAAGGTTCATCTTTGACTCTGTCACTGACCTGTGCCATTGAAGGCACAGGTAAAATTCCCATCGCTTTCAGCAAGAGTCAGAGAGAACTTTTTTAGAAAATGCAGTCCTCAATCTCTACTTCTGACTATCTTAGTTACTAAAATAATTGCTTGTCTCCATTTATGCTGAAGCTGCTTTGAACTCCTGATCCTTTTTTGTCACTGTAGCAGAAGTAACAGCAGCAAATGTCCAGACACCTTTTCCAGAAGCGTGTTCACGTTCCTGATGGTGTATTATTAAGACTAAACCGATTCCTTTTAGAACAAAGGAGGGGGAAATAATGCTAATGAATGGAGCAGGACAAACAGAAGATTTTCTAAGCTGCCAGTAATTGATTTTACTGATTGACACCGAGTTAGTGGTCCTAGCTGCCATTTATACCTTACAAGCCTTCCCAAAAGCTGTAGGATAATGCTTATTGCTCACTTAATAGAAAATCCTGCATATAGGTTTTCAAGAATATGAGAAACTCTCACAGTTGCTTGATCTGGCAGCCCAAGTAGTCCAACTTAGATCAGGGAGAAGAAGAAATTCTGGTTGGCTTTAATGTATTTTTGTGTATGTTCTGGGTCGTTCCTGCATCTCAGCAGTCAGACTTCCATGTTAGTTCAAATTCCTCAGTTTCACAAGCAACTGAAAGTTTACAAACTACCATCTATGAGTTTACTGTAAGTAACGTTAGAGGACTTGGCCTAATACTTCGTAGGTTAGGTCAGTTCAAATGTATAATGTATTCTTAAAAATCAGCAATAGCAGAACATGAGCAAAAGGTTGTTCTTTGAAGATAAATACATTAAAACATATAGGCATATTTAATGACGATGCCTCTTATTTGCAGCGTGAGTTACAAATCCTTGAAATTGGACCTGACACAGCAGCCCGACCCTGCAGCCTCGCTGAACTGCCTTCAGCTGGTGCAACAAAGGCCAAGTTCACCTCCAAATTCCTCGTTGTGTTCTGCATAAATTGCTTTGTGAGGTAAGTGTGAAATAAGTAGAAAATGGGAGAAACTGTACGATTTCATTACCTAAAGAAATCTTTGCTGCTATTCTAAGCATTTTAATTTGCGGTAAACTACTCCCTTGCTGCATTTGCATTCAAATGTCTCTGGCACAAGCAGGGGTTAAGAATACCCCAGCCGGGTCATCCCTGGCCACCACTCTGCATGCAGACCTTCTACAGAAAAGGGAGGGATTCTCAAGTTCAGTTCCATGCTGTGACAGGAGCATAACCTGCGATATATATTTTAAGAAGGCAGAGAAGGTGGAGAATTAGTGATTTAGCAGTTTTGAAAACATGGGTGAAATCCCACCTCCCACAAAAAGCATGGCATAGTTCCAGGGGCCAGGATTTACGCGGGGCTACTGCTCGTATGTCATAAGGTACAACAGGGGAGCCAGAAAGGGGGACATTCATTGCCGTTTTTCAAAGCAATACTTGTGCCTCTGAACGTGTCTGCCCTAGGCTATTTGGAAAACGTGGGGAAGGAGGCCACAGCTCCCGCTGTTCCCTTCTGTTCAGCCATGGTGCTGCCACCTGCAGATTTAATGCTGGCAGCTCAGTTAGGCAGACTTGTCTTTCCATGGGGCGTGGGAGGGGGAAAGAGGGAACCCGTCAGGTTTAGGCGCCCTCGCTCTGCTCCAAAGGCTGCTGGCACGGAGTGAACAGAGCACATCGACCCCAAATACGATGTAGCCTGCCACGCTGTTCTGCCTGTGTGCTGCTTCTGCAGGGAGGATCGGTTTTCCTGCCCTGCCTTCCCCACGCTTCTGGTTGTTGAAAGCACCCCCTTGATATCCGCTCCAAACGGTTGTTGCTGCCTCGTTCTTGCCTGGCTGAACCTTGTTAAGGCTCCAAAGAGCAAAGCTTTCCGAACACCTCTGCGGCTGCCTACTGCGAAACAAAAGCCTTTATTTGGTGACAAGTGGAAAGCGGCTCCGTTTTGCGCTTCTGTGGTTTGGCGGGCTGAGGTCCTTCAGCAAATTTACGGGCCGGCATCACCTGCCCGGCCCCGGAGGAAATCCTCCTGCAGTCATCCAAGGCGCTGCAGCGCTGCGCTCGCACCCCTCGGGGAAAGAGTCCCGGCGAAAAGCACGCTTGTTCGTTGGCACGAGCTTTCGGGGAGTAAGCCGAGGGCCCGGCTGGGGCTCCTGAAAGCCGAGCCACGTTTGGGGTGGCAGGAGGGGCGGCAGCCGCAGCCTCGCCGCTGGGGAGGTGCGCAGCGTCACCTGTTTGTGCAGGACCGCCGTGGCGCTGCCGGCGGTGCCCGTCCCGTCTTGCGTCGGGAAGTTTCCATTCGAAGTTGTCCTCGGCCGTTCGCTTGTAGGCAATCACGCAGGCCGCCTTGTGGCGAGCTGTGTTTCCGCGGAGCGGAGCGGGAGCGAAGCACCTGAGCAGCCACGCGGCCTGGCCAAACCTGCTGCTGAACCAGAGGGGCAGCAGGGCCCGGGCTTTCTCAGCCAGGGCAACCAAACTGCAAGAGCGGTAATATTTCCTAACCCTAAATTAGCAAGGCAAACCGCGTTCAGTCCGGCTTCTTTCTCTTACAGCCCGGCGTGCGTCTTTGCTTGCTGACTGTACGTTTGGAAGCAGGCGCTTCGCGTTCCTGCAGACCTGTCGAGCACCCTGCGCGCTTTCGGCTCAAGGTAACCAGTAGCTAATGGCAACTGGGGGCTCCAGGTCCGCCTGCGTGAGCGGGGGCGACTTCTACCTGAGCACCCGTCAGCTCCTCTGCAGAAAGGCCTGCAAAGCCCCGAGCAAGTCGCGTCAAGTGCCGGTCCCTAAGTCAGGCTCTTCTGAACGAAAGCCGCAGACTGCAGGAGGAGGTATAAATTCCCTATCAGTATTCTGCACAGAGCTCGGGCGCAGGAGAATAACGCAGTGTTAGGACTGCTGAATGAACGCCCTGTGTGCACGCAGTCATTAAAAACCTGGGGAACAGTCAACCGTGACTGCACAAAAATAAATATAGGACTGACTGTAAATAGTATTCCTTCACCTGCTTCTTCAAGTACATTTTTATTAGAATGTTTGTTAGAGTGAACGATTTTTTTTAGCAAGGAGGTTTGGGCATATTTCAATTGAAACCATATGCCTGGTTTTGCACTGTTCAAATACAAAATAAGTCTAGTTTTAAACTTAATACACCATTAAAAACACTTAAATAAAAATCAGAGTGAACGTGCTTGGATACAAAATGGATATTTTCCAACTTTTTAAAGACAGATCTGGGAGTAGAAGTGAATTTTATTATTGAAGCATGTTTCGTTTTATTCTGTATTTGCTACATTGGGAAGAGAATGGGTGAAAGGGGGTTAAACCAGTTAAATCCGGGGGATGGGGTGTCATTTTCCATCTTCTCTCACTTTCTTCCACACAAGAGAGATTCCAATTTTCTCCGAGGCAAAGCAAAGAAAAACCAAGCCGTTGCGGAAGCATGTTCAGTAAATCAACATGTAGCAGGTTAGGCTGAATACATGGGCTCGCTACCGGGGACTATGAACAATTGGTGAGAAGGGGTTATCTGATGACTAATGAACATGTGTCAGGATCTAAGTTTTATTCAGGCATTTGTCCCTGATCTTAATAGATAGGATTATGTGTGTAAATCAGAAAATGGCATTCTCAGTATGAGAAAGGCAGCAAAACTAGCTGGAAATTAGATAGTGTAAACTCTGCTTAAATTGTAGAGGCATAGACCTAGAAAATAGGCTTGGTGAAATTTAGCTATGAGAAAACGTAGATGTTTTTGAGATCTTCTGTCAAATGAACACATCTGATCACTTCACAGAACTGCAAATCCTAAGTAACCGTATTAAAATCAATGTATTAATCACATTTTAAATTACATCAGTGTTTTCCCACCGGACTCTTGTAGACTCCTTCCAAATTCAAATTATTTCCCAGCCCTGCCTGAGCAGAATATTTCTGTTTTTTCCACTTTGTGAGGGAGGGAGAGAAGGAATAATAAGAAAAGTATTTTTTAAAATCTGAAAATAAATTTGATTTGTCTCCTAACAGGTTAGAGGCTAGGAGAACATGTTATCATGAATAATTAGTGAACTATGTTGCTGTAACATTTGCAAAGTATATATTTTCCTATGCAGCCTTTACGCTTTCACATACAGCTTTAAAAATAATAAAGGAATGAAAAGCAAATGAACGTTTTAACAGCACAAGACAAAGCGCATTTACAGTAGTGGGAAAACTTCTCCGTGTGCTGGTCAACGATGTTGCTTTCGAAAGTGTTTTCATTTCCACTTAGAAAGTGTTTGTATTTCCACTTCAGGAATCTTCCTGAAGAAATCCTAGAGCTATCCCTTTAGGGGCTCCAGGTTTTCAACAGCAAATAGAAGTTGCACTAGTATAATATGACTAAATGTTCATCCCTCTTTCTCTTCCTTCTAATCCCCCTCCCCTCCCAAGAAGCATCCAGACGCATCGCTCTCCTGTTCAAAAACAAGTTGAGGGCTTCCTCAATTTTCTGATTTAGTCCAGTGATGTTTACATAAAAGAAAACAGCACCCACTACAGGGACAGGCTGTGGTAAAATGTCTTTTTGTATTTTTCTGCCAAGGTTTAACTCATTTTGGTGTTGACTAAAGTTAAAGTAGATTCAATATTAGTTGCACATTCTTCTGAGACAACTAGACTGGCAGGCTAGAAACCCTTTCTGATAGTTTTACATGGACTCATCCTCATGCCTAATACTGCTTATAGCTACTTGTGTTTTTTGAATTCGATTTTCCGTACGGCTTCACCAAGAAAGGCTAGAGCTACTTATAAGACACATAAACCAGCCATCTATTAATAAGTTAAACAAAAATCTTTACCTCTCACTTGCTTCAGCAGCCTGTACATACAGAAGGCAATTCCGCAGACTTTGAGTAGGGCTATAGCTGTATTCCTGTGTAAAAGTATTACTAAGTTGCTGTGTAACAGCTGGGTATTGGCAGATTGCTGATAATTATTATAAAAGCTTGTCCAAATAATATTGTTGTGTATATGTAATATGTAGATGACATATCTAGGTATAGAGCCTATTCTTTGCTTTTACCTGTTGTGACTTAGATATCTGACAGGGCACATCTACAGCCACTGAACTCAGTTTTCCCCATATTTGTATTAAAGTATCTTATCCCTCCATACCTTACCTACACATCGCTTGCGTATTTCATTTTGAAAAATTAACAATGCTTTTAATTCATTTTATCCAGTATCTTTGGGGCAAACTAAAAAAAGATACATAGACAAGAATGTAGAAAAAGTGTTCCTTTCTCTCAATTTCTTACTTTTAGCAAGAGCAAGACTTTGTTTCTAAAAAAGGGCAATCGTAAATGCTAGAGCACTAGCAGTAACTGATGAAGAACAGGATTGTTGGGGGATAAATACATAAGCTGTGATTGCCCGTCTAACCTGATGCCATTTGAGCGTTTAGCGCTGCACCCTACAATTAGAAATCACACAGAGATACTTGTTAGCCTCATGTTTAAACAAGGTACCTTTGTAACAGTTCGCAGCAGGAAAGCAGAGGCCAGTAGTCAGAAAACGTTTATACCCTAAAGCCTGTGGGGCCTTTAGGACCATATCAAATATAGCCTGTTCTCCAAATTACTGGCCATTTGCATCCAAAGCAGAGTTTACCGTGGTCTGCGACAGAAATAGCAGTCGCGAGGGAGCCAAGAGCTGAAGATAAAGCTCTGCTTGCAGAGCAGGGCTATGCGAGCGCCGCCTTCGCCCCAGCGCAGGGCTGCATACTCGCCGCCGGTTCCCGGGCACTTTGTGGACAGGACTGGGGACTGATTTTGGTGCGGTTGCGTAAGGGGCTAACGCAGAAGTTTTCCAGCAGAGCGAGTTCTGTTCTCATTTATGTTATTATAAACCTAACGCTGTTCAGGGGGAAAATGATGGCTTTACCATAGCAGAATATATTTTGTCAAGTATTTGTAAAAAGACGTTATGGGTGCACTTATTTACTTATTGCAGTACCTTCCTTTATGCAAAAGGAATTTTTAAATGCTTTAGCAGACACAGGGGGTAAAATATTATCATGGTGAAATCAATGGGACTTTTGAAAATGACTTCAGTGCTGCCAGGATTTCAACGAGGGTCTTCATGGGAGCATGCCACAAGGAACAGTTGTTTCTTGGCTGCATCCCAAAAATTCCACAGATCTCTGATCTCACACAATTACTCCTATGGGTTTCTAGCAGAAAATGAAATATTCAGCAAGAAACTACCCTCTCCTTCATGCTTCTCTCCACCCTGCCTCTCTGGCATTCTTGAGAAATTCCCTTCTGTCCCTCCTTCTGTTTTGTTGCCCTCTGTATCTCCCAGATAATCCCCAAACTATTTTTAAAAACTCTGCATTGACACTGATTTTTATGTTGTTGTTTCAGCCATAGCTGTGGTGTTGCTGCTGCTGCTGCTAATTGTGATGAAAGCATCTGATCCTTCAACTCACATCTTATAGATACATAAAGGTAAATGTTACTTTCAGTGTGTTTCTTACAAAAAAGCCACCTGATTTTCACTTGCATGTGCATGGTTTTATGGACAGTTTAAAGGTATTTATACTAGACTATCTCAATGTATTGTTAAGATTTTTGTCTTCTAAGTGTGATTTTAGAACAAATGATGGCTACTCATACAAAATATTGGTCTGTTAGCATGAGCCTACAACTTTTCAGTTGTTTGATGTGTACTTGACTTACATTTTCAGCCAGAATATCGGTTCTGTTGTATGGTAATCTTGAACCGTATAGGTGTGCCTATACGGTCAGGTTGTAGCACGTCTTTCAGCAAGTTCCAGCTTTTATCCCCACTTTGCCCCCCTGAGCCACCAAAAATGCAGATCCTTCAGAAGCAGATATGCCAGGGGGGTTACTTAGGGAGGGACTATTTGAATGTAACATTTAATTGAAACTCGAATAACGCATATTGGATTGAAAACAGCAATGGGCAGGAGTCAGCAGCTGCAGCAAGTAGCAACGATGCCTTTTAGTCTTGGAATATATAAAGAGAGCGAGAAAAAGTATTTACTAAGGCTGATTTTTTACCCACTGTGGCCCTGGTGAAAGCATAACCATGCTGACAAAGCTATAGCTAAGTGATTTACAGTGCTGTACTTGCAGGAAGAGACCTCAAAAGTGGAGTCCACCGCAACCCAAGTATCAGCCAAACCAGCCAACTGGCAATAACACCAGCCTGGGTGGAAACTTATGTAGATACTATGGTTGGCAAAGAATTGGGAACCAAATAAAATCTGAGGTGAAACAAGAGTGTCCTGGGAATAAAAGCGTTTGAAAGAGCCCCTATTGGCAAACACAGACCAAGGACAAATGCCAAGCTAGCTCAGTTGAACAAGCTTTAAACCTTTTATAGAAAGCTGAGGCACAAAAGCTTAGCCTAATCCAACCTATTTATATGAGTGTTTTCTGAATTTAATTACAAAGTTAAAATGTTTCCAAATGTGCAGAGCATTTCTGTCTGGATAGCTTGTCTGGCTTGGGTTTTCAGCAGTCAAAAGCTGACTGGATTCTGCAAACATTGCTCACCTTGAGGGGTGTATATGCCAGTGGTCTCAACTGACTTTGGGGCTTGGAAGCACTGCTCAATACAATTCAATAAATGAAGTGTTCAAATATTACCCTTGCTGTATCTAGGCTAGGTTTTTGCGTAGTTGGCTAGCTGGTTGGTTTATTTTTTGCTTTTCTTTCTCGGTGTTTGTTGGTCTTATGTCCTTCGGGGCTTACGTAAGGCACTTCAGTAGGTTCCAAAATCAATGCTTGGGAACTCTTACGGTCCGGTTATCATTAAGAGGCTACACTCATGGTGAGAGCTTACATTCGATACTGCTATGTCTTACTTCAAAGGCTGTAGCCATGTAGTTAAACCCATTACTCCAGCCTGAGTTCCTGGGAATTTGTGCAGTGGGGAGATTAGGCACCTGAGGACAATCAGCAGATGGCCACCAAAGCCAGATATGTGGAAATACTGAGGAGAAGATAGTTTTTAAGCCTCATTCATCTCCAGGTTGCAGGAAAGTGCTTCTCTCTGCTTGACAATCGCAATCATGAACTGCATCGCTGGAGGAAGAGGCCTATGTCACCCCTTTCTCAAAAAATACAGCCAGACTCCTTTAGTCTGAGCCCAGCGGCAGCACCATTCAGTAAGGAATGAAAGACAGTTCAGTTGCATCCATTGTCCAAAAAGATATGAAGTCTGTACTTCCTGACTGGCATCATAGTCTCTCAACTGCTGGTTAATTTAGGGTGAAACTCTTTGCATGGAGTAATCAGAAATGAGAACAAAAAGAGCTAATATGTTTCTGCAGGGTTGTGTTTAGAGTGCTCAGGTAAGAGAAGGACTGGATTCTAGTCTTTGACATAATTAATATTTGACCACTTTGTATCAATTAGTTATGGCAGCAGCCAGGTTTTTGCCTCATGTTTGCCCAGAAACAGGAAGATAAATACCTTGTGGTTACTTAACGAAGTAGCTGTGAGGGAAGGGTTTTGAGACGCTACACTTGAAAGGTAGGTGTCTAAAGCAACGGCAATGTGCCAGAATGATGGAGCCCGAGTCCCTAAAGCCCCATAAGGCCTGAATCTACAACATCCAATATAATTGTGAAAAAAAAGCAGAGACATAGCGTGAGTGGCTGACCTATTTCCCAGTAAAGTTAACTATAAACATCGCAGTTTCTTACAAAATGCAGAGAGCTTCAACACTGGATGAAGTTAAAATATTTATATGAAAGAGGCGATACAAATATTTTTGCATGCCAAGCTCTCATGAACAGCAGTGGGAGTTTTAACTCTGGATGACTGAAGGATTTGGTCTAATCTCTGCTGGTGATTTTTTTTTCCATAAAAGAGAAGGGATGATGTGAAAGGAACTGGTGACTTTACGGACCCTTTCTTTTTGTGATTTCACTTTGATTTAACAATTCAAAAACAGTAAAGAGAGATTTATATTAGTTACATGCAAGGTTCAACCCTCTGTAATCCAGCTGCTGAATTCATAGAGAATATTGGTTCATGAAAGGGCAACACTTTCAGACTTATGGTCAGCGTCTTCGGATGAACTGTGATTGACTTTTCCTGAAACGCATTTGACGTTTCATTTAAGAACAGATTATAGTGCCTACAGTTACACTTCATTTTCCCAGCTTAAACCTACGAAGGTTTATCGCGTTACACCTCATACTCGAACGCGTTTCTTCCAAGTTTTCCTCAGTGACAAACCCTGCGGTCTGAATAAGCATGTTCGCAGCCACGCTGACTTCCCCGGCCCCGCATCCCTTACTCACTGCAGGGCACCTGGAACCACTGTGAAACCACTGGTCGGGGAAATCTGAGCGAGCCTGCGTTCTGGGGGGGGGTTTTCCTTTTTTTTTTTTCTCCTTTCCTCTTTTGCTTGCTTGCTTTTTTCTTCCAGAGGAGACGAGGCTGCGCGTCTGCCCTCGGCCAGCCGGGCGGGGCCGGCCGCGGCGGCCGGCGGAGCCGAGCCGAGCCGAGCGGAGCTGAGCCGCGCCGCGCTGCGCTGCGCCGTGCTGCGCTGCGCGCCGGCCCCCCGCGCGGCCGCGGCTCCTTGCGCTCCGCCGCCCCTTAAAGGCGGGGGCGGCCGTAACCCGACGCCAGAGCGCTGCCGCGGAGCAGCAGCAGCAGCAGCAGCAGCAGCGCGGGGAGCCGGGCCGGGGGGAGCCGGGCCGGCCCATGGGGCGGGGGCGGCGCGGCCGCTAGGCTGCCCGCGGCGGCGCGGCGCGGCGCGGCGCGGAGCGGCGCGGCCGCAGCATGCCGGCGCTGCGCCTGCTGTGGCTCGGCTGCCTCGGCAGCCTCTGCCGCGGCTACTTCGACGGCCCGCTGCAGCCGGAGATGTCCAACGGGAGCCTGCACCACTACTTCGTGCCCGACGGCGACTACGAGGAGAACGACGACCCCGAGCGGTGCCAGCTGCTCTTCAGGGTGAGCGAGCCGCGGCGGTGCGGCGCGGCGGCGGAGGCGGCGGCGGCGGGCGGCCTCAGCCTGCGGCAGGAGCTGACGGTGCTGGGCCGGCAGGTGGAGGACGCGGGCCGGGTGCTGGAGGGCATCGGCCGCAGCATCTCCTACGACCTGGACGGCGAGGAGAGCTACAGCCAGTACCTGCGCCGCGAGGCCGCGCAGATCGGCGACGCCTACTCCAGCTCGGAGCGGGCGCTGAGCGAGCTGGAGAGCAAGTTCCGGCAGGGCCGCGAGCCCGACGGCCGCGACGGCGGCGGCCGCCCCGGCGACGCCTGCCTCGGGCTGCTGCTGCGCGCCCGCGCCCTGCTCCGCGACACGCTGCGCGTCTCCAGCGGCCTGCGCGACAAGCACGACCTGCTCACCCTCACCGTGCGCAGCCACGGCGCCCGCCTCAGCCGCCTGCGCAGCGACTACCTGCGCGCCTGAGCGCCCCGCGGCCGCCCCCGCGGCGAGGCGGCGCCCCGAGGGCATCCTCGCAGCCGGCCCTGGGGCACTCGTGGGGCTTCCTTGTCCTGCCCCGGTTTTAATCCTGCGGGTGGGCAAGGAGGGAGGCGCCAGCGCGGACCTCGCGGCCCGGCCGCCTCGCACCTCCGGGCCGGGCAGCGTGGCGAGGCCGCGGCGGGCGCGCCAGCGGTGCCGAGGCCGGCACGTGTGCCCGGCGAGACGCGGGCGGCCACCGCTGGCCTGGCGACTGCCGCTGTCCCCCCGCCCCCCCATGGCCCCACCGGACGCGAGTCCTGGCCTTTTCCGCGGGAGAGCCCGGCGGCGGCGGCGGCGTGCCATCGTCGGGAACGCACAGCGCAGCTCGAGTCTGCTTAGGAGCCTCTCCTGATGTGCTCGCGCAAATAAATCATTCCTTCTGCAACTGTATTTATTATGTTTGACTTCATAAACAACTTGCACGTTCCTATAAAGTCGGAGGTTAGAGGTTTGTTTAAATTAATACCCCGTTTTTAAAAAAATGCCCTGTATTGCATTGTTCGTGTTTGCTTAGAAAATGAAGCAAGTGTTCTCATCTTTGATTTTCTGTTGTTAGTTAATATATCGCCTTTCCACCAGGGCTCACCCACCGCAAACATGGATAAAGCGTGGTACCGCGAGCCACGTCCAGATTCACGTGCAGCTGAATGCTTTTGCTGAATTGCTTTTGTTGTTATTCTCTCGTTCCGGGTGAAACCTCTGGCCCTGTATTCTTAACTTTTTTTTTTTTTAATCAGCACATATTCTACTTGCATAAAATATTGCTCTGCTACTTAACCTAAAGCTGTGATTCCCATTTGTGTTTTGAAAGAAGGGAACTATTCTGGCAGAATTTGTACTCTTTAAGGCTTGCTTATCTGTGACACTAAGCTATTGTAACCCCAAAAGCCAGCCAAAAAGGCTTATGTCAGGTCCTGAGAACGCTGATGCAGATTCTTATAGTAAGAAGAAGGAGCCCTAGTGGTGACTGTAGTTTCAGATCCTGAATTTAAGAGCCCAGTTTCTTAGTGTGTTTTTCTAAAGCAGACAGAAAGTATTTGTCTGTTCCAACACAGTGGCGTTTATTGTTGGTGCCTTTGTACTTTTGCTAGCTAAGCTATTATTAAAATTATTTGTGCTTCTAGACAATAGCAGAAGTGCCTAGTGGGGAGGAGAGGGAGGATTATTTGGGGTTTTAGGATCACCAATATTGAATCATCAATTTGGGTAATATGGCTACTAGGTTACAGATACTGCAGGCAGAATCACTGTTTGGATGGAAAAAAAAAATGTTGTTTTAATAAATATTTGAAAACAATATTAAAGCACATTTTTTTTCTCTTATTGTTTTGCTTGAGTCATTCTTGATTTGAAACATACTGTTGTAATACGTCTATTCAGTGAGACTTTGGGGATATGTAGACTCTGCCAAATGAAATAACTTGCTTTTTAGTAAAAATAAATAAAAATTTACAAGGTCAAGAGGTAAGCATGTTCCATTAAATGCAATGCTACAGATGAGTGTCTATGGTAGATTCCTGTAGTTTGCAAGTCTTTAAGGAGGGGAAAAAAAAAAAAAAGCCAATATAAGAAACTGGCAACTTCATAGCACTGGAGGAGAAGATATTTTGTGAATATTTGGGGTCTCATTTTTGTTAACCCTATTCATATTCAGTTATACATTGGTTTGCAAGCCATCGAGTTGAGTAAGTTGCTCAAAAATGTAGTAGGTCGACATGAGGCATGTACGACTGGAGCTTTAAAGGCATCAGGAAACGTCGGATGAAGGTACGTGCTTACAGAACTTCTAGGCCGTTCACGCAGCTAATGAGGTATGCCCCTAACAGGCTACTTTCAGATGTCTGTTTACACCTTTAAATTCTCTGTATCTTTGAAGAACTGCCTTTCAGGTCCTTTAAAAATTGTAACGTTTTATTGATTGATTTCAGTGGAACTACTCACAGTGTTATTTTCAAGATTTTTTTTTCAAGTGAGAAGGGATGAGAGGTTCTGGCTTTTAAAAATTAATTTACTTGTGATGTTTTACTTGCTGTTAGGGTCAGATGTAATAGCATATGACTGAAAAGGGCCATCTAAGTCGCTGAGTCTAGTCTTCCCGCTATCATAGCAAACCATGTAGTATTTCTGCTTACGTTAAAGAAGAGCTCTAAAAATGCCTGAGAGTTTCATTCACAAGCAGTCTTGCCTTTCTTTCTGAATTTCATTCTTTTAGATGTACGTGCCAAAGATGTTATGTGGTCCTGTTTGTGCCCAGATTCTTCTTAAAACCCTGCCCAAGCCAAATCCTTGCAAAACAATCATGAGTTTTTGTCTCTGCTTACTCACTTCTGAGTCACTGGTTATATCATGAATTGTAAACATTACTAAAGAAACTGAAATGGCAAATCATGCTAGTTTTTTTTTTAGCTACATGAGAACAGTATTCAAATCCTATTAGAAAAGTAGTAGTGGTAGTATAAAACAGTTTCTTGAATACACTTTCAGTAGCTTGGTTATTTGAAGTAGCAAACTTTTTGTCAATCTTCCCAAACTATCCCACAGTACACAGCATGCTAAGAGGGTAAATATTTGCAGAGCGGTTACTTTCAAAGCAGGAGATTACAGGAGATGTGTGAAAATTTTCAGTGTAACTCACATTTGGCTCAGTATGCCTCTGTTCATCCAATGAAACAAAATATGGTTCTTTAAAATCCATGCTAATGTTTCAGGCTTTCTACTGATAAATATCCATTGGTGATTTATATTTCAGCAGGATATATACATTTTTATAGTTGAGTTTGAAACAGGAAAAAATGAAGTCAATATGCATATATAACAATTATGCCTATATAACACTGCTTATATGGAACTTTTAGTGTTCTGTTTTTAAAGGAAATGGGTAAATCTAGATCTGGTCTATACATGAGTTCACATGTTTAATAAAAATGTCATAGGTGGATTTAATGAAGGCAGCACAAAACTCTTTTAAGGCACTTAGATCCACGTGAATTTGGTTTATCAGTTTGGCTGGCCTAAGCAAATATATTCATAAATATTCATACTATTCATTGAAAATACATCGATTCTTTGTCAGAGCTGATGTAACTAAGTGGCCTTTACAAAACTGCAGTCTGATAATCTGCACAACAAATCTGAAGCGCCTGCAAGAACTGAGTGTCAAGTGGTTTCCAGCACTTAAAGCTCTTCACATTCAAAGTAGACCTTTAACAACTGTGAAAACTATATTGCAGTTCCTCAGTTTTGCTGCTTTTGCTTGTTTTTTGTCTGATGCAGCTAGGAAGAGATGGAGATATTCTTTGTTTTTATAAAGTCCATTTCAAATAGTAAAGGCATTTCTTTTCATTGAAAATTTAGTAAAGATTTTTAAGCAGAGAGAATGACTGTAACAGCTATTTTGACCCAATAGCTCCTCCTGTTGTGTTTAATAATGCAATAGTATTGTTTTTTTTTTTTTAACACCAGAAAGTGGAAGTGAGACTTAAGCTGTCTCCGTCTTTTTTGATGGTGTTCACGAGAGATTTTTCAAATACAGAAAAGGTATGTTGTTTCCTGAATTTATTAAGAGTTGATGGTACAGAACAGCAGGTGATAACGCTTTCTGGAAAAAAAAATCAGTTAATACAGCTGGAATTGAGAGCTTACTTAATACTGCAATTTCAAAAGTTTTCTTTAATGCAGCCTACGATTTAACACTCATTAAGAGTCAAAGCAAGTCATTAAGAGGCAAGCTTCCACTCCTCGCCTGCACACAGGGAGCTTATTTTCAAAGCTGGTGTTCTGCTGTCGATATTCTCATATCTACTGACATATAGAGATAAGAAGCTCAAAGTGTAAATATGGAGCCAACTGTGCTGTCTCACATGGGCGCAATACAAGCTTGAGAAAGAAAAGGCTGAGCATGTGAAGGGCTGCATCTGAAAAGATCATGCCAAGGTAAATTGACAACTCCCAGGCTGGGGAGCTAGGGCTGGTGGAGCACGCTGTAGCTTTCTCAGCTGAAACTTGCAGAATTTCAAAGTTTCACAGGTTAGCCTATTCAGGACCGTTCAGAGAAACAGAGACGTCAAGGGAAGCCTTTGAAAATAAGGTAAGTCTTTAAAAGATTCTGTGCATGCTAAGCTTGATTTATGAAGTGTCTTAAGTTAAATTGTTGCTCCTGGGTGTTGTCCTGCGCGCAGATGCAGATTGCCAAGATGTGTACCTGAGAAGCAAAAAATACACTTGCCTCAGGCCATACTTCAATAGAAACAATACAGTAAGCTACAGACAAAGCATCAGCTTTGGGTTTTCATCTTTCCCTGAAAATTTTTATTTTGTGGAGAAGCAGGGAGCAGTTCTATTGGGCATGTCTTGTTGCTGTTGTAGTTGTTTAGGCAGGCTTCATGTCCCTTTAGTGTTAGCTTAATTTTTTTTTTTTTTTTTTTACCAATAACAGAAGTAATATTCAATAAACATGAGTAAGAAGCCATTAAAGTGCTGCTGAGTGAAATGTATTTGACAGATGTTATTCATGAAGTAACCTGTATATTTAAAACTTATCTGGCATTTTTCTATCTGCTAAAATGTACTTTTGTTTGCAGACTATTAGGGAATTTATTTTATATCACTTTGATTTTTAGCTAGCTGTTAGCTAAAAACTGAACAATTTGGAGGTCTATATTTGGTTCCTGAAATATGTGGAAACTCTAAGAGACTGACCCAGCTACCTGCTTTTTTTAAAAAAGGCTCTTACTAGAACATAAATATCGAAAAAACCTCTAACTTGATGATTATTATATTTTCTTCATAGAGTTGTCATCTTGCCTACAAGATCAGTTTACAACTGGAAAAGGCAAACTTTAATGACTAATTCTGTAAAGAGAAAAGCATATGGTCTTTGTAATCTTTAGGTTTTTAATGATGCGGCTTGGAAAGAATCACTCGTGGCTTGTAGAGCCATTCGTCCTCGAGAACTACCTTACCTTGGGGAGGTATCATTGATTGTCTCCAACATGCCATTGACATTGTTTCATAAGAAAAGACAATGCCAAGTGTATCGTATTTTCTCAGAAGACAGTTTTGCTTAGGCCATATGTATACCTCTTTTAAATATTTTAAAAAGGCATCCTGAAATTGTTATCTATGTAACAGCAAGCGTTCATGTCTTAACCTGCTTTGGAGACCAAAAAATAATCTTGGAGAAGGTTGACTTAGAGAGAGATTCATTCTCCAGTGCTGGAGACTGGCAAGCACAGGAAGACAGAAAAAGCTAGGTACTTGCATCATATTTTCTGTATATTTTCATACTGCAAACATTTAACTGCAACAGGAGTTACCATCATAAATTAGTTTTATTTGAAATAATAAAGGCTTTAGCACAGACAGACTGTTCAAAGTGCAAGATGGTTTTTTTTCCATCTGCTTAACGGATCATCATCTTCTCAAAAATACGTAACCAGGATTTTCATAGTTTAGGGCTTGGTCCAACAGAACTATTTTGGCAGGCTCTGAATAAGCCTTTGGTCTTTAGCGCTCAGCTATCTAACTTACATTTATCTGACAGCTTATTATGCATTTACCTGGCTCATGATAAAAAAATAAATCTTGCCCATATTGTTTCTGTGTTGATGGCTCTTCGGTTAATCGAGAGTAGTCAACTTTTCCTAGCAGCAGACTTTGTCCTTCTTTTGTGAATATGAATATATTTGTAAGTTAATTAACATTAAATTACATGACTTAGTTGCCTCAGCAGAGATAAAATGAGAGCCATCTTAAATTGGATACCATGCAAGTGATCCAGCAAATATGATAACAATGTATCTGCTTTCTTTAAAAGGCATGAAAAAAAATTTTTTTCTTCCCTAAAAACCTTTCCACTGCTGTGGAATTCAGGGCAACCCCAACAAATGTCCTGTTGGCTCTGCAAACTGAAGATGGTCCTTTAGCTTAATTTGATAATTTAGGAGAATGCCTCCCCCGCCCACCCCAGGAATATGCTATTCAAATCAATTCAAACATAACACATTAATCTTAGAATACAGCTGGGGCTGGGAATCCGTTACCATGTGCTGAGATCACTGCTGGACACTGTGGGCCTCATTAACTGCTGCTGCATCTCTCATTTTAGTTCAAGAGTAACCCTAGAAAAAATTGTGTTAACAGGAGGTGAATCACAATCACTTTTTTTTTTTTTTCCTGAGGAAGGAAAACTAAGCCAGGTTTTCCTTACCAAACACAACACTTATTCTTGCAAAGCATAGTGTTCACCCCATGAACTTTGCTCATGATTTCAGTGAGTTAAAGGACTATTTTTTCTGTTTTTCAAGATTCTCAGAATTAAGGCCATAGTGAATATACTTTCCCTGTTCCCTCTGGATGCGCTGGGCACCTCAAAACGAGCAGGATCGTAACAAGTGAGCTGGGAGGGTAGATGAATTGCCTAACCAACTTCAGGAATAGACACTTCTACCCTCAAAGCACAACCTGGCTGCAGCTCTTCCCTCCTCTCTTAGTGTGTAATTATCCTTCTGATCCCTTACCCCTGTGACTCACAGGCATATGCTGACCCTCCTAGCTCCACAGCTTTTAATCCACGTTTGTTCAATAACACCTAACGTTCTAACAAAAACTTAGTCTCAATCTTCAGAGCCTGAGAACTTATGGTCGTAATTTCTTAACCTACTCTCATGCCAAGCTCTTTCTGCGCACAAATGTGAGTGAGGAGGGATAAATCTGATCGTGAACGCCAAGAATGAACTAAGCTTCACCCTGTGCTCATTTACCCTAGAAGCTGAGTAGTAACTAGGTCCAGTTTCTATTTCCGATATTTATATTTCTCAGCAATTAGGGATTTCAGAAGTCAAGCATCCCCTTTTGCTACATATACATTGATTTACAGCTCCAATCCTAAAGACCTTTCCGTTGTGTCTGGTTTGCAACCATTGGCAGGTTGAGTGGTATTTATTTGCTTACACAGTCTTACTGAATTTATGAGAGTAATTCGATGTTCCAAGCCACGTTTTGGTCTGCCCTGCTGCACAGAGATGCTTAAGAGAGAGTTAAATGCCTGAGTGCTCATCCCCTTGAACTGCTGCTGCTGCCTTCTCCCTCTGGCATGTCTCCCCAGCCCCTGCTGCTGCTCTCCTTGCACCTGGCCCCACCAGCCTACCCTGGCGCCTTTTCTGTTTTTCCCTTCCTGCCCCTGAAGACTTCCCATTAGCTCTCAGGCCCTCTCTAAGTTGCTGCTCGTATTTCCTCTACAGCACCTGTGCAGAGCTGAAGCTAACCAGACCAGAAAAACATCATTATTGTTGGTATGCCTCACTCAATTGCAAATAATAGTTTAGTTCATAGACTTTTAAAATTGTGTCAGAGTAATAAATTTATTGGACCAAAAAAAAAAAAAGAATTTGCCTCCTGAGTACATTGTCCTCCTTCTGCTGTTTGCTTGTTAGCCTGTGACTTTAAATTTTGCAATGCTCTTTACCTACTAATTGCTGACAACCCTAAATTTATTTGGTACTAACTTACTCCTTGGACTAGTAGGCTTATGGAAACCTACAGCATTTCACCTACTGTACTGCTTTCCCCATATGAATGACAGAGACAGGATCAAGCCCAAGGGGAATAACTGAACTAATCTTGCACTATAGGATTCTGTAAATTGATATTGTGACAGTAAAAAGACATGTAAATGTACTGTAAAATAAATGAATTCCAGATTTTCATCATACAGTACTTCTGACACACCTCTTTTAAATTTTTTTCTTTTATAGATACTCAGCAAATAAAAGTACAACATTAATGAGTCATATTTTGCTGAGTTATTATGTAATCTTGAAGGCAGTTTGCTTTTATTTCCACTTGGATAGGATACTTTTCCACTTGCATATTATGTAACAATCCTTATAAAAATAAAGACCAGCTCTTGCAAAAACTTTACAGTGCTCCTGTTACAGAAGTAGACCTGTGACCATTTCAGTCTTCACACTCTGCTTGTTATAATATCTGTTTATAACATCTTAAAACATTCCCTTCTTGGCTGGAAAGGTTCTCCGTTCTTGGTCTACATAGAGTCTTTTTTCTCAAAGTCTAACCAAAGTCTCTTCTGTTTTTTGTTTATTTGGGGGGGGTTGTTTTGTTTTGCTTTTTTGGAGTCTGATAAGGTTGTGGCCCTATCTATGTATACCTACATACTTAGTTCATGTCAATAACAGATTTTATTCACTTAAAAACTTCTAAACATGTTATCAAAATCCTTCTACTGTTAATTAGTAAAAATAGGAACCATAAGATATGATTTATAAGCATGCACAATATAAGATGTTTTATGTCAGCCCATATGCATTTAATAGCATGTTCACTAAACATAAAAGAAAATTAAGCAAAAACACGTCAAGAATCTAGTGTTTTCTCAAGCAACAGTCTACGTTCAGCACAGGCAGAATGTTCAGCTCACCCTTTCCTCAGTGTTACTATTCGCAGGTTAGTGATGGACATGCAGAACAATGCACCTATGAGTTACAACATCTCTAAAATACCTGCAGGTACAGAATTGTCTACTTTTTTGTAATGAAAAGTCATGAAAAGTCTGGAATGATTTTTATGATAAAGCTTTCATCCAAATAAAGCAATGTTTGTAAACAGTGTGTAGAAAATAGGACCAGTTATCTGCCAGACATCCAGTCTGCCAAATGTTGAAAATCATTTAGAATTTTCAAACTCCTGATTTCAAATAATGTAGTTTAAAGGGGGGGGAAAAAAAAGTTGTACTTCAGAAACTTAAGAAAAACAAGGAAGACAGCCATGAAAACCAACAATATGTGTGTTCCTTAGGGAAAAAAACAAGGCAAAAACATGAGAGGAAAAAGTGGAGAATGGATTTGGGACATAATTTTAAAGCAGCCATGGCCTACCACTCTTGCCTTAAAGTAATGCGTCCAGTTTCATGTATTACAGCACTGTTTTGACACAGTTTTTATTCATTGAAGAGGGTGAATGATAACTACCAATAAAAATATTTCATTTCCTATAAGTCACAGAATCGGCCTTAGTTCCTTCTAACTGCCAAAATGCTTAGAGACGCAGTCTATAAACAGTTATTAGATGTCTTCAATTCTGCGTGTACTTTTTTCCATCAAACTAGCCAAATTTCATGTTTGTGAATGTTTTACCATCTGTGAAAAGTGCTCATTTGACAACATTTAGGTCCAAGGTTTTCCTGATTATATTGATGTTTTGTAGACCACTGTTTGGACCCTGAATACCCAGTAAAACAGGTACATCTTGCACAGCTGGCAGAAAGCTCCTATGTGCCAATTAGGAGAAATTACCTGTACATAAGAAAGTAAAAGTTTTCCTTTTCTTTTGCATTTAGTTCAGCTCTTCCTCAGTCATGCTGCCAGCTCATGCATACTGGAGCAGGTGGGGATACCAGTCCAGTAACAACTGGAAACTTGAACACCGGCACAGGCCGCTACAGCTGAAAGCAGGTAAGCGCTATTTCCCACTACTGCCTTCAGCTACATGTGAGCTGTATTTCTATCTTTTTGAGCCTTCCTCCCTTCAACCACAAGAAACACATTTTTCAAATAAACACACCATTAAAATATTTGCCAGCCAGAAGGTACTTGGCAGTAAATAAGGAGAGTATGTTGATGCTGGTTTTTAAATTTATTCCCAGGAAGCTCATCTGTCTGAGGCTTACTGCTCACAAAAGATTTGTTTGACAATAAAATCATCTGCAACATTAATTCAGAGGGTGCGGGCAAAGGCCACTCCGTCTGAAACAGCAGAGATGTTTTATTCCACAATATAGGCTGTGTTTGGCCATAGGCCCAGGCAGTCTTGCCTGTAAAGACTATTTCTGGTATTCAGTGATGTTTACTGTAGTCTAGACCTGGCATGAACAGTGCAGCTTGGAGCTGTGTGGGGGCTGGTTTTTTTTTTTTTTTCTTTTTCTTTCTCTCTCTCCCTCCACCTCTGCTGTAAGGGCTGGTGACTCCTCACATCGGATGAGGTCAGCCAGAGCCCCTGGTGGCGAGTTTCTTCCTTGCTTTGGGCCCGTGTCTCTGTAGAGGTTTCTTAGCTGGGTTTAGCTCCACGTCTTCTCTATCTTCTCACCCAAATAAGTGGTTTTGAAAAGGTTGAGAAATATTTGTTACAGAAAAGGGAAAAGAAAATATGGGAAATGAATGGCTTTTCCCACCACGTATCTTCAAATCAAGGCTGGATGCCTCTTTGAAAACGATACCTCAGTCAAACAGAAGCTATCGGGCCAATTCAGTGGTACCGAGGCGTTTATGGAGTTCATTTTATAAGATGCGCTATACAAGGGACTAAGAACATTGAGGACCCCTCTTAGCCTTAAAGAAACCTGCCAACGGAGCTAAGTGTGCAATGGCAGCTGCCTGGGAGCGCGTGGCCCGCGGCAAGCGAGGCAGGGAAGCGGGCTGTGTGAGGGGCGCAGCTCTGGCCCAGTTCTCCCAGTTTTGGACGCCTGGTGAGCAGGGCCCTGCCTCTGCCGCCCGCCGCGTGGCACCCCAGGAAAGGCTTCGCCGAAAGGCGGCCCGCGCCTGGGGAGCGCCCCAGGAACGAGCAGGGAGGACAGACGGCTCCCGAGCCCCGTCCGAAGGGGCCGTGCTCCAGCCGTGGCAGGTCCCAGCCGGCGGGGCTGCGCGTCCCTTCGCCGCACGAGGCCGTCGCTGGCTGGCCGGGGGCCCGCGCGGAGGAAGCAGTACGACGTCAGACAGACGTTCAGTGGGGGCTGATTCATTTATACTAAAACTTAAGTATTTCCATGACTCCAGTTAATCTGGCTTGAGTAACACACAGCCGAATGCCGCTGTAGGGGCAGGCTGCCAACACGGCAGCGCGCTGCCCCTTACGGCTGCCTCTCGCTGTGCCTCTCTGTCACGGCGTGAAACACTGGCCCTTCCTCCCGTCAACCCGCCCGCCCCAGCCCTCCCGCGGCCCCTCCCCCCCGGGGGGCCGCCCCGCCGCGAGGCGCCAACGGCCGCCGCCAACGGCCGCCGCCGGGGCGGGGCGGGGCGGGGCACGTCCGACCGTTGGCACGACGCGAGTGGGCGGCGCTGGCCGCAGCGGCTAAGGAGAAAAAAAACAAGCAAACCCCACTGATGGGATGGAGCCCGTGGGCTGCCGTGGAAGCGCGCTGGCGGTGTAGTAGGTGAGGGCGTGCTCGGCTGCGTGTTTGTGCGCTTTGCTCCCCTGCCGGCCAGCGCCGGGGCCTCTTGGTCCCCGAAGGGGCTCGAGCGCAGGCCGTGAAATCCGCAGCTGCGCTGCGGAGGGCTGCTTTGTAAAGTACTGCAGTCTCTCAGGCAGCCCGTGGCTAGCGCAAGAGGAATACCTACAAGATGTTTAAATAAAACCTAAAACTTGCTTTGGGTGTTCAGACCTTTTTTTTTTTTTTTTTTTTAAGGGTCACGCTTCAGTTGCCACCTGCAATTGCGGACAAGGACTAAGCAATCAGCAGGCCTGGTTTCCCTCGTTTAAGTATACAAAGCCAGTGATAACTTTTCTTTCAGAGAAACATACTATATTACATTTGTGCAAATATGAATGTAATGTATCTGTAAAATTTTTCTGAAATTCTGCAGTGTTTCTGTATCCAGGGTCCCGGTACAGCTGACAGTGTTGTTAAAATTCCATTTTATCTTCCGTACAACTGTGTAAACTGACCAGCTTCTGGTACAGCAACTTGGTTTGTTAGGCATGGCTAAACCTGGAGTGTGATGCAACGGTTAAACCCTTCATTTCTCTGCAGCTTCTTAACCATGTGTGAAGAGAGTACATGTTGTCTGGACTATCCCAATTGTCTTAAAGTGCCATTAATCAAAATTCATTTTTAAGCAATTGTGCATGTAAAACTAACAAATGTACTGCTGATGCTGACAGACAGGAGAGAGAGCATGTGATATGTCGGCAGCGGGGGGGGGGGGGGGGGGAAGGCGGAGGAGTCTGAAGGAAATGGATTGCTGAGAAACAGAACAGTGAATATTATCTTTTAACCAGAGATTGGAGGAAGTCTGAAAGTGTAATCCACCAGATGATGGTGATTACCTTAAATCATAATTGTCTGCCAGCATACAGGCTGGCCATTGTCACGCTATGGAGGATTATGAGTGAATTATGAGCAATGGGAATGGAAAAACCTTGGGCCTGGGACTACTTTCACATGGGACAGCGTGAATCATGAGCATTGTTGGTAGCATCTGTTTTAAACTATGCAAACCTACTATATGACAACTGAGAGCAGAATTGTGGCTTCTAAGTTTATGCAGATAGCTCTAGTTCAGAGAAAAGAAAAGCAGAGAGCTGTGATGCAGGGAATTTGTTTTGCATTTTTCTGAGTCATCAGAAAATCAGTATGATCATAGTTATTAGCATGCTAGTAATTTTATTTGAACCGGTGGGTTCTGCTTTTAGTTTAATACAGAATCCAGTTTCAAGTGTAAAATAATAGCACATGGAGAAGGGTTGGCCTGAAAAATTTGAGGGAGAGAGGGATAAAAGCTTCTGGAACTTTTGCTTTTAACTTACACTGACGTGAGACTTTCATTCTACTTTTATTGTAAGAACGAAAAAATATGCAAATCTGTAAACAACTGTCAAGAATTGAAAAAAACTATTCTGAATACATCAAGATAGCACAGATGATGTGTGACTGATTCCATTAAGCATCTTCAGTAGCATCCTAGAGAAAAAAAAACATGATCTTCCCGTTTCTACAGCGTGGCCTGGGAATGATCAGCACCAGGAATTTGGATTTGGCTTTCTTTACCAGCACCTTGCTTTGTGTCTTGTACTCCAGGTTTTTTGAGACATGCTGTTATATTTATTTAGTATTTAGTTTGGTGCCTAATCCTGTGGGGCCTTAATTTTAACATGAAGTTCTTGGGGAAAACAGCAGTATAAGCGGGTAGCTATAGTTGTGCAAATCACTACTCAGCAATGGAAATCAGTTAGACCTCACATAGACATATCTTTCAGTAAAGTGGAAACAATGTTTTCTTTGTCTTATTGAGCAGGAAGGTAGTATCAATACTGTGCTCTTGTGCAGTATTTGTAAGTGAACAGTTGCAAGATTTTCTGAAGATATTGATATGAACAGTCTGAGTTCTTCAGTGTCATTTGCAGGCTCTCCTTAATGTCCTGTATGTGTTCAATATGAAGAAAAATCATTGAATTCGAAATCAGGTATAATGTACAGTTTCCAGACAAATCCACCCAGTCCATATACTTCCTTCTGTGCAGTGCCCTGGAAACAGGCTGAGCTATCAAGCAGGGGTTTCTTGTATATGTAGCAGCTAGGAGCTTGCTAGTGCTACCTCAAGGATAGTTTTCAGCCTTAAGTATTCTGCCATTCATTGCTCCAGGAAAGAAGAATGCTAGTAACGGCCTGCCTTTGGCCTGCCTTTATCGTTCAAGCAGGAACAGTTAGTTACCCACTTCCTCCTTGCAGTTGTGGAGCATGGGAAGATTTGCCTACAGTGATGCCCTGTGCAGTGCAGGCTTGGGGGAGCCTGGCACTTCAGGGCCACGATGTGTGGTGCGTGTGCACAGCACAGCTGGCGTGCACACGCACACAGTGAGGTTGGTGTTCCCTGGAAGCATCAGAGTTACTGTGCACTGCAGTAAAACTTGCAGCAGAACGACCATCCAGCTCTTGCACAGGAGACGTGGGAAGGAGGGGGCTCATAGTGTGTGGTGCTTACCTGACACAAACCAAGGTAAGTGGCTGGCCCAGCTGGGAAGGTTGAGCACAACGTTAGGAATCATGAGAAATCTGTTGGTGCAAACTGCCTTGCGTCCAGAGTAGTCTTGTAAAGATCTGCCAGGTTGCCTTTGTGGAGAACTCAATCGAGAACACTCTAGCACCAGAGTGCACACTTTGCACTCTAGTGCAAATGGGAAATAATTCTACTGAAAGGAGAATTTTTTGCTATGAAACTTTTTGTGGGGGACAAAAACTGGGCTTACAGAACTTTTTAATTTATGTATCTTAGAAGAATAACATCAAGAGGATGTGCCGCAGCAGATATTTTTAAACATTGTCATCTGGGTTTTGTTTTTAAAAATGACACCATGATATGACTAACTCAAGGAAAACAATAAATGGCTTTTTTATTATTACAAGATTTCTCTCGGTAGGTGGTTAACCCAAACAGCTGCTTAACAATGAAGACAGAAACAGAAGTTTAATACAAAAACTGCTGAACAATTAAAGGCAAATGCTTAATTTCGCCACAGGGAAATCTTTTTGCTATACTGATCTTCAGAGATTCCTCTTGCACAACTAGCAAACTGAGTAATTCTGGAATTGAAGTGCCAGATTCTGCCCTAAGTAACAGTATTATGCAGGTACAATTCCATTGACTTCAATAAAAAGACACAAATGAAAGGTCTGAATAGGTCTGGAGTCTTGTGGAAAACTAACAGTAGATGAAGTAGATCTGCATATTAGTAAAGCCACATATCATGATTTTTTTCTGGATACTACAAACTGTCCAGGAAAGTTGTTTTCTATCCTGAATATATCAAAGACTTCTGCTGCAGTCTGTGAAACAGATCCTCCCCACTCAGTGAGTGGATGCAGTGGCTGTTTCACATTCTAGCAATTAGGACTGGAAGTATTTTAGGAGAGTTCTTTGTGATTAACAATAGGTTGGATTGATGACACTGAAAACTGAAGTCTCTTAGAATGAGGGCAACTCTAACAGCAGCATAACTTTACTAGCAAGTAGAAAAAGCTTTAAGGCTGCTGCCATCCAAGATTCTCCCAGCCATGCAGAGAACAGGAAATGTGAACAGGAGCATCAGTTAATTGAAAGAGGCAAGCCATGAAAAGCAGTAGTCTTGCTGAACATAAACATCAACAGCATAGCATCCACTTTGGAACTGATTGTTGAGGCTTTCTTTGTAGTTAGTGAATAGAAATAAGTTTAGTTCACCTCGTCCTAAAGCAAGCTTCTGTAAAGGTGAGATGAACTCTGATCTAAGTGTGCCTCTTCTTTTCTGTTAGTTAGAAGTGGTGCAGATGGTGCATGTGATATGCAAGTTTAGATGACTGTTGTACGTACCCAAAGTTAGGCGAGATAAACCCTGGTGTACTTGCTTCTCACATCTAATCAAAGTTAGAAATTCACATTTAGCTTACAGTCTTCCCCATTGTAACATGTATTGTGTGTACATCCATAACTTCCAGAAGTCTTATTACTCTTTTTATGTAGAAATTCTGCCAGGAGTGGTCACACCCCCTTTTTCTTTAGGTTGACCTTTTGTTTCAAAGCACTTGAAAAAATTACTGACGCCTGTTTAAAAGGCTGTCTTCTTGACATGCATTTTGTGTGGCTGAGTTATCTGTTATCATATGAACAGATACCACTTAAGCAACATCTGTGACAGGAACACGATAGACTCACCTTAATTTCTTGCCATAAAATGTTTCTTAGGCGGTTTTCTGGTAGGCCATTGATTATGCTAATCAGTTATGCAGTGCTATGAGGAGTCTTTACAAGCAAGTTCTGATTTCTTAACAGTAAAATACGAGAAGCCTGGAAGCTGTTTGAATCTGCGAAGCTTCACATAAGAGTTTAAACTTAGCAATGAACCTTCCCTGAAAGATAATCAGAAAGTAAAGGCTTTGTTCCTTTTCCTGTCCCTTGCTTTGTCATTTCAAAAAAAAAAAAAAAAAGACTTATACTAAGCAAGCTCATGTATAACATCCAGGTACTTATAACTTCATGCTGAAATTAAAAGAAGAGCCTTGCTTTGCCTGTTCAGAAGACTTTTTTGAAAGCCTAACTTTGGCATACTGTCCTCTAAAGTACTAGAATATATATGGAGTTGAATTGGTAGAAACAAGGTTTTTCTGTCCTCTCTACGCTATTGGAAAATTACCTGAAATAAGCAGGATAGGACCTTCTGGCAGGAAAAAAAAAAAAAAAGAGTGGATCTGTTGATTGACATGGAAGAAAGATACAATCAAATCTCTGTTAGCATAACTGAATGGGGTAGCACCATCAGATACTTATGACAGTGTATGGAAGGATAGCTGTGAACCACATAAGAAGTCCCAAACATCCTTCAAAGTACTTTGAGACTCCACTGATGAAAGTGATTTAGTGGGTTAGCAGGTTGAAAAGTAAGCATGTGAATACTATTTAAAATATTTGGCAAGTGACTTAACTGAAATGAGGTACACGTGCTTCATATTTATTGCATATAATGAATCAGATAAGGAATCTGATCTCTTAGGAGGTCTATAATGGCAGCTCAAGATATATTTGTGTATCTTTCATCCTTACGGCAAGATCTTTGGCTTCTCTTCCCAGCAGAGAATAAGGTGAAGTTGCAAGGGAGACTGGAGGGAAGGAGAGGCATTTTCCTTCACAGCCCACAATAGCAACCTTTGTGAAAGGATTTGCTATAGAATTAGTCACCACCGGAAACAGATTGTCAAAAAGAAATCAGAAAGGGTCAAGGCGCCAGGGGAGCCTTGTCCCCATTTTCCCTTTCTGTCCATGAAGCATCCAGAGAAAATATTGAGCAAAAGCATTATCTGAACTACATAATGGATGTGTGAACTGCATTGTCAATGAGCTACATAGTGAGCTACTGGCATGGATGTACTATGCAGCCAAAATGATGAAATCCTCAGAATTTCCCCTGCCCCCTCCAGGAGAGCAGAGTTTCCTACTGGCCTTAAACTTCAAAAGCAAAAGTTGGTTCTCATGTGAGAACCAACAAGTGAGTTATGAGCTGGTTCTCGCAAATACCTGAAGAAGTACCTAGTTATATTTAGCATACAGAGAAGTGTATCTGTATCCACAAAGGAGCTGGATGGTTGGCTTTGAGGAAGACCGTTCTGCCCTTGAATTCTGTATGAACTGAAAGACAGACAGAATGGATAAATCCTGGTATTTGGTTGCTCATTTGCTTTCTAGCTGTGTTTTTAAATTAAAGTAACTGTGAGAGCCATGTTTTCTGCTGAAATCCGTGTTGTCTAGGTGTCAGGAATATTCTGATCATGCTTACCCAGCTGTGCCTTGCAAGGTTTTCTGGTGTGCACCTAGGCTGGATAAGAGATACGTGTGAGGATACTCGATTGTAGCAGCATTGGTGCTGACTTTCGATTTGGGCAGTACTAGCTAGGGGTTTCAGATAACTTTTCAGGCAGAAGCACAAATGTCAACAAGCTCTCAGCTGCCGAAACGATTAGGCAGTGGTTTTGTGGCTTGCACTCCTGCATCGTAGTTGTCTCGGTTTCATCTAAACTATATTTTGGTTGCTTAAATGCATTTTTGGATCTGTCCCAGTGTCATCAAACAATCCGCTGCCTTGAACAGAACTATCTCAAAAAAAGTACAAACATAGCAAAAGTTTACAGTATGTTAAAATGGTCTAATGTTTTTCATTTTTATTTGGAAAGCAGATCTTCTAAAGTTTCAGAATATTGGAAACCCTCGTTGTGTTCCAGTACTTGCTGAATAGCCTTGTTTCGAAGAGATTAGAATAAGTATCCTATTATCCTGTGATTAAAAAAAACCCTAAAACGTACCATGATTTCACAGTCATACAGAGTAAAATTTTGTCCAAGAAATGTCAGAAGAAAACTGCAGCCAGTCTTGTGATGTTAATATTTTTATAGTTAGCAGGACAGTTGTGATACTTGAATAATGCTTTGGAAATAATATGTATACGTGTATTAGGAAATATACTTAATCTGCATATGAACCCATTTTTTGGATTAAAGTCTGTATGCATACAGCTGTAGCTGTTCCTTGTATTAATTGTAAGTGAATGTTGTTAATTTATGGGTTCTGATAGGACTGTACCCAAGCAAAAGAAAGTAGAAATAGTATTCTGCTTTGCTCAATTCAGTCAAATGAAGTAAAACTAAGAGGAGACCCAGGGGTCCTATACCACACAGTCCTTGGAGATAGCAAAGGAAAAAATCGAAAACCTTCTGTCAACTGCTGCAGGCATTAGTAAGTCAAAATAGTGACGTGAATGAGGTTCTGCCTATGCAAAGGCTGCACAGGGAGGCTTCAGAAAAAGACACTGAACAAATTAGAAATAAATATGCAAACTTTGCAAGGGTTAAATAGTTTATTAAAAATAAATGTATTGATTTATTGATTCAGGGGGAGACCAAGTATTATTCTGAATAAAAAAAGTATTAGGCCAGAACTTCTTTTCCAATTTAAGTTGGAATGCGTTACCTTTCTGCAGTAGAGTATACAGTTACTTCAGCTAGCTTTAAATATAATAGCAGATATAGAAAGTAGTCTGTCTGTGGAAGGAGAAATGAGCTTTCACCAAACTCTGTGCCTGTAGCTGAATTCTTGTTAACAAAGCTTTTCCTTGCAGGGAAATGGATTCTGTGATCTCTTTTCAGTAGTATCCACTGCAGGAATTGAGGTATGGGTATTTTAAACATGATTGGTAGTATTGCCTACTTCTGATTTGTGGAACTCATCTTGAGGTGTCTATAATGAAACCATTTATCAAAAAGCATTGCACTAACTGCAAATTAAAAGAAGACCAAGATGATGAATCACATTGAAGCTCTGCTAATCTGCAGGACTCTTGAACGGACTTTTGAATGTATGGGTCCGAATATACCCTCTGTACCTCAAAAAAAGTAAGCAACAGATAATCAATATTTCTAAAGGTTTAGGTAAGAAGAAGAAATGGGGAGAAGCGGGGTAGATTGATCTTCAAATTGTCTTTCTGTCGTGTCTGTTTCTTTGGTAATAAACTGCTCTTCATGGTGTTTCAGGAACTCCACAAAAACATTCTTCCTCTGCGGATTTTATTAGAGAAGTCAAAATGAGGATGGTAGTGGCTACCCTCCTGCTAAGGGCCAAAGTCCGACAAGCCTGTGCTTGCTCTCTGCTTCAAGTACAAAAGGGCAGGAGTACAGTCACGGGGGCCGCTTTCCCTCGGCGTTGCTGGCAGCGTGCTGCTCGAGTGGGCCATACAGCTCAGCCTCTCAACATGAAAGCAAAAATACAGAAAGTGGAAGCTTTGGATGAAAATCATTTTGTCTGTGTTCACTGGGAGGATGGAAGCGAGAGCCGTTTTCCTTGCGTCTGGCTGAGAGACAACTGCCAATGCCCTGACTGCTTCTTGCACTCTGCCAAAGCACGCAAATTGGTTTTCGAGGACCTGGATGTTAACATTGTGGTAAAGGATGCCACTTTGACAGCTGGAAATAAGGTATTTAATACAAACTAGTTTTGCTTTATGTGAAACTTGTTTAACGGTACTTGTTAATCTGTAAATTAGAGACAACCCCAAGACATATTGTAATCATAACTCCTTGATCCATTAAATCCTACTGTGTATTTGCCAACCTTTTAGGAGTAATTGTAATTTGAGGAATTCAGATCTTCTCACCTTTATATGAAACTTCATTTCATGAATGTCATGCACTAAGCACCTTCGGTGTTTAGAATATAACTGTGCTTTTTTTAATTCTGGTGTACATTTCTTCATCACCAGGAGATAAAAGAAAGAAAAAAAATAGGCATTCCACACACTTAATTTCACTTTGACGTATGTCTTTTTCTCCATATTCTATAAGTAAATGTCTCTCAAATCAGAAGGGCAAAGGGCAAAGTGAAGATGATCTTAATCCATAAAGGAAATGTCAGTTTATTAGCTGATGCTTCATCTTCCAATCTGTAAAAGACTTCTACTTAATCTTATTAGAGCAAGCACTCAAACCAGAGTTGAACCCAATGCTTGGAATCAGCCTAATATGTATATATGTGTATATACATACATATGTGTGTGTATATATATATATCTATTTTAAAATCTACTCTCGAAAGAGGGGAGGTTACTGGGCAAGACAGGACAGGAACTTGCCTTTATACAAATTTTAATCTTTCCTGTCCTGTATGGAAACCTGATTTATTGTTCAAATTTTATGGGTTTATCTAAAAGCAGTACATGGCTCCCCTGCTAATGCAAACCCACATCCATCATTTTAGAGTTAAAGAGGTCTAAAACATCTTAAAGGTACAGCAGTCAGCCCTTGTGCAGCTGAGGTAGCTCAGCTGCAGAGAGTTTGCACAAGCTGACTGGTGCAAGAGCATGACTCCTTCAGAGGGTAAGAATGCATATTTAGGAATTCTGAGCTCCCAAGTTGATTGTCCGTTACCAAAATCTATACTGTCTAAATTCATACTTTGGGAAATGTATTATTAAGTTTGTTGCTAGAGGGGTTGTCTGCTTCCGTTTGTACTCAGGCATTGGCATAAGCACAGCACTAATCCTAAACTAATATTGCTGTTTTACCATAATATGAATGACCAGAAGTATGTGAAATGAGAATCGATACCCTCACAGCAGACTTGAGAATTCAATTGGGCAGGCTGCAGGGGGTTATTCTGGTCATGACAAGCAAAACGGTATGCTTTCTTCCCTTTTCTTGAGGAATTGGAAAAAAATATATTTTTCTATTTATTTGAAAGGAGGAAAAGATTTCAAAACCAGGAGAGAGACCTATCCCCTGGCATTTCTCTTTTGCATGTCTTTTCTTGTCCTTTTTCCAAAACACAAATAGCTTGCAAAAATATTATTGCTGTCCTCTGAGTTGTAGTGCTCTCCTCAGCGATATGTGCTAGGTTCTGTGATGCCACACTTTCTGCTAAGCCGAACTCCCACAGTGAAAGCAGCCTGCCCAAGACAGCAAATTGGGTCATATGTTCATGTGAAAATGATCATTTGTAAAAGGTATCACAATTTGGATGATATTCAGGTTGGATATTATTAATTGTTTGCAGTTATGCTACAGGGAAGGCTTAACTGTGCTTATGCAATTTAAATATTTCATTTTCTATAATTTCTAAGGGTTTTTTTTACATGAAGGCTTTTTTAATTTTTCATTCTTAATTATCTTCTGTTTTTATGTTGCAAGTTATCTATTACATGGCCAGATGAACACACAAGCGAATACGAAGCTGATTGGTTGAAAAAACGATGTTTCTCTGAAGAAGCCAGAGCAGAAATGCGAAAAGATTTATTTTTACCAGGTGGGATTTAAAACCAAATCTGTCGTGCGGGTTTCAAGTTCCGGTGGTCTGACATTGACAGTCCTATTTAGAAATCCTTGCATGAGAATGAAGTCTAGCAAACTGGAGCAGCAGAAACCACTCTTGGCAGCTCAGTGCCCGGCTGTGCACACAAAACAGGCTCGCACCTTTGTCCTTTTCCTTCTTCTAACCTGTGGAGCGTAGGCAAAGAGCAGTCACTGTTGACTGCTCTGTCCTGGGCCATTTGCAGACTGAGAAGCGTTCAGCTGTTTGGGCTGTATTTAGTTTCCCTAAAGCCATTTACCCCCAGAAAAAGTTAGTAGGTCTGAAGAGTGAGGCTTGTGGACCAGCGTACAGACTCCTTTGGCCTGTGTGAAAAAGCAAATGTGTGTGTTGTTTACATTATTTAAATTTATTTTTAGAGAGGTTATTTAGATAGAATTGCAAGAGAGTTTTAATTGAAATGAAGCTGTTCTTTCCTTTTCCTGGCCTTCTGCTAAAAAGTGACTGTGTAGCATACCAGTATTTTGTGCTGAAGTTCAGGCTGTGTTTGCTCTGCATCTAATATTTACTGCAGTAGTTGACTTTATCTTCAGATAATGAAGCACTTTGCGCAACTTGCAGTGTAACATTGTTCACTTTTTTTGCACTACAAATGGCTTACCCTTTCAGGAAATGATTGTAAGAACATAAGGTTTGTCATGATACATAGATGCATGTTATCATTTCTTCTTTCTTTGGCAATCCTTCATATTGTGAGTATTTGGAAAAGTAAAGACATTGTGGAAGCTAGCAAGACTTTTTTAGCCTTTGTGGGGGAATCGATGTAAATTGACTGTGGCTCTATTTAATGCCCAGACAAGTCAGGCTAGATCTCTAGTTGTGTATATTAGCAAAGGTATCAATAACTGAAGTTTTAGTATTGCTTCTGTTTTGTCCCATCATGAAATCTAACTGGATGTGATTTGCCTTCACATGCACGCATTTACACAGTGCTTACTCTCAACACCTAAATATAATGCTTGTTTTGGAGGCCAGTTTTCCCCTCTGCTACTACTCTTCTCTAATGAAACAGTACAAATAAAATGTACAGTAAAGATATGTTTTTATTCTCTGGGCAATGCTTTGCAAATTCTGTTTTCCATGATTGATGTGAGGAAATGTGTGTGTGAAATTTACACTAAATAAGTGCCTGCACTAACTTTGGCTTTGTTCATTCAGCTCTTTCTCATATTCCCGGAAAAGAGATGGCTGGTTATAATAGATAGCTTCTTCTAGCTTTTCTCAGATTCCATTTGGAAAAAAGGCTGCAATTATAAATCATGTGAGTTTGCTTGCTAGAAGTTTAAAACCTGTTTCTCATTGTGTTTAAGGTAAGTTTAGAATTAGCTTCCTTCTAGTCAGTGGAGTTACACCAGTGCAAATTATGTGCTCTTAAATAGAGAATCATGTCTCAGCAGTATAGTGTTACAGATGGTGACAAGAAACCCCAGGCCTGTGTACTGGTTGAACAAAAATCAGAGCAAGCCCACCAGCATGCTGTAGTTCGAGGTTAACCTTCACAGCTGACATTGCAGCTACAGCTTTTTATTTATTTATTGTTACAAGCAGTTATTTGCTTTTGATGTTGGACATTTGCCGTTTCTTCTGTGATAATTTTTTGTCTTAATTTCTGATTCCAAAAGTTAGGTGTCAGACGTGTCAAGCCAGAAAAAAAGAGCAGATCAGATTTTTACTGTATGATGCAAGTAACTAGTAACTCTGTCAGTATGACAAATTCCCCCTTTAAACACAGTGTCAGCTCTTACCAGTGTGGTGTGCAAAGCCCACTATTTATGTACAGTAAGGCTCTTTTCAGCCCAGCTTACAGGATTCTTCCAAAAGAGCAGCAAAACAGCCATTTGCTACTTCTCCAGTTCTGGTGTCTCAAAGGTATTGCCTGAGATCTCTTTTTGTATTTGCTCTTTGGCCTGTGTGTGATGTAGCTGTGAGTTCTGAGCTGCAGGAGGAAACATGCACTAATACAGACAATCCAAACCAGAGGGTGTCCTTTGTCACAGGCACTGCAGCTCAGTGCTTTGTTTTTCAGTTCTTGTTTATTTTGTCATGCAGATCATAACAGTGCAACCTTCCAGAGCTTTAATTTCAGTATTTCAGCTGGCCATTAGTTGCTTTGCTACAGTGATCTATGGCGTGGGCAATTAGAGAGCTGAGTTGCTAGCAGAGTAAGTCACACTTTTTGAAAAACATAAATGCAGCTGCTTGTAGGCAAGCTTGTGCACTGTGTGTCTGCAGTGCCCATGGTTAGGTCTTGAAGCTTTAAGTATTATCTAAATATAGGAGTTGGTATATACAGTCCTCTAAAGTGTATGCATGTGTCAGGTGGTGGTGCTCACACAAATCAGACATGCATAAAATATGTTTTCCAAAACAGTGATGCATGCTTTCCTACAAGACTTTTAAGTATTTTGCAGTTGATGGCAATTATTTGAGTGAAATATTTGCCTGTCATTAGCTTCATTGCAGATCAGTTCCAATAACCATTTTGCATTTTCAACTTCTCTGGGAAAAAGTCAGAATTTTCTTTGGAAGCTTTTTCTGAAAGTAACTCCCTGTTCCAGGAAACTCTTGCACCAATTATTTCTGAACTGCATTTTCATCAAGGATGTAAAGTTACTGTCTATTGGGAAAGGATGTTAGAAACAGATGTCTGCTAGGTTACTTGCTTGTTTGTTTGTTTACACTATTTTTATAAAAGAAAATTAATTTTTTTGAGATTATTACACCACATGCCTCCAGCTAACTGCCTATTACTTTTCATTTAGTGGATATTACTGAGGGTCTAAAATGGAGGGAGGGGAAAAAAACCCTGAGTAAATGCAGTATTTAAAATCTAAAAAGTTCCCAGTTTTCCTATCCAGGCATTTTTAGAGTACTAAATACATTTTTAAAAAATTAATTTCAGTTGCTTTACTCAGAAAACAAGCACATGAATGAAAGAGGAGGAGAGCTGTTTCATTTATCCCCCAGTAAAAGATTTTAAGCTGCCTCTTAGTACCCACTGTAGAACATCATGTGTATGTAAATGCTGAATAATTCCAAGTGTGTTGTTGGTGCTTGCACAGTGTCTGTAGGAACTGGGCAGAGGCTCTCTTCTGCTTTCCTGCAAACAGTAGCATAGGTGGGTTTTTGTGGCTAAATTGGTATGAGCACAAATTGTGATTCATTTGTTTTTTTCCAAGTTACTCTGTTGAAAACAGAGTGATGGATGGATGCAGTGATGGACTGATTCTATCCAAAGCAGTTCTTTCTTCCCATTTTGAAAAACAGGTAGCTCTGAGGTTTTATTAGTCACAATGTAACGGGCCAGTAAAGACAAAAATGAGTTGTACAAGACCTTTGTTTTTATCCCTGATGAAGTGTGCAGCTACATTTGTAAAGAGAGAGCTTTTTCACCTGACAATTGCAACTCTGTTGTGAAAATGAGAACCAAGACTGCCAAGTGCTAAGGTCTCATTCCTAGCTGCCTTTCCCACCCACCCAGTTTTTAGAACGTAATTTCATTTATTTCTACTATAGTACAATGGAAAATATGTTAGCTGTCGTCAAGTAGTGGAAAAAAATGTGCTGTGCTGACATGATAAAGTAACGAAGAACATGAATGGGATCAACTACCACAAGGAAATTCTGGCAAAGAGTACGGTCCCTGTTTAGAATAGTTTCTTGACAGCGTCTCTAGCTGTAGGGAGTTTTGTGGATAAAGGAGGGAATAACATCCCTGTTGTTCAGAAATGGGTGAACAACATGCTTTGTGTGGCACACCATTTTATATCAGACCTTTATATAGAGCCATATTTTGAAATATTGTTTACTGAAAGACCTTAAATATCTTAGCATCACAGCATCTGTTTTGGTTTTATTATTTAGGCTTTCCTGTCCTTTTCACAATTCTGGAGCAGCTAATTTGTCAGAATGTAAATACTGGAGAACATACAACCTTTTCACGTGGGGCTGAGGAGGAAATCTTTATAAATATTGCTTTTTCAATATTGACCTATTCTTTGTCTCTCTCTTGCTGAAACTACTGCTCTTATACTTACCTTGCTGTGATGGTCTCTGGGACCAGTCAGGAGAGGAAGTCCTTCACTGCAGTTCATGCAAAAATGCATCGATTAAAAGTAGTTTGTGCATGTATCAGGCGTAAGTGTTAGAAATTAGACTCCAGCCCTATTGCAGCTACTGGAAGGACTAATACTGGAATCAGTAAGTTAGAATTAAACCCTAATATCTCTCTGAAAAAGCAATTATTATTAATAATAATAAATATGTAAAGCATAAAAGATTAAAAAGGCTGTGGAAAGATCTGTGCTGAAACTATGAAGAAGCCTCCAGACAAGCCACTCTGTGGTACTTATCAAATGCATCTGGTATAATTAATTGTCCACTAGTCAACTGTAGAAAGCCAGTATGATGGTCAGCCAGTTTCTCCTTTGCCAATAGTAGAAACATTTATTGTGCACACAGCCTTGAGCTGATGTTTAAATCCTGCAAGTTAGGCCCCATTTTGGATGTCTTTGTTGCTGTATATGACTCTTGATTTTAGGCATGGCTCTAAAAATTTTTTCTACTTCTTTTTGTTCATGGAGACAATGGCTTTCTAATATTTGGAAAGCTTTATTCAGTACTATAAAGGCCGTGGTTTGGTTTGTGCTCTAACTATGCAAGTTTGTTCTTCGATTGCTTTTCATAATTTTCTTTGGCATATTTAAATATTATATGCAGTGGTCAGATTCATATTATTAAAGTGCAGTATTTGACACTGTCATGCATGAAATTTTCGTGAATGTTCTAGGGAAATGGGCATAGGTAAAATATGTAGTAAGAATTGCAGGGAAGTGGTGGAAAGCAATATTCAAAGAGTAGCTCTAATAAGGTTTCCCATCAGTTCAGAATGATACGTCTAGAGAAGTTCTTCCAAAGTGTGTACTTTATGCAATAGTATTCCTTATTTTCATCAGTGACTATGATGGAGTAGAATAGTCACATTGAATTTGGAGATGACCCCAACCAGGGGTGGACTATCAGAGCACTGAAGGACCAGGATTAGAATGCTAAATGACCTTAACAAGCAGGAGAAATGGTAAGGACATAAAGGAAAGCTTTACTGGGTTGGACCAATAGTTCCTCAAGCCCACTGCTTTAGTGTCCAGTAGTAGCGTAGGAAAAGCATGGGAGCCAAGCTGCTCCCTGCAGTCCATTCCCTTTGTATTTCTTCAATGTCCTCAGTCATTGCATCAGGGATGATAGTGTGTACACTCCTGCCTTTTTCCTGTAGTATCTGTTTTAGAGCTATTGTCCATGAATTTGTCTAATCCCTTTTTTGAGCGTGTTATTTGCTCCACAGCTTCCTGGCTGCACAATCCAGAACTCTGTTTAGAGAGACAGCTAGGGAGACAAGAAAGTAAAGCCCTTATGTATTTCAAAGAGTTTCTTCTAATATTGTGTGCCCATGTGAATAAAAGTTCAGCATTCACCTTATGCACTCCCTTCATGATCTTCAGGGTTTATATTTCCCCTCAGCCTTCTCCTCTTCAAATTGAGAAGTCCCAACCTTTCTGGTCTCTCGTTGCAGCTGCTTCATCTCCTTAATCATGTTAGCTGCCATTCTCTATCTTCACTTTGGCCTTGAGCTGCAGAGACTGGGAAATGCCTACTGTACTAAAGATATGGGTACACCAGAGTTTTACATATTGGGAAAATGAGGCCTTCCAGCCTGAGGAAAGTATGATACCATTCGACAGGGTCAACTGTAAGACTGTAACTGTGAGGCTAGGCAAACGTGTGAGTACAAGGTAGGGAAATAACCATCTGGGTGGCAATTTTGCAGAAAAGGTTGATGGAGTTGATACTCTTCACAGACTGCACATGGGTCTACACTGGCAGATTGGTTTGCGATCAGGGCAAAAATTGTTCAAGTCCAAAGAAAAATGTAGCCTGCAATGCGGGTGAGGTCATCCTGCCACTCTGTTTGATGCAGGGAGAATTCCATAGGAGTATATGATCCCTTGGCACCCCGCATCAAGCAAGACTGCACAGTGCTCCTTGGAGAGCACTGAAAATGATTAGTGGTCTAGAAACATCTAAGAAATCAAATGCTGCTGCGAGAGAGAGAGAGAGAACAGTTGTTTTCCATGTGCAGGATAGGCACTTCACTTATACAAATGCATGTGCATACATGTGAACAGGTTTTCTTAATGCTATTTAGAATGAGAAAAAAATTGAACTGAGACAAACTGTAAACAATTCCAAATTAAAAAGAAGATTTTAAGTCATAAAGTGGGGTGAAGTTTTTCATAGCAATAACTTTAAAAGGTGCACTAGATTTCTTTCCTCCCAGATACCAACTGCTGCTGCCTTCCATACGTTTCCCAAGGATTAGTAATAGTTGGAACTGTACACAATGCATTTTCAGCTGCTGGCATGTTTATCACAGTGTCATTACAGAGTACACTTGGAAATGTCAGGGGAGAAAGGTTATTCCTGCAGTAGCTGACAGACCAAGCTCTTGGCTGCGTCAGTATGCCACTGGAGGACTGGGATCTGGTAGCCCTTCTTCTCTGAAGCATAAGGTAGGATTTATAACATGCAGTCTGTAAGCATTCACGTACTGGCCTGTGCCTTTCAAAATAAATAAAAAAAAAAACCACTAAGGACACTGGCTGCACTTGTCACTGAAAGTATAATCATTTGAGGAAATGGAAACCTCACGGTCAGTGTATAGCCTATCCAGGGCAAGATTTAACTGTATTTGGCACTCCCAATCTATTTTTAAACACAAATTAGCTAAACATCACAAAGTGCCTAAGAGGATGCTTTACTTGAACCATTTCTCAGTTTTAGTATCTGCCTGCTGAGTAACAGTGAACAGTCTGGTTTTCTTGAAATTTTGCAATTTCCTCGTCATAGTGGTACTATAAAGATTAAGCATCTGCTCAGCCAGTGGGCAGTTTTGACTCCTGAATGCACTGCAGGGCCTGGAAAAGGATAAATTCCTAGTGCCTGGGTGGGATTCACGTTACTGACTATGTCTACACAGAGAAAAGATTTCTCTTGCAGATTATTTGTAGAAGCATTTTGTGTTTTGTTTTTGTCTCCTTCACCTCCATGTAGTTGAAAACATGAGTCTGATGACCGACTTCACTGTAGTGGTCTGGTAGGGAGGAAGACCAAATGAGTTGTTGTTCCTAGGCTGTTTTCCACTGTTTAGCTGCAAGGATCGGGTCGGCAGATTTGTTCTATAGAGATCAAAGACAGTTCCAGAGGGGTATGCTGAACTTGAACTAGTTTGTGCTGTCATGGCATGGTTTGGCTGACCCATTAAATCTACAGAGAATGTGCAAGTCCACTCTGCACATGGGCAAAGTAAGTCTCGCTTCTCTGCTGCTGCAGCTCTTAGCTGGTTTATAGCTCCCTAAACCTAGGAGCTATTTGTCTTGATGCTTGGCTTCTGGAAAAGCAATTGATTGCAACAAAAGCCAAAACCCCCAACACCACAGCCATTGACTGCAAAAGGGACATCCTCTCTTAGGCACAACTTCTGGTGAGCACGGTGAGAATCAGAAATTTCAACAAGAGTACTTGAAGGTTTAGGCACTCCAAGGAGCCTGGGGCTCTTGAAACTGCAGTTAAATGCCAGGTGCATGGATGTATTTCCCAAGGTGGGGAAAAATCTCTTGGTATATTCCTTGGAATAAAACTCTAAACCTTTTTTTATGTAAAGAAGACTAGGAAAATATTTTTTAGCAAGACCATAAGAACAGTTAAGAAGAAAGAATTTGAACTGAAATATTCCATTAGTTTTCACATGGTTATTTACCTGCACCAACATTGAAACTGAAGTTTGTCTTTCAAAGAATATTTTTGGCAGCTCACTTAGCGTACTAAAAGCTTTTTTAATTCAATAACTTCTAATAGAGAAGAAGGAAAACATTCATATTTTAGTCCTTCCCCCATCACACGAATGTGTGAAGGAATGTATTATGAGTAAAACACACTGGAGCAGTGAGTAGGAGGCAGTGGAGTGGTCTCACTAAGGAATTTAATGAGGTGAGATTTTATCTCGCCTCAAGGATTGCCCTTTTTTCATTTTGTGAACATTTCATGATACTGAGGTCCTTGTCAATCGTCCTGCATCTTCATTGAAACATAGGTTAAAGTACAGAAGGCAGTCTGTGTAGGTAGCTTATATTTGGATATATGCGTTGTGTTTCTTGGGCAGTCTTTAAGGTAGCCTTAGCCAGAGAAATAAGGAATAGTAGTGACTGGAAATTTGCAGACTTTGCAACTATTGACAATTATAACTACGTCATGTCTCAGTTCAGTCTTTCCTCAGCTCATTTTAGTTTATACTTGCTACCTGTATCTAGAGAGAGAGAAAAACCTTACCCTTTAAATCCTTTTGAGTTGTAGTAGCATCCCTCACTTGCCAGGTAGCATTCAGAAGTCTGATTCTGGAAGTTACTTGCTTTATGCTAATGTAAGAGTCTGCTCATTGCAGCCCTGGAGTCACACGTGGCCAAAAAGAAAAAAAAAAAAGGTAAGTTTGTATTGGTATGTCTGCTGAGGGGGCAATGGAATAAAGCAAAACGTGGGTGTTTATAAATGATGCAGTCTGTATTTTCCAAACACTTTTGGTCTCACTTTTAGTATCTATATTATCTCTATGATTAATTGGGTAGGTTAACTGAATGTTAGCTAAGATAGCAGGTAAGTTAGATATGATTTAAACAAAATAATTTTTCTTTGAAATATTATAAATCTTCTGCTTTATTGTGCCCTTTCTAACAAATAATCAGCTTCAGGCTTAAAAGACTTAAAATGAAAGGAAATCCATTACAGCTGAGAGTTCTCACCTAGTTATAAGAATAGGGGCTCTTGATTCAACATTTAAGAACAAGCTTAACTATAACACTCTTTCATGTTAAGAGATTTCTGGAAAAACTAGAAGAATCGATCTAAAAGTAAAAGTAAGAAATAGCATCTTTGTCTTTTTTACCTATTACCGTGCAACATCTCTGGTATGAGAGAGCGTGTGCGCGTGTGCGTGTATGTTTGTGTGCATGAGCATACAAACTAGTATTCTAATGGCAGACTGATGAGACATTCAAGTGAAAGTGAGAAGAGATCAAGGAGGTAGGACGGTTTGTATTCAGGTGATATAAATCAGAAATAAGTCTTTCTTGTATAGAAGAGAGAAATTGCCCCACATCCATTCCTGGGAAGTCCAGTAACCTAGAATGGCAGGCATGTGGCCAGTTGTATCTGTCTATATGGTCATTTATATAATGTCATTGACCCTGATTTTCAAATCAAGTGACCGAAATACAGCTCATTTCCTTGTTCAGCACATTAATGTGTGAAATTATTAATACCTCCCCCCGCCCCGATCTGAAATCTATAAAAACCCAAGGTAGTATCAAAGCCCCTTGGGAATGTGAATTGCCAGAGTTCTTTTGCTTGTGTAATCAGCAGAGCCATCCCAGCTGAAGTCAGTAAAGTGAACAGAGTGTTGTCATGGGTGATTTCTAAAGGCTTCTATGTAATATATGCTTGCTTTTTAGTTACAAAATGTTTTTTTTTCCTGTCATAACTTGCCTATGAATTAGCATTTAAGACACTATCTGAACATTTAGGGTAATGCAGATGAAGACATACTAGTAAATGTTTCAAAACATGGGAGTTGTTGAACTCTGCCAGGCCGACGATCCATCTAGTGGCTGGTAGTAGATAGGTCAAAGCATAGAGCAAAAGAGGTCCATATTTGATGGCTCTGCCGTCTTAGATCTGATTCCTCCATTCAGCAGTTTCTTCCCTATTCACTAGTAAGCCAGGTAGCTCAGAAAATAAATTATGTTGTTCCCTGGACAGGATGCATTAACCACAGAATAATGGGAGATTTTGCTGAACATGCTTCAGTGCAACACGTGCCAACTGTTTTTCTTTCTGGCTGCATGTACAAAAGAGGGGAAAAAAAGAGAGATTTGAGATCTGATTATTCTGCTTGGGCCCTAATTCACAAGCTAGAAGAACCTCAGCATTTTTTGGACCGCTCGGCTTTTGCTTTCAGCTCCCAGTTCCAGGGTACTGTTACTAAATTATTAAATCATGTTGCCAAGGTGGCACCCCAGTTCCCCCAGCTTGGCTCAATTTTCCAGTGCAGTCGATGGCAGTTTTTGTTCAGTCTCCAGGCCCACTTATTTGCCACCACCCAGTTCCCCATGCAGTTTCCCAGAGTTTCTCCCCAGCTAAATGTGTATCTTGCTCCTCCCTGAGAGTCGTTCCCATGTCTCAGAGCACAGGTTTCCTCCAGTGTGGTTCTGGAGAGAGCCTGCAATGGAGAGCCGGGGAAGGGCTCCTCTCCTCTTTCTTTCTCCTCTCTCTCCACCCCTCCCTGCAGCTACAGGTGAACTCCTGTAGAGTGAAATGGCTCTGTGTGCAGCATAGCAGTCACGACCCTTTCAGATTTGAAGCTGGAGAAAGTTCTGGTGTGAAGCCTCTTCGTAGACTTTTATTGTGATGAGTTTAAGGGGGTTGTCAGAGAATTCGCTGGAGCATATTTCTGACCTTGCCTCAGTCACCAAATTAGAGGAAATGAAGTCTGTCAGCAGATTGCTGGATTTTTTAAAATGTGAGCAAAGAATGTATTTTTTTGCTCACTTTTGTTCTCAGAAACAGTTGATCACTTTGGCTTATTTTTCTCCAAATAAATTCAGTATAAGGGAAACATTCAGCATAAAGAATTCAGCCCAGAGGATTAAATTTAGCTGAAGTTATAAGCAATTGAAAGGAGAGTTTTACAGTAGAAAAACAGATTTCTGGGGAAATCTTAGGCCACTTATTATTAATAGCTCTTTCAATGTTATGTTATAGCTAATGATATGTATTTTGTATCTGTATGTTATAAATATGCATTGATAAGTGATAGGGCAATTAAAAGGGAGAAAACAGTTACAGATGATGCTTTCTAGCAAGGCCATTTAATAAAACTTAGATCTTGCACTTGTAAACTTGTAATCATTTCAGTTTAGTATCTATAAAAAATTCTTACAAGTTAGTTACAATTTATAACAATACAATCACTATTAAGTGCCTGTAGCAGCATTCTTTCAGGTGTGCTGGTAACCATATGGGAATAAATAAATAAACAGAAGACCAGAATGGGTTCAGCAGTCTAAAGATGCTGTGCAGTACTTCAGAATGTTCTTTTCTGTAATTCTGCCCATGCTGGAAGAAAACCACTAGTAATTGTAAAGCACAAAATAAAAGTGTTACCCACAATTGTGGAGTTCAGTATGCTGTGGCAGTAGTACAGACAAATTAAATTGAAGTGACTACATCAACAACTGCCAGGATCCAAAAAATGTCCTGTTGAGAAGCTTTACTTTGGGCTGCATGATTAATTTCCTGTCTTTTCCCTTTCTGTCTACATTACTATTTCCTTGAGTTCTTGGCTAAATGCATGAGAGCCATTAAAACTTAGGTGTTATCTGTTTCAGTTTTGTCTAGCAAAATTGGTCCTGGCAGGATTAGTTGGGGATGGGAGTGGTAGTGGCTTGGATTATTTTAACAAAGTAATCCTGGCATAGGAATATTGAGGGCATAGTAAAGACAGAGTCCTACGGTTTAGTTCTTACCCTAGTTTTTGCCTCCAGTGAACTGCTATAGCACTGCCTTTCATCACAGAAAATTAATTTGATTTGATGAATGTCTCTAAAAATCTTTAGAAGTACTTGACTGGAGTAGTTTTAAATAGATAGTTAACAAAGAGATTCTTCTTGCAGTATGTGGATTCTTCCTGTAGCTTCCCCATATGGCAAAATGAGACTATCAGTAGCTTTTTCTAAATCTCTTGTATGTTACTGATATGATCATGATTTGAGTTTGCACAAAATTGTATGTGGAAAAAACAGAAGGCATATATATTGAGCTGTTCCTCAACTGTATTTCAGTTTGTGGAAGTCAGGGAAGCCTCCTTTCACTTACAGAAGAGCAGCCGTACTATTATTGTATCTCTCAGCTTTATAATAAACTGAAAATGACAGTTAAGAAAGTCCCAGTGAAATGGATGTTCAAGGTTATAATTACACAATTTCTGAAGCACATAGATCATGCTATATTTAGCCTTGTTTCATGTGAGTCCGCTGATCTTATGTTGAAATTACTTTCCTCATCTGTGCTTTGCAGTGGTCCTGCTATATCCCTTGCTGAAGGTCTGGCACATGTTCAATGTAGCAGGAAAGTTTTTACAGTTTAGCTGCCAAACTGAAAAATGTCTATGGAGCATCTGCAAGCCAGTATTTTCCAAAGATATAAAGCTTGGCCAAATTTCACTAGTTTCACAGGAATGGCAAATGTACATCCCTAATACCTGAAAAACTTGCCAAAATTGACACTTGAAAGAATGAAAGCACTAAAATTTCTCATCTAAGCTGACATAAAAAATGTGACTTGGCTACACTACTTATTTTTCATTGGTCTAGGCTTTTGGACCATTTTTGTTGCTGTTGAAGCTCTCCCAAAATATCAGCCTTTAGATGTTATCATGGAAAACTTCAGCCCAAATGGTCCAAGTTTAGCAAGTTATAAGCCAGTGAAACCAATTGTTATAAAGAGAAGTGCTAGGCAGCTTTAGTAATAGATACTTTCACCAGCTGTACTTTATGATGAGAAATGTTTAATATACATGAAAGAGGGAAACTGAAAACACTGGCCCCACATTATTGTGCAGGCTTCTTCATGGAGCTGTACCAGAAATCTCAACTGTAAAACCTTTTAACCTAATATATTCCATCTGTCTGAAGCACATTTTGGAGTCTGTGTAAGACTCGGGATCTCGCTATGGAAAGGTGAAGGAGGAAAAACCCATTATTAGCCACTGAGGACATCCTGGATATCTCCATTGCAGTGTCAGAACCACTTGGCAGTTATCTATGCAGAGAGTCATAACTTTAATTCCTGCCTAGATACGTCTTTCTTTGGCCATTAAAATAAAGTGGCCTTAGTTTCAGAATGAGCAACCTTTTGGTAAGAGTTAAAAATTAGTCCTGGCAAGGAAAAAGTTTTGTGTCTCCTGGGCACAATTTACATCTCTTATTGAAACCTCCTTTAGACATGGCCATATTATCCTTCATCATGGTACAGATACAACTTTTGCACATACTTAGCAGTGGCCAGTTTTACACCAAAATTGATGCTTTTTCAGTGAAAGAAAAGATGGGACAAGGCCAATCACTTCCAATAATCCTGTTCTGTGAGCTATATGTAAAGGTCTAAATCAGATGGTACTGCTATGTTTCTGCACATGATTGCCTTGCATTTTTCCAATGGAAAAAAATCACAGAGAATTGTCTTCAAGAGTATGTTAGAGTGCTTTTACTCTAAGTGGAAACGTGATGATTCAAGTCTCAGGTGCACAGACCTTGTAAAAGGTTTAGAAGTAGAAAGGACCACAGCTCCTGTGGCCTTTAGGCCTGTTATAGCCTACATTATGGGAACATCTCCCAGCACAGCTGGAGGTGGACAATTCAGTCTGCACAATTTTAGAGTAGGTTGCAAGTCCTGCTCCTTATTGGTGCATGGCTGCACATTTTGAATGTTTGCTTGTAAGCTCTATATGCGGAAAAAGACACCATCCTTGCTGGCATTAGAAAGAATGAAGATATTAAATGATGAATGCTTCATTATGAGTAATAACGAGGGAGAAGGCATCAGAAAACAGAATATAGCAGGAATTTAAAGTTTACCTCTGGCAACCCGAAGGGTGAATAGATGAACACAGGTGACCCTGGAGCAAAAGCCAGTACTGGAAATTGACAACTAGGAAAGCTGAAGCCTTCTTAGTGACCTCTAGAAGATGATCAAGGTGATCCACGAGGTCAAACATGAAGCCTACTTATCTGAGGTTATCTGACATCACCGATTAGGCCTGGGTCAAAGTCCCTCTCAGGGGACAGCGGTGGGGGGGGTCACCTGAGGTCAGCGATTGGGCCTGGGGGTTACTAGAGGTCAAAGTCCCTCTCAGGGGACAGCGGTGTGTGTTTTTGTGGGGGGGGTCACCTGAGGTCAGCGATTGGGCCTGGGGGTTACTAGAGGTCAAAGTCCCCCTCAGGGGACAGCGGTGGGGTCACCTGAGGTCACCGATTAGGCCTGGGGGTTACTAGAGGTCAAAGTCCCCCTCAGGGGACAGCGGTGGGGGGTCACCTGAGGTCAGCGATTGGGCCTGGGGGTTACTAGAGGTCAAAGTCCCCCTCAGGGGACAGCGGTGGGGTCACCTGAGGTCAGCGATTGGGCCTGGGGGTTACTAGAGGTCAAAGTCCCCCTCAGGGGACAGCGGTGGGGGGGGTCACCTGAGGTCAGCGATTGGGCCTGGGGGTTACTAGAGGTCAAAGTCCCCCTCAGGGGACAGTGGTGGGGTCACCTGAGGTCAGCGATTGGGCCTGGGGGTTACTAGAGGTCAAAGTCCCCCTCAGGGGACAGTGGTGGGGTCACCTGAGGTCAGCGATTGGGCCTGGGGGTTACTAGAGGTCAAAGTCCCCCTCAGGGGACAGCGGTGGGTGGGGTCACGTGAGGTCAGCGATTGGGCCTGGGGGTTACTAGAGGTCAAAGTCCCCCTCAGGGGACAGCGGTGGGGGGGTCACCTGAGGTCAGCGATTGGGCCTGGGGGTTACTAGAGGTCAAAGTCCCCCTCAGGGGACAGCGGTGGGGGGGGGTCACCTGAGGTCAGCGATTGGGCCTGGGGGTTACTAGAGGTCAAAGTCCCCCTCAGGGGACAGTGGTGGGGGGTCACCTGAGGTCAGCGATTGGGCCTGGGGGTTACTAGAGGTCAAAGTCCCCCTCCGGGGACAGCGGTGGGGTCACGTGAGGTCAGCGATTGGGCCTGGGGGTTACTAGAGGTCAAAGTCCCCCTCCGGGGACAGCGGTGGGGGGTCACCTGAGGTCAGCGATTGGGCCTGGGGGTTACTAGAGGTCAAAGTCCCCCTCAGGGGACAGCGGTGGGGTCACCTGAGGTCAGCGATTGGGCCTGGGGGTTACTAGAGGTCAAAGTCCCCCTGAGGGGACAGCGGTGGGGGGGGTCACCTGAGGTCAGCGATTGGGCCTGGGGGTTACTAGAGGTCAAAGTCCCCCTCAGGGGACAGTGGTGGGGTCACCTGAGGTCAGCGATTGGGCCTGGGGGTTACTAGAGGTCAAAGTCCCCCTCAGGGGACAGCGGTGGGGTCACCTGAGGTCAGCGATTGGGCCTGGGGGTTACTAGAGGTCAAAGTCCCCCTCAGGGGACAGCGGTGGGTGGGGTCACCTGAGGTCAGCGATTGGGCCTGGGGGTTACTAGAGGTCAAAGTCCCCCTCAGGGGACAGCGGTGGGGGGGGTCACCTGAGGTCAGCGATTGGGCCTGGGGGTTACTAGAGGTCAAAGTCCCCCTCAGGGGACAGTGGTGGGGGGTCACCTGAGGTCAGCGATTGGGCCTGGGGGTTACTAGAGGTCAAAGTCCCCCTCCGGGGACAGCGGTGGGGTCACGTGAGGTCAGCGATTGGGCCTGGGGGTTACTAGAGGTCAAAGTCCCCCTCAGGGGACAGCGGTGGGGTCACGTGGGGTCAGCGATTGGGCCTGGGGGTTACTAGAGGTCAAAGTCCCCCTCAGGGGACAGCGGTGGGGGGGGGTCACCTGAGGTCAGCGATTGGGCCTGGGGGTTACTAGAGGTCAAAGTCCCCCTCAGGGGACAGTGGTGGGGGGTCACCTGAGGTCAGCGATTGGGCCTGGGGGTTACTAGAGGTCCAAGTCCCCCTCAGGGGACAGGGTTGGTTGGGGTCACCTGAGGTCAGCGATTGGGCCTGGGGGTTACTAGAGGTCAAAGTCCCCCTCCGGGGACAGTGGTGGGGTCACCTGAGGTCAGCGATTGGGCCTGGGGGTTACTAGAGGTCAAAGTCCCCCTGAGGGGACAGCGGTGGGGTCACCTGAGGTCAGCGATTGGGCCTGGGGGTTACTAGAGGTCAAAGTCCCCCTCAGGGGACAGTGGTGGGGGGGTCACCTGAGGTCAGCGATTGGGCCTGGGGGTTACTAGAGGTCAAAGTCCCCCTGAGGGGACAGCGGTGGGGGGGTCACCTGAGGTCAGCGATTGGGCCTGGGGGTTACTAGAGGTCAAAGTCCCCCTCAGGGGACAGTGGTGGGGGGTCACCTGAGGTCAGCGATTGGGCCTGGGGGTTACTAGAGGTCAAAGTCCCCCTCAGGGGACAGCGGTGGGGGGGGTCACCTGAGGTCAGCGATTGGGCCTGGGGGTTACTAGAGGTCAAAGTCCCCCTCAGGGGACAGTGGTGGGGGGTCACCTGAGGTCAGCGATTGGGCCTGGGGGTTACTAGAGGTCAAAGTCCCCCTCAGGGGACAGCGGTGGGGGGTCACCTGAGGTCAGCGATTGGACTTGGGGGTTACTAGAGGTCAAAGTCCCCCTCAGGGGACAGCAGTGGGGGGGGGCACCTGAGGTCAGCGATTGGGCCTGGGGGTTACTAGAGGTCAAAGTCCCCCTCAGGGGACAGCGGTGGGGGGGGGCACCTGAGGTCAGCGATTGGGCCTGGGGGTTACTAGAGGTCAAAGTCCCCCTCAGGGGACAGTGGTGGGGGGTCACGTGAGGTCAGCGATTGGGCCTGGGGGTTACTAGAGGTCAAAGTCCCCCTCAGGGGACAGTGGTGGGGGGGTCACGTGAGGTCAGCGATTGGGCCTGGGGGTTACTAGAGGTCAAAGTCCCCCTCAGGGGACAGTGGTGGGGGGGGTCACGTGAGGTCAGCGATTGGGCCTGGGGGTTACTAGAGGTCAAAGTCCCCCTCAGGGGACAGTGGTGGGGGGTCACGTGAGGTCAGCGATTGGGCCTGGGGGTTACTAGAGGTCAAAGTCCCCCTCAGGGGACAGCGGTGGGGGGGGTCACGTGAGGTCAGCGATTGGGCTTGGGGGTTACTAGAGGTCAAAGTCCCCCTCAGGGGACAGCGGTGGGGGGTCACGTGAGGTCAGCGATTGGGCTTGGGGGTTACTAGAGGTCAAAGTCCCCCTCAGGGGACAGTGGTGGGGGGTCACCTGAGGTCAGCGATTGGGCCTGGGGGTTACTAGAGGTCAAAGTCCCCCTCAGGGGACAGCGGTGGGGTCATGTGAGGTCAGCGATTGGGCCTGGGGGTTACTAGAGGTCAAAGTCCCCCTCAGGGGACAGTGGTGGGGGGGGTCACCTGAGGTCAGATATTGGGCCTGGGGGTTACTAGAGGTCAAAGTCCCCCTCAGGGGACAGCGGTGGGGGGGGTCACGTGAGGTCAGCGATTGGGCCTGGGGGTTACTAGAGGTCAAAGTCCCCCTCCGGGGACAGCGGTGGGGTCACCTGAGGTCAGCGATTGGGCTTGGGGGTTACTAGAGGTCAAAGTCCCCCTCAGGGGACAGTGGTGGGGGGTCACCTGAGGTCAGCGATTGGGCCTGGGGGTTACTAGAGGTCAAAGTCCCCCTCAGGGGACAGCGGTGGGGTCACGTGAGGTCAGCGATTGGGCCTGGGGGTTACTAGAGGTCAAAGTCCCCCTCAGGGGACAGTGGTGGGGGGGGTCACCTGAGGTCAGATATTGGGCCTGGGGGTTACTAGAGGTCAAAGTCCCCCTCAGGGGACAGCGGTGGGGGGTCACCTGAGGTCAGCGATTGGGCCTGGGGGTTACTAGAGGTCAAAGTCCCCCTCCGGGGACAGCGGTGGGGTCACCTGAGGTCAGCGATTGGGCTTGGGGGTTACTAGAGGTCAAAGTCCCCCTCAGGGGACAGTGGTGGGGGGTCACCTGAGGTCAGCGATTGGGCCTGGGGGTTACTAGAGGTCAAAGTCCCCCTCAGGGGACAGCGGTGGGGTCATGTGAGGTCAGCGATTGGGCCTGGGGGTTACTAGAGGTCAAAGTCCCCCTCAGGGGACAGTGGTGGGGGGGGTCACCTGAGGTCAGATATTGGGCCTGGGGGTTACTAGAGGTCAAAGTCCCCCTCAGGGGACAGCGGTGGGGGGTCACGTGAGGTCAGCGATTGGGCCTGGGGGTTACTAGAGGTCAAAGTCCCCCTCAGGGGACAGCGGTGGGGGGTCACGTGAGGTCAGCGATTGGGCCTGGGGGTTACTAGAGGTCAAAGTCCCCCTCAGGGGACAGCGGTGGGGGGTCACGTGAGGTCAGCGATTGGGCCTGGGGGTTACTAGAGGTCAAAGTCCCCCTCAGGGGACAGCGGTGGGGGGGGTCACGTGAGGTCAGCGATTGGGCCTGGGGGTTACTAGAGGTCAAAGTCCCCCTCAGGGGACAGCGGTGGGGGGTCACGTGAGGTCAGCGATTGGGCCTGGGGGTTACTAGAGGTCAAAGTCCCCCTCAGGGGACAGCGGTGGGGGGTCACGTGAGGTCAGATATTGGGCCTGGGGGTTACTAGAGGTCAAAGTCCCCCTCAGGGGACAGCGGTGGGGGGTCACGTGAGGTCAGATATTGGGCCTGGGGGTTACTAGAGGTCAAAGTCCCCCTCAGGGGACAGTGGTGGGGGGTCACGTGAGGTCAGCGATTGGGCCTGGGGGTTACTAGAGGTCAAAGTCCCCCTCAGGGGACAGCGGTGGGGGGGGTCACCTGAGGTCAGATATTGGGCCTGGGGGTTACTAGAGGTCAAAGTCCCCCTCAGGGGACAGTGGTGGGGGGTCACGTGAGGTCAGATATTGGGCCTGGGGGTTACTAGAGGTCAAAGTCCCCCTCAGGGGACAGCGGTGGGGGGGGTCACGTGAGGTCAGCGATTGGGCCTGGGGGTTACTAGAGGTCAAAGTCCCCCTCAGGGGACAGCGGTGGGGGGTCACGTGAGGTCAGATATTGGGCCTGGGGGTTACTAGAGGTCAAAGTCCCCCTCAGGGGACAGCGGTGGGGGGGGTCACGTGAGGTCAGCGATTGGGCCTGGGGGTTACTAGAGGTCAAAGTCCCCCTCAGGGGACAGCGGTGGGGGGTCACGTGAGGTCAGCGATTGGGCCTGGGGGTTACTAGAGGTCAAAGTCCCCCTCAGGGGACAGTGGTGGGGGGTCACCTGAGGTCAGATATTGCGCCTGGGGGTTACTAGAGGTCAAAGTCCCCCTCAGGGGACAGTGGTGGGGGGTCACCTGAGGTCAGATATTGGGCCTGGGGGTTACTAGAGGTCAAAGTCCCCCTCAGGGGACAGCGGTGGGGGGGGTCACGTGAGGTCAGCGATTGGGCCTGGGGGTTACTAGAGGTCAAAGTCCCCCTCAGGGGACAGCGGTGGGGGGTCACGTGAGGTCAGCGATTGGGCCTGGGGGTTACTAGAGGTCAAAGTCCCCCTCAGGGGACAGTGGTGGGGTCACGTGAGGTCAGCGATTGGGCCTGGGGGTTACTAGAGGTCAAAGTCCCCCTCAGGGGACAGCGGTGGGGGGTCACCTGAGGTCAGCGATTGGGCCTGGGGGTTACTAGAGGTCAAAGTCCCCCTCAGGGGACAGTGGTGGGGTCACGTGAGGTCAGCGATTGGGCCTGGGGGTTACTAGAGGTCAAAGTCCCCCTCAGGGGACAGCGGTGGGGGGTCACGTGAGGTCAGCGATTGGGCCTGGGGGTTACTAGAGGTCAAAGTCCCCCTCAGGGGACAGCGGTGGGGGGGTCACCTGAGGTCAGCGATTGGGCCTGGGGGTTACTAGAGGTCAAAGTCCCCCTCAGGGGACAGCGGTGGGGGGTCACGTGGGGTCAGCGATTGGGCTTGGGGGTTACTAGAGGTCAAAGTCCCCCTCAGGGGACAGCGGTGGGGGGTCACGTGAGGTCAGCGATTGGGCCTGGGGGTTACTAGAGGTCAAAGTCCCCCTCAGGGGACAGCGGTGGGGGGGGTCACCTGAGGTCAGCGATTGGGCCTGGGGGTTACTAGAGGTCAAAGTCCCCCTCAGGGGACAGTGGTGGGGGGTCACGTGAGGTCAGCGATTGGGCCTGGGGGTTACTAGAGGTCAAAGTCCCCCTCAGGGGACAGCGGTGGGGGGGGTCACCTGAGGTCAGCGATTGGGCCTGGGGGTTACTAGAGGTCAAAGTCCCCCTCAGGGGACAGCGGTGGGGGGGGTCACCTGAGGTCAGCGATTGGGCCTGGGGGATACTAGAGGTCAAAGTCCCCCTCCGGGGACAGTGGTGGGGTCACCTGAGGTCAGCGATTGGGCCTGGGGGTTACTAGAGGTCAAAGTCCCCCTCAGGGGACAGCGGTGGGGGGGGTCACCTGAGGTCAGCGATTGGGCCTGGGGGATACTAGAGGTCAAAGTCCCCCTCCGGGGACAGTGGTGGGGTCACCTGAGGTCAGCGATTGGGCCTGGGGGATACTAGAGGTCAAAGTCCCCCTCAGGGGACAGCGGTGGGGGGGTCACGTGAGGTCACCGATTGGGCCTGGGGGTTACTAGAGGTCAAAGTCCCCCTCAGGGGACAGCGGTGGGGGGGGTCACGTGAGGTCAGCGATTGGGCCTGGGGGTTACTAGAGGTCAAAGTCCCCCTCAGGGGACAGCGGTGTTGGGGTCACCTGAGGTCAGCGATTGGGCCTGGGGGTTACTAGAGGTCAAAGTCCCCCTCAGGGGACAGCGGTGTTGGGGTCACCTGAGGTCAGCGATTGGGCCTGGGGGTTACTAGAGGTCAAAGTCCCCCTCAGGGGACAGCGGTGGGGGGTCACGTGAGGTCAGCGATTGGGCCTGGGGGTTACTAGAGGTCAAAGTCCCCCTCAGGGGACAGCGGTGGGGGGGTCACCTGAGGTCAGCGATTGGGCCTGGGGGTTACTAGAGGTTAAAGTCCCCCTCAGGGGACAGTGGTGGGGGGTCACCTGAGGTCAGCGATTGGGCCTGGGGGTTACTAGAGGTCAAAGTCCCCCTCAGGGGACAGTGGTGGGGGGTCACCTGAGGTCAGCGATTGGGCCTGGGGGTTACTAGAGGTCAAAGTCCCCCTCAGGGGACAGTGGTGGGTGGGGTCACGTGAGGTCAGCGATTGGGCCTGGGGGTTACTAGAGGTCAAAGTCCCCCTCAGGGGACAGCGGTGGGGTCACGTGAGGTCAGCGATTAGGCCTGGGGGTTACTAGAGGTCAAAGTCCCCCTCAGGGGACAGCGGTGGGTGGGGTCACGTGAGGTCAGCGATTAGGCCTGGGGGTTACTAGAGGTCAAAGTCCCCCTCAGGGGACAGCGGTGGGGGGTCACCTGAGGTCAGCGATTGGGCCTGGGGGTTACTAGAGGTCAAAGTCCCCCTCAGGGGACAGCGGTGGGGTCACGTGAGGTCAGCGATTGGGCCTGGGGGTTACTAGAGGTCAAAGTCCCCCTGAGGGGACAGTGGTGGGGGGGTCACCTGAGGTCAGCGATTGGGCCTGGGGGTTACTAGAGGTCAAAGTCCCCCTGAGGGGACAGCGGTGGGGGGTCACCTGAGGTCAGCGATTGGGCCTGGGGGTTACTAGAGGTCAAAGTCCCCCTCAGGGGACAGCGGTGGGGGGGGGTCACCTGAGGTCAGCGATTGGGCCTGGGGGTTACTAGAGGTCAAAGTCCCCCTCAGGGGACAGTGGTGGGGGGTCACCTGAGGTCAGCGATTGGGCCTGGGGGTTACTAGAGGTCAAAGTCCCCCTCAGGGGACAGCGGTGGGGGGGGGTCACCTGAGGTCAGCGATTGGGCCTGGGGGTTACTAGAGGTCAAAGTCCCCCTCAGGGGACAGCGGTGGGGGGGTCACCTGAGGTCAGCGATTGGGCCTGGGGGTTACTAGAGGTCAAAGTCCCCCTCAGGGGACAGCGGTGGGGTCACCTGAGGTCACCGATTAGGCCTGGGGGTTACTAGAGGTCAAAGTCCCCCTCAGGGGACAGTGGTGGTGGGGTCACCTGAGGTCAGCGATTGGGCCTGGGGGTTACTAGAGGTCAAAGTCCCCCTCAGGGGACAGCGGTGGGGGGGGTCACGTGAGGTCAGCGATTGGGCCTGGGGGTTACTAGAGGTCAAAGTCCCCCTCAGGGGACAGTGGTGGGGGGTCACCTGAGGTCAGCGATTGGGCTTGGGGGTTACTAGAGGTCCAAGTCCCCCTCAGGGGACAGCGGTGGGGGGTCACCTGAGGTCAGCGATTGGGCCTGGGGGTTACTAGAGGTCAAAGTCCCCCTGAGGGGACAGCGGTGGGGGGGGTCACGTGAGGTCAGCGATTGGGCCTGGGGGTTACTAGAGGTCAAAGTCCCCCTCAGGGGACAGCGGTGGGGGGGGTCACGTGAGGTCAGCGATTGGGCCTGGGGGTTACTAGAGGTCAAAGTCCCCCTCAGGGGACAGTGGTGGGGGGTCACCTGAGGTCAGCGATTGGGCTTGGGGGTTACTAGAGGTCCAAGTCCCCCTCAGGGGACAGTGGTGGGGGGGGTCACGTGAGGTCAGCGATTGGGCCTGGGGGTTACTAGAGGTCAAAGTCCCCCTCAGGGGACAGTGGTGGGGTCACGTGAGGTCAGCGATTGGGCCTGGGGGTTACTAGAGGTCAAAGTCCCCCTCAGGGGACAGTGGTGGGGTCACGTGAGGTCAGCGATTGGGCCTGGGGGTTACTAGAGGTCAAAGCCCCCCTCAGGGGACAGTGGTGGGGGGTCACCTGAGGTCAGCGATTGGGCTTGGGGGTTACTAGAGGTCAAAGTCCCCCTTCTGGGGAGAGCGGTGTTGGGGTCACGTGAGGTCAGCGATTGGGCCTGGGGGTTACTAGAGGTCAAAGTCCCCCTCAGGGGACAGTGGTGGGGGGTCACCTGAGGTCAGCGATTGGGCCTGGGGGTTACTAGAGGTCAAAGTCCCCCTCAGGGGACAGCGGTGGGGGGGGTCACCTGAGGTCAGATATTGGGCCTGGGGGTTACTAGAGGTCAAAGTCCCCCTCAGGGGACAGCGGTGGGGGGGGGTCACGTGAGGTCAGCGATTGGGCCTGGGGGTTACTAGAGGTCAAAGTCCCCCTCAGGGGACAGCGGTGGGTGGGGTCACGTGAGGTCAGCGATTGGGCCTGGGGGTTACTAGAGGTCAAAGTCCCCCTCAGGGGACAGCGGTGGGGGGGGTCACGTGAGGTCAGCGATTGGGCCTGGGGGTTACTAGAGGTCAAAGTCCCCCTCAGGGGACAGCGGTGGGGGGGGTCACGTGAGGTCAGCGATTGGGCCTGGGGGTTACTAGAGGTCAAAGTCCCCCTCAGGGGACAGTGGTGGGGGTCACCTGAGGTCAGCGATTGGGCCTGGGGGTTACTAGAGGTCAAAGTCCCCCTCAGGGGACAGCGGTGGGGTCACGTGAGGTCAGCGATTGGGCTTGGGGGTTACTAGAGGTCAAAGTCCCCCTCAGGGGACAGCGGTGGGGGGTCACCTGAGGTCAGCGATTGGGCCTGGGGGTTACTAGAGGTCAAAGTCCCCCTCAGGGGACAGTGGTGGGGTCACGTGAGGTCAGCGATTGGGCCTGGGGGTTACTAGAGGTCAAAGTCCCCCTCAGGGGGCAGCGGTGGGGGGTCACGTGAGGTCAGCGATTGGGCCTGGGGGTTACTAGAGGTCAAAGTCCCCCTCAGGGGACAGCGGTGGGGGGGTCACCTGAGGTCAGCGATTGGGCCTGGGGGTTACTAGAGGTCAAAGTCCCCCTCAGGGGACAGTGGTGGGGGGTCACCTGAGGTCAGCGATTGGGCCTGGGGGTTACTAGAGGTCAAAGTCCCCCTCAGGGGACAGCGGTGGGTGGGGTCACGTGAGGTCAGCGATTAGGCCTGGGGGTTACTAGAGGTCAAAGTCCCCCTCAGGGGACAGCGGTGGGGGGTCACCTGAGGTCAGCGATTGGGCCTGGGGGTTACTAGAGGTCAAAGTCCCCCTGAGGGGACAGTGGTGGGGGGTCACGTGAGGTCAGCGATTGGGCCTGGGGGTTACTAGAGGTCAAAGTCCCCCTCAGGGGACAGTGGTGGGGGGTCACGTGAGGTCAGCGATTGGGCCTGGGGGTTACTAGAGGTCAAAGTCCCCCTCAGGGGACAGGGTTGGTTGGGGTCACGTGAGGTCAGCGATTGGGCCTGGGGGTTACTAGAGGTCAAAGTCCCCCTCAGGGGACAGCGGTGGGGGGTCACCTGAGGTCAGCGATTGGGCCTGGGGGTTACTAGAGGTCAAAGTCCCCCTCAGGGGACAGCGGTGGGGTCACCTGAGGTCAGCGATTGGGCCTGGGGGTTACTAGAGGTCAAAGTCCCCCTGAGGGGACAGTGGTGGGGGGTCACGTGAGGTCAGCGATTGGGCCTGGGGGTTACTAGAGGTCAAAGTCCCCCTCAGGGGACAGCGGTGGGGTCACGTGAGGTCAGCGATTGGGCCTGGGGGTTACTAGAGGTCAAAGTCCCCCTCAGGGGACAGCGGTGGGGTCACCTGAGGTCAGCGATTGGGCCTGGGGGTTACTAGAGGTCAAAGTCCCCCTGAGGGGACAGTGGTGGGGTCACCTGAGGTCAGCGATTGGGCCTGGGGGTTACTAGAGGTCAAAGTCCCCCTCAGGGGACAGTGGTGGGGTCACCTGAGGTCAGCGATTGGGCCTGGGGGTTACTAGAGGTCAAAGTCCCCCTCAGGGGACAGCGGTGGGGTCACCTGAGGTCAGCGATTGGGCCTGGGGGTTACTAGAGGTCAAAGTCCCCCTGAGGGGACAGTGGTGGGGGGTCACGTGAGGTCAGCGATTGGGCCTGGGGGTTACTAGAGGTCAAAGTCCCCCTCAGGGGACAGCGGTGGGGTCACGTGAGGTCAGCGATTGGGCCTGGGGGTTACTAGAGGTCAAAGTCCCCCTCAGGGGACAGCGGTGGGGTCACCTGAGGTCAGCGATTGGGCCTGGGGGTTACTAGAGGTCAAAGTCCCCCTGAGGGGACAGTGGTGGGGTCACCTGAGGTCAGCGATTGGGCCTGGGGGTTACTAGAGGTCAAAGTCCCCCTCAGGGGACAGTGGTGGGGTCACCTGAGGTCAGCGATTGGGCCTGGGGGTTACTAGAGGTCAAAGTCCCCCTCAGGGGACAGCGGTGGGGTCATGTGAGGTCAGCGATTGGGCCTGGGGGTTACTAGAGGTCAAAGTCCCCCTCAGGGGACAGGGTTGGTTGGGGTCACCTGAGGTCAGCGATTGGGCCTGGGGGTTACTAGAGGTCAAAGTCCCCCTCAGGGGACAGTGGTGGGGGGGGTCACCTGAGGTCAGCGATTGGGCCTGGGGGTTACTAGAGGTCAAAGTCCCCCTCAGGGGACAGTGGTGGGGTCACGTGAGGTCAGCGATTGGGCCTGGGGGTTACTAGAGGTCAAAGTCCCCCTCAGGGGACAGCGGTGGGGTCACCTGAGGTCAGCGATTGGGCCTGGGGGTTACTAGAGGTCAAAGTCCCCCTCAGGGGACAGTGGTGGGGGGGTCACCTGAGGTCAGCGATTGGGCCTGGGGGTTACTAGAGGTCAAAGTCCCCCTCAGGGGACAGTGGTGGTGGGGTCACCTGAGGTCAGCGATTGGGCCTGGGGGTTACTAGAGGTCAAAGTCCCCCTGAGGGGACAGCGGTGGGGGGGTCACCTGAGGTCAGCGATTGGGCCTGGGGGTTACTAGAGGTCAAAGTCCCCCTCAGGGGACAGCGGTGGGGTCACGTGAGGTCAGCGATTAGGCCTGGGGGTTACTAGAGGTCAAAGTCCCCCTCAGGGGACAGCGGTGGGGGGTCACGTGAGGTCAGCGATTGGGCCTGGGGGTTACTAGAGGTCAAAGTCCCCCTCAGGGGACAGCGGTGTTGGGGTCACGTGAGGTCAGCGATTGGGCCTGGGGGTTACTAGAGGTCAAAGTCCCCCTGAGGGGACAGTGGTGGGGGGTCACCTGAGGTCAGCGATTGGGCCTGGGGGTTACTAGAGGTCAAAGTCCCCCTCAGGGGACAGCGGTGGGGGGGGTCACGTGAGGTCAGCGATTGGGCTTGGGGGTTACTAGAGGTCAAAGTCCCCCTCAGGGGACAGTGGTGGGGGGTCACCTGAGGTCAGCGATTGGGCTTGGGGGATACTAGAGGTCAAAGTCCCCCTCAGGGGACAGCGGTGGGGTCATGTGAGGTCAGCGATTGGGCCTGGGGGTTACTAGAGGTCAAAGTCCCCCTCAGGGGACAGCGGTGGGGTCACGTGAGGTCAGATATTGGGCTTGGGGGTTACTAGAGGTCAAAGTCCCCCTCAGGGGACAGTGGTGGGGGGGTCACGTGAGGTCAGCGATTGGGCCTGGGGGTTACTAGAGGTCAAAGTCCCCCTCAGGGGACAGCGGTGGGGTCACCTGAGGTCACCGATTAGGCCTGGGGGTTACTAGAGGTCAAAGTCCCCCTCAGGGGACAGCGGTGGGGGGTCACCTGAGGTCAGCGATTGGGCCTGGGGGTTACTAGAGGTCAAAGTCCCCCTCAGGGGACAGCGGTGGGGTCACGTGAGGTCAGCGATTGGGCCTGGGGGTTACTAGAGGTCAAAGTCCCCCTCAGGGGACAGCGGTGGGGGGGGTCACCTGAGGTCAGCGATTGGGCCTGGGGGTTACTAGAGGTCAAAGTCCCCCTCAGGGGACAGTGGTGGGGTCACCTGAGGTCAGCGATTGGGCCTGGGGGTTACTAGAGGTCAAAGTCCCCCTCAGGGGACAGTGGTGGGGTCACCTGAGGTCAGCGATTGGGCCTGGGGGTTACTAGAGGTCAAAGTCCCCCTCAGGGGACAGCGGTGGGTGGGGTCACGTGAGGTCAGCGATTGGGCCTGGGGGTTACTAGAGGTCAAAGTCCCCCTCAGGGGACAGCGGTGGGGGGGTCACCTGAGGTCAGCGATTGGGCCTGGGGGTTACTAGAGGTCAAAGTCCCCCTCAGGGGACAGCGGTGGGGGGGGGTCACCTGAGGTCAGCGATTGGGCCTGGGGGTTACTAGAGGTCAAAGTCCCCCTCAGGGGACAGTGGTGGGGGGTCACCTGAGGTCAGCGATTGGGCCTGGGGGTTACTAGAGGTCAAAGTCCCCCTCCGGGGACAGCGGTGGGGTCACGTGAGGTCAGCGATTGGGCCTGGGGGTTACTAGAGGTCAAAGTCCCCCTCCGGGGACAGCGGTGGGGGGTCACCTGAGGTCAGCGATTGGGCCTGGGGGTTACTAGAGGTCAAAGTCCCCCTCAGGGGACAGCGGTGGGGTCACCTGAGGTCAGCGATTGGGCCTGGGGGTTACTAGAGGTCAAAGTCCCCCTGAGGGGACAGCGGTGGGGGGGGTCACCTGAGGTCAGCGATTGGGCCTGGGGGTTACTAGAGGTCAAAGTCCCCCTCAGGGGACAGTGGTGGGGTCACCTGAGGTCAGCGATTGGGCCTGGGGGTTACTAGAGGTCAAAGTCCCCCTCAGGGGACAGTGGTGGGGTCACCTGAGGTCAGCGATTGGGCCTGGGGGTTACTAGAGGTCAAAGTCCCCCTCAGGGGACAGCGGTGGGTGGGGTCACCTGAGGTCAGCGATTGGGCCTGGGGGTTACTAGAGGTCAAAGTCCCCCTCAGGGGACAGCGGTGGGGGGGGTCACCTGAGGTCAGCGATTGGGCCTGGGGGTTACTAGAGGTCAAAGTCCCCCTCAGGGGACAGTGGTGGGGGGTCACCTGAGGTCAGCGATTGGGCCTGGGGGTTACTAGAGGTCAAAGTCCCCCTCCGGGGACAGCGGTGGGGTCACGTGAGGTCAGCGATTGGGCCTGGGGGTTACTAGAGGTCAAAGTCCCCCTCAGGGGACAGCGGTGGGGTCACGTGGGGTCAGCGATTGGGCCTGGGGGTTACTAGAGGTCAAAGTCCCCCTCAGGGGACAGCGGTGGGGGGGGGTCACCTGAGGTCAGCGATTGGGCCTGGGGGTTACTAGAGGTCAAAGTCCCCCTCAGGGGACAGTGGTGGGGGGTCACCTGAGGTCAGCGATTGGGCCTGGGGGTTACTAGAGGTCCAAGTCCCCCTCAGGGGACAGGGTTGGTTGGGGTCACCTGAGGTCAGCGATTGGGCCTGGGGGTTACTAGAGGTCAAAGTCCCCCTCCGGGGACAGTGGTGGGGTCACCTGAGGTCAGCGATTGGGCCTGGGGGTTACTAGAGGTCAAAGTCCCCCTGAGGGGACAGCGGTGGGGTCACCTGAGGTCAGCGATTGGGCCTGGGGGTTACTAGAGGTCAAAGTCCCCCTCAGGGGACAGTGGTGGGGGGGTCACCTGAGGTCAGCGATTGGGCCTGGGGGTTACTAGAGGTCAAAGTCCCCCTGAGGGGACAGCGGTGGGGGGGTCACCTGAGGTCAGCGATTGGGCCTGGGGGTTACTAGAGGTCAAAGTCCCCCTCAGGGGACAGTGGTGGGGGGTCACCTGAGGTCAGCGATTGGGCCTGGGGGTTACTAGAGGTCAAAGTCCCCCTCAGGGGACAGCGGTGGGGGGGGTCACCTGAGGTCAGCGATTGGGCCTGGGGGTTACTAGAGGTCAAAGTCCCCCTCAGGGGACAGTGGTGGGGGGTCACCTGAGGTCAGCGATTGGGCCTGGGGGTTACTAGAGGTCAAAGTCCCCCTCAGGGGACAGCGGTGGGGGGTCACCTGAGGTCAGCGATTGGACTTGGGGGTTACTAGAGGTCAAAGTCCCCCTCAGGGGACAGCAGTGGGGGGGGGCACCTGAGGTCAGCGATTGGGCCTGGGGGTTACTAGAGGTCAAAGTCCCCCTCAGGGGACAGTGGTGGGGGGTCACCTGAGGTCAGCGATTGGGCCTGGGGGTTACTAGAGGTCAAAGTCCCCCTCAGGGGACAGCGGTGGGGGGGGGCACCTGAGGTCAGCGATTGGGCCTGGGGGTTACTAGAGGTCAAAGTCCCCCTCAGGGGACAGTGGTGGGGTCACGTGAGGTCAGCGATTAGGCCTGGGGGTTACTAGAGGTCAAAGTCCCCCTCAGGGGACAGCGGTGGGGGGTCACCTGAGGTCAGCGATTGGGCCTGGGGGTTACTAGAGGTCAAAGTCCCCCTCAGGGGACAGTGGTGGGGGGGGTCACCTGAGGTCAGCGATTGGGCCTGGGGGTTACTAGAGGTCAAAGTCCCCCTGAGGGGACAGTGGTGGGGGGTCACGTGAGGTCAGCGATTGGGCCTGGGGGTTACTAGAGGTCAAAGTCCCCCTCAGGGGACAGTGGTGGGGGGGTCACGTGAGGTCAGCGATTGGGCCTGGGGGTTACTAGAGGTCAAAGTCCCCCTCAGGGGACAGTGGTGGGGGGGGTCACGTGAGGTCAGCGATTGGGCCTGGGGGTTACTAGAGGTCAAAGTCCCCCTCAGGGGACAGTGGTGGGGGGTCACGTGAGGTCAGCGATTGGGCCTGGGGGTTACTAGAGGTCAAAGTCCCCCTCAGGGGACAGCGGTGGGGGGGGTCACGTGAGGTCAGCGATTGGGCTTGGGGGTTACTAGAGGTCAAAGTCCCCCTCAGGGGACAGCGGTGGGGGGTCACGTGAGGTCAGCGATTGGGCCTGGGGGTTACTAGAGGTCAAAGTCCCCCTCAGGGGACAGTGGTGGGGGGTCACCTGAGGTCAGCGATTGGGCCTGGGGGTTACTAGAGGTCAAAGTCCCCCTCAGGGGACAGCGGTGGGGTCATGTGAGGTCAGCGATTGGGCCTGGGGGTTACTAGAGGTCAAAGTCCCCCTCAGGGGACAGTGGTGGGGGGGGTCACCTGAGGTCAGATATTGGGCCTGGGGGTTACTAGAGGTCAAAGTCCCCCTCAGGGGACAGCGGTGGGGGGGGTCACGTGAGGTCAGCGATTGGGCCTGGGGGTTACTAGAGGTCAAAGTCCCCCTCAGGGGACAGTGGTGGGGTCACCTGAGGTCAGCGATTGGGCTTGGGGGTTACTAGAGGTCAAAGTCCCCCTCAGGGGACAGTGGTGGGGGGTCACCTGAGGTCAGCGATTGGGCCTGGGGGTTACTAGAGGTCAAAGTCCCCCTCAGGGGACAGCGGTGGGGTCATGTGAGGTCAGCGATTGGGCCTGGGGGTTACTAGAGGTCAAAGTCCCCCTCAGGGGACAGTGGTGGGGGGGGTCACCTGAGGTCAGATATTGGGCCTGGGGGTTACTAGAGGTCAAAGTCCCCCTCAGGGGACAGCGGTGGGGGGTCACCTGAGGTCAGCGATTGGGCCTGGGGGTTACTAGAGGTCAAAGTCCCCCTCCGGGGACAGCGGTGGGGTCACCTGAGGTCAGCGATTGGGCTTGGGGGTTACTAGAGGTCAAAGTCCCCCTCAGGGGACAGTGGTGGGGGGTCACCTGAGGTCAGCGATTGGGCCTGGGGGTTACTAGAGGTCAAAGTCCCCCTCAGGGGACAGCGGTGGGGTCATGTGAGGTCAGCGATTGGGCCTGGGGGTTACTAGAGGTCAAAGTCCCCCTCAGGGGACAGTGGTGGGGGGGGTCACCTGAGGTCAGATATTGGGCCTGGGGGTTACTAGAGGTCAAAGTCCCCCTCAGGGGACAGCGGTGGGGGGTCACGTGAGGTCAGCGATTGGGCCTGGGGGTTACTAGAGGTCAAAGTCCCCCTCAGGGGACAGCGGTGGGGGGTCACGTGAGGTCAGCGATTGGGCCTGGGGGTTACTAGAGGTCAAAGTCCCCCTCAGGGGACAGCGGTGGGGGGTCACGTGAGGTCAGCGATTGGGCCTGGGGGTTACTAGAGGTCAAAGTCCCCCTCAGGGGACAGCGGTGGGGGGGGTCACGTGAGGTCAGCGATTGGGCCTGGGGGTTACTAGAGGTCAAAGTCCCCCTCAGGGGACAGCGGTGGGGGGTCACGTGAGGTCAGCGATTGGGCCTGGGGGTTACTAGAGGTCAAAGTCCCCCTCAGGGGACAGCGGTGGGGGGTCACGTGAGGTCAGATATTGGGCCTGGGGGTTACTAGAGGTCAAAGTCCCCCTCAGGGGACAGCGGTGGGGGGGGTCACGTGAGGTCAGCGATTGGGCCTGGGGGTTACTAGAGGTCAAAGTCCCCCTCAGGGGACAGCGGTGGGGGGGGTCACCTGAGGTCAGATATTGGGCCTGGGGGTTACTAGAGGTCAAAGTCCCCCTCAGGGGACAGTGGTGGGGGGTCACCTGAGGTCAGCGATTGGGCCTGGGGGTTACTAGAGGTCAAAGTCCCCCTCAGGGGACAGCGGTGGGGGGGGTCACGTGAGGTCAGCGATTGGGCCTGGGGGTTACTAGAGGTCAAAGTCCCCCTCAGGGGACAGCGGTGGGGGGTCACGTGAGGTCAGATATTGGGCCTGGGGGTTACTAGAGGTCAAAGTCCCCCTCAGGGGACAGCGGTGGGGGGGGTCACGTGAGGTCAGCGATTGGGCCTGGGGGTTACTAGAGGTCAAAGTCCCCCTCAGGGGACAGCGGTGGGGGGTCACGTGAGGTCAGCGATTGGGCCTGGGGGTTACTAGAGGTCAAAGTCCCCCTCAGGGGACAGTGGTGGGGGGTCACCTGAGGTCAGATATTGGGCCTGGGGGTTACTAGAGGTCAAAGTCCCCCTCAGGGGACAGCGGTGGGGGGGGTCACGTGAGGTCAGCGATTGGGCCTGGGGGTTACTAGAGGTCAAAGTCCCCCTCAGGGGACAGCGGTGGGGGGTCACGTGAGGTCAGCGATTGGGCCTGGGGGTTACTAGAGGTCAAAGTCCCCCTCAGGGGACAGTGGTGGGGTCACGTGAGGTCAGCGATTGGGCCTGGGGGTTACTAGAGGTCAAAGTCCCCCTCAGGGGACAGCGGTGGGGGGTCACCTGAGGTCAGCGATTGGGCCTGGGGGTTACTAGAGGTCAAAGTCCCCCTCAGGGGACAGTGGTGGGGTCACGTGAGGTCAGCGATTGGGCCTGGGGGTTACTAGAGGTCAAAGTCCCCCTCAGGGGACAGCGGTGGGGGGTCACGTGAGGTCAGCGATTGGGCCTGGGGGTTACTAGAGGTCAAAGTCCCCCTCAGGGGACAGCGGTGGGGGGGTCACCTGAGGTCAGCGATTGGGCCTGGGGGTTACTAGAGGTCAAAGTCCCCCTCAGGGGACAGTGGTGGGGGGTCACGTGGGGTCAGCGATTGGGCTTGGGGGTTACTAGAGGTCAAAGTCCCCCTCAGGGGACAGCGGTGGGGGGTCACGTGAGGTCAGCGATTGGGCCTGGGGGTTACTAGAGGTCAAAGTCCCCCTCAGGGGACAGCGGTGGGGGGGGTCACCTGAGGTCAGCGATTGGGCCTGGGGGTTACTAGAGGTCAAAGTCCCCCTCAGGGGACAGTGGTGGGGGGTCACGTGAGGTCAGCGATTGGGCCTGGGGGTTACTAGAGGTCAAAGTCCCCCTCAGGGGACAGCGGTGGGGGGGGTCACCTGAGGTCAGCGATTGGGCCTGGGGGTTACTAGAGGTCAAAGTCCCCCTCAGGGGACAGCGGTGGGGGGGGTCACCTGAGGTCAGCGATTGGGCCTGGGGGATACTAGAGGTCAAAGTCCCCCTCCGGGGACAGTGGTGGGGTCACCTGAGGTCAGCGATTGGGCCTGGGGGTTACTAGAGGTCAAAGTCCCCCTCAGGGGACAGCGGTGGGGGGGGTCACCTGAGGTCAGCGATTGGGCCTGGGGGATACTAGAGGTCAAAGTCCCCCTCCGGGGACAGTGGTGGGGTCACCTGAGGTCAGCGATTGGGCCTGGGGGATACTAGAGGTCAAAGTCCCCCTCAGGGGACAGCGGTGGGGGGGTCACGTGAGGTCACCGATTGGGCCTGGGGGTTACTAGAGGTCAAAGTCCCCCTCAGGGGACAGCGGTGGGGGGGGTCACGTGAGGTCAGCGATTGGGCCTGGGGGTTACTAGAGGTCAAAGTCCCCCTCAGGGGACAGCGGTGTTGGGGTCACCTGAGGTCAGCGATTGGGCCTGGGGGTTACTAGAGGTCAAAGTCCCCCTCAGGGGACAGCGGTGTTGGGGTCACCTGAGGTCAGCGATTGGGCCTGGGGGTTACTAGAGGTCAAAGTCCCCCTCAGGGGACAGCGGTGGGGGGTCACGTGAGGTCAGCGATTGGGCCTGGGGGTTACTAGAGGTCAAAGTCCCCCTCAGGGGACAGCGGTGGGGGGGTCACCTGAGGTCAGCGATTGGGCCTGGGGGTTACTAGAGGTTAAAGTCCCCCTCAGGGGACAGTGGTGGGGGGTCACCTGAGGTCAGCGATTGGGCCTGGGGGTTACTAGAGGTCAAAGTCCCCCTCAGGGGACAGTGGTGGGGGGTCACCTGAGGTCAGCGATTGGGCCTGGGGGTTACTAGAGGTCAAAGTCCCCCTCAGGGGACAGTGGTGGGTGGGGTCACGTGAGGTCAGCGATTGGGCCTGGGGGTTACTAGAGGTCAAAGTCCCCCTCAGGGGACAGCGGTGGGGTCACGTGAGGTCAGCGATTAGGCCTGGGGGTTACTAGAGGTCAAAGTCCCCCTCAGGGGACAGCGGTGGGTGGGGTCACGTGAGGTCAGCGATTAGGCCTGGGGGTTACTAGAGGTCAAAGTCCCCCTCAGGGGACAGCGGTGGGGGGTCACCTGAGGTCAGCGATTGGGCCTGGGGGTTACTAGAGGTCAAAGTCCCCCTCAGGGGACAGCGGTGGGGTCACGTGAGGTCAGCGATTGGGCCTGGGGGTTACTAGAGGTCAAAGTCCCCCTGAGGGGACAGTGGTGGGGGGGTCACCTGAGGTCAGCGATTGGGCCTGGGGGTTACTAGAGGTCAAAGTCCCCCTGAGGGGACAGCGGTGGGGGGTCACCTGAGGTCAGCGATTGGGCCTGGGGGTTACTAGAGGTCAAAGTCCCCCTCAGGGGACAGCGGTGGGGGGGGGTCACCTGAGGTCAGCGATTGGGCCTGGGGGTTACTAGAGGTCAAAGTCCCCCTCAGGGGACAGTGGTGGGGGGTCACCTGAGGTCAGCGATTGGGCCTGGGGGTTACTAGAGGTCAAAGTCCCCCTCAGGGGACAGCGGTGGGGGGGGGTCACCTGAGGTCAGCGATTGGGCCTGGGGGTTACTAGAGGTCAAAGTCCCCCTCAGGGGACAGCGGTGGGGGGGTCACCTGAGGTCAGCGATTGGGCCTGGGGGTTACTAGAGGTCAAAGTCCCCCTCAGGGGACAGCGGTGGGGTCACCTGAGGTCACCGATTAGGCCTGGGGGTTACTAGAGGTCAAAGTCCCCCTCAGGGGACAGTGGTGGTGGGGTCACCTGAGGTCAGCGATTGGGCCTGGGGGTTACTAGAGGTCAAAGTCCCCCTCAGGGGACAGCGGTGGGGGGGGTCACGTGAGGTCAGCGATTGGGCCTGGGGGTTACTAGAGGTCAAAGTCCCCCTCAGGGGACAGTGGTGGGGGGTCACCTGAGGTCAGCGATTGGGCTTGGGGGTTACTAGAGGTCCAAGTCCCCCTCAGGGGACAGCGGTGGGGGGTCACCTGAGGTCAGCGATTGGGCCTGGGGGTTACTAGAGGTCAAAGTCCCCCTGAGGGGACAGCGGTGGGGGGGGTCACGTGAGGTCAGCGATTGGGCCTGGGGGTTACTAGAGGTCAAAGTCCCCCTCAGGGGACAGCGGTGGGGGGGGTCACGTGAGGTCAGCGATTGGGCCTGGGGGTTACTAGAGGTCAAAGTCCCCCTCAGGGGACAGTGGTGGGGGGTCACCTGAGGTCAGCGATTGGGCTTGGGGGTTACTAGAGGTCCAAGTCCCCCTCAGGGGACAGTGGTGGGGTCACGTGAGGTCAGCGATTGGGCCTGGGGGTTACTAGAGGTCAAAGTCCCCCTCAGGGGACAGTGGTGGGGTCACGTGAGGTCAGCGATTGGGCCTGGGGGTTACTAGAGGTCAAAGTCCCCCTCAGGGGACAGTGGTGGGGTCACGTGAGGTCAGCGATTGGGCCTGGGGGTTACTAGAGGTCAAAGCCCCCCTCAGGGGACAGTGGTGGGGGGTCACCTGAGGTCAGCGATTGGGCTTGGGGGTTACTAGAGGTCAAAGTCCCCCTTCTGGGGAGAGCGGTGTTGGGGTCACGTGAGGTCAGCGATTGGGCCTGGGGGTTACTAGAGGTCAAAGTCCCCCTCAGGGGACAGCGGTGGGGGGGGTCACCTGAGGTCAGCGATTGGGCCTGGGGGTTACTAGAGGTCAAAGTCCCCCTCAGGGGACAGCGGTGGGGTCACGTGAGGTCAGCGATTGGGCCTGGGGGTTACTAGAGGTCAAAGTCCCCCTGAGGGGACAGTGGTGGGGGGTCACGTGAGGTCAGCGATTGGGCCTGGGGGTTACTAGAGGTCAAAGTCCCCCTCAGGGGACAGCGGTGGGGGGGGTCACGTGAGGTCAGCGATTGGGCCTGGGGGTTACTAGAGGTCAAAGTCCCCCTCAGGGGACAGCGGTGGGGGGGGTCACGTGAGGTCAGCGATTGGGCCTGGGGGTTACTAGAGGTCAAAGTCCCCCTCAGGGGACAGCGGTGGGGTCACGTGAGGTCAGCGATTGGGCTTGGGGGTTACTAGAGGTCAAAGTCCCCCTCAGGGGACAGCGGTGGGGGGTCACCTGAGGTCAGCGATTGGGCCTGGGGGTTACTAGAGGTCAAAGTCCCCCTCAGGGGACAGTGGTGGGGGGTCACGTGAGGTCAGCGATTGGGCCTGGGGGTTACTAGAGGTCAAAGTCCCCCTCAGGGGACAGTGGTGGGGTCACGTGAGGTCAGCGATTGGGCCTGGGGGTTACTAGAGGTCAAAGTCCCCCTGAGGGGACAGCGGTGGGGGGGGTCACGTGAGGTCAGCGATTGGGCCTGGGGGTTACTAGAGGTCAAAGTCCCCCTCAGGGGACAGCGGTGGGGTCACGTGAGGTCAGCGATTGGGCCTGGGGGTTACTAGAGGTCAAAGTCCCCCTCAGGGGACAGCGGTGGGGGGGGTCACGTGAGGTCAGCGATTGGGCCTGGGGGTTACTAGAGGTCAAAGTCCCCCTCAGGGGACAGTGGTGGGGGTCACCTGAGGTCAGCGATTGGGCCTGGGGGTTACTAGAGGTCAAAGTCCCCCTCAGGGGACAGCGGTGGGGTCACGTGAGGTCAGCGATTGGGCTTGGGGGTTACTAGAGGTCAAAGTCCCCCTCAGGGGACAGCGGTGGGGGGTCACCTGAGGTCAGCGATTGGGCCTGGGGGTTACTAGAGGTCAAAGTCCCCCTCAGGGGACAGTGGTGGGGTCACGTGAGGTCAGCGATTGGGCCTGGGGGTTACTAGAGGTCAAAGTCCCCCTCAGGGGGCAGCGGTGGGGGGTCACGTGAGGTCAGCGATTGGGCCTGGGGGTTACTAGAGGTCAAAGTCCCCCTCAGGGGACAGCGGTGGGGGGGTCACCTGAGGTCAGCGATTGGGCCTGGGGGTTACTAGAGGTCAAAGTCCCCCTCAGGGGACAGTGGTGTTGGGGTCACCTGAGGTCAGATATTGCGCCTGGGGGTTACTAGAGGTCAAAGTCCCCCTCAGGGGACAGTGGTGGGGGGTCACCTGAGGTCAGCGATTGGGCCTGGGGGTTACTAGAGGTCAAAGTCCCCCTCAGGGGACAGCGGTGGGTGGGGTCACGTGAGGTCAGCGATTAGGCCTGGGGGTTACTAGAGGTCAAAGTCCCCCTCAGGGGACAGCGGTGGGGGGTCACCTGAGGTCAGCGATTGGGCCTGGGGGTTACTAGAGGTCAAAGTCCCCCTCAGGGGACAGTGGTGGGGGGTCACGTGAGGTCAGCGATTGGGCCTGGGGGTTACTAGAGGTCAAAGTCCCCCTCAGGGGACAGTGGTGGGGGGTCACGTGAGGTCAGCGATTGGGCCTGGGGGTTACTAGAGGTCAAAGTCCCCCTCAGGGGACAGGGTTGGTTGGGGTCACGTGAGGTCAGCGATTGGGCCTGGGGGTTACTAGAGGTCAAAGTCCCCCTCAGGGGACAGCGGTGGGGGGTCACCTGAGGTCAGCGATTGGGCCTGGGGGTTACTAGAGGTCAAAGTCCCCCTCAGGGGACAGCGGTGGGGTCACCTGAGGTCAGCGATTGGGCCTGGGGGTTACTAGAGGTCAAAGTCCCCCTGAGGGGACAGTGGTGGGGGGTCACGTGAGGTCAGCGATTGGGCCTGGGGGTTACTAGAGGTCAAAGTCCCCCTCAGGGGACAGCGGTGGGGTCACGTGAGGTCAGCGATTGGGCCTGGGGGTTACTAGAGGTCAAAGTCCCCCTCAGGGGACAGCGGTGGGGGGTCACGTGAGGTCAGCGATTGGGCCTGGGGGTTACTAGAGGTCAAAGTCCCCCTCAGGGGACAGCGGTGGGGTCACCTGAGGTCAGCGATTGGGCCTGGGGGTTACTAGAGGTCAAAGTCCCCCTGAGGGGACAGTGGTGGGGTCACCTGAGGTCAGCGATTGGGCCTGGGGGTTACTAGAGGTCAAAGTCCCCCTCAGGGGACAGTGGTGGGGTCACCTGAGGTCACCGATTGGGCCTGGGGGTTACTAGAGGTCAAAGTCCCCCTCAGGGGACAGCGGTGGGTGGGGTCACGTGAGGTCAGCGATTGGGCCTGGGGGTTACTAGAGGTCAAAGTCCCCCTCAGGGGACAGGGTTGGTTGGGGTCACCTGAGGTCAGCGATTGGGCCTGGGGGTTACTAGAGGTCAAAGTCCCCCTCAGGGGACAGTGGTGGGGGGGGTCACCTGAGGTCAGCGATTGGGCCTGGGGGTTACTAGAGGTCAAAGTCCCCCTCAGGGGACAGTGGTGGGGTCACGTGAGGTCAGCGATTGGGCCTGGGGGTTACTAGAGGTCAAAGTCCCCCTCAGGGGACAGCGGTGGGGTCACCTGAGGTCAGCGATTGGGCCTGGGGGTTACTAGAGGTCAAAGTCCCCCTCAGGGGACAGTGGTGGGGGGGTCACCTGAGGTCAGCGATTGGGCCTGGGGGTTACTAGAGGTCAAAGTCCCCCTCAGGGGACAGTGGTGGTGGGGTCACCTGAGGTCAGCGATTGGGCCTGGGGGTTACTAGAGGTCAAAGTCCCCCTCAGGGGACAGCGGTGGGGTCACCTGAGGTCAGCGATTGGGCCTGGGGGTTACTAGAGGTCAAAGTCCCCCTCAGGGGACAGCGGTGGGGTCACGTGAGGTCAGCGATTAGGCCTGGGGGTTACTAGAGGTCAAAGTCCCCCTCAGGGGACAGTGGTGGGGGGTCACGTGAGGTCAGCGATTGGGCCTGGGGGTTACTAGAGGTCAAAGTCCCCCTCAGGGGACAGCGGTGTTGGGGTCACGTGAGGTCAGCGATTGGGCCTGGGGGTTACTAGAGGTCAAAGTCCCCCTGAGGGGACAGTGGTGGGGGGTCACGTGAGGTCAGATATTGGGCCTGGGGGTTACTAGAGGTCAAAGTCCCCCTCAGGGGACAGCGGTGGGGGGGGTCACGTGAGGTCAGCGATTGGGCTTGGGGGTTACTAGAGGTCAAAGTCCCCCTCAGGGGACAGTGGTGGGGGGTCACCTGAGGTCAGCGATTGGGCTTGGGGGATACTAGAGGTCAAAGTCCCCCTCAGGGGACAGCGGTGGGGTCATGTGAGGTCAGCGATTGGGCCTGGGGGTTACTAGAGGTCAAAGTCCCCCTCAGGGGACAGCGGTGGGGTCACGTGAGGTCAGATATTGGGCTTGGGGGTTACTAGAGGTCAAAGTCCCCCTCAGGGGACAGTGGTGGGGGGGTCACGTGAGGTCAGCGATTGGGCCTGGGGGTTACTAGAGGTCAAAGTCCCCCTCAGGGGACAGCGGTGGGGTCACGTGAGGTCAGCGATTGGGCCTGGGGGTTACTAGAGGTCAAAGTCCCCCTCAGGGGACAGCGGTGGGGTCACCTGAGGTCAGCGATTGGGCCTGGGGGTTACTAGAGGTCAAAGCCCCCCTGAGGGGACAGTGGTGGGGGGTCACGTGAGGTCAGCGATTGGGCCTGGGGGTTACTAGAGGTCAAAGTCCCCCTCAGGGGACAGCGGTGGGGGGGTCACGTGAGGTCAGCGATTGGGCCTGGGGGTTACTAGAGGTCAAAGTCCCCCTCAGGGGACAGTGGTGAGGGGTCACCTGAGGTCAGCTATTGGGCTTGGGGGTTACTAGAGGTCAAAGTCCCCCTCAGGGGACAGCGGTGGGGGTCACCTGAGGTCAGCGATTGGGCTTGGGGGTTACTAGAGGTCAAAGCCCCCCTCAGGGGACAGTGGTGGGGGGTCACCTGAGGTCAGCGATTGGGCCTGGGGGTTACTAGAGGTCAAAGTCCCCCTGAGGGGACAGTGGTGGGGGGTCACCTGAGGTCAGCGATTGGGCCTGGGGGTTACTAGAGGTCAAAGTCCCCCTGAGGGGACAGTGGTGGGGGGTCACCTGAGGTCAGCGATTGGGCCTGGGGGTTACTAGAGGTCAAAGTCCCCCTGAGGGGACAGTGGTGGGGGGTCACCTGAGGTCAGCGATTGGGCCTGGGGGTTACTAGAGGTCAAAGTCCCCCTGAGGGGACAGCGGTGGGGGGTCACCTGAGGTCAGCGATTGGGCCTGGGGGTTACTAGAGGTCAAAGTCCCCCTCAGGGGACAGCGGTGTTGGGGTCACGTGAGGTCAGCGATTGGGCCTGGGGGTTACTAGAGGTCAAAGTCCCCCTCAGGGGACAGGGTTGGTTGGGGTCACGTGAGGTCAGCGATTGGGCCTGGGGGTTACTAGAGGTCAAAGTCCCCCTCAGGGGACAGCGGTGGGGTCACCTGAGGTCAGCGATTGGGCCTGGGGGTTACTAGAGGTCAAAGTCCCCCTGAGGGGACAGTGGTGGGGGGTCACGTGAGGTCAGCGATTGGGCCTGGGGGTTACTAGAGGTCAAAGTCCCCCTCAGGGGACAGCGGTGGGGTCACGTGAGGTCAGCGATTGGGCCTGGGGGTTACTAGAGGTCAAAGTCCCCCTCAGGGGACAGCGGTGGGGGGTCACGTGAGGTCAGCGATTGGGCCTGGGGGTTACTAGAGGTCAAAGTCCCCCTCAGGGGACAGCGGTGGGGTCACCTGAGGTCAGCGATTGGGCCTGGGGGTTACTAGAGGTCAAAGTCCCCCTGAGGGGACAGCGGTGGGGTCACGTGAGGTCAGCGATTGGGCCTGGGGGTTACTAGAGGTCAAAGTCCCCCTCAGGGGACAGTGGTGGGGTCACCTGAGGTCAGCGATTGGGCCTGGGGGTTACTAGAGGTCAAAGTCCCCCTCAGGGGACAGCGGTGGGGGGGGTCACGTGAGGTCAGCGATTGGGCCTGGGGGTTACTAGAGGTCAAAGTCCCCCTCAGGGGACAGTGGTGGGGTCACCTGAGGTCAGCGATTGGGCCTGGGGGTTACTAGAGGTCAAAGTCCCCCTCAGGGGACAGCGGTGGGTGGGGTCACGTGAGGTCAGCGATTGGGCCTGGGGGTTACTAGAGGTCAAAGTCCCCCTCAGGGGACAGCGGTGGGGGGTCACCTGAGGTCAGCGATTGGGCCTGGGGGTTACTAGAGGTCAAAGTCCCCCTCAGGGGACAGTGGTGTTGGGGTCACGTGAGGTCAGCGATTGGGCCTGGGGGTTACTAGAGGTCAAAGTCCCCCTCAGGGGACAGGGTTGGTTGGGGTCACCTGAGGTCAGCGATTGGGCCTGGGGGTTACTAGAGGTCAAAGTCCCCCTCAGGGGACAGGGTTGGTTGGGGTCACCTGAGGTCAGCGATTGGGCCTGGGGGTTACTAGAGGTCAAAGTCCCCCTCAGGGGACAGTGGTGGGGGGGTCACGTGAGGTCAGCGATTGGGCCTGGGGGTTACTAGAGGTCAAAGTCCCCCTGAGGGGACAGTGGTGGGGGGTCACCTGAGGTCAGCGATTGGGCCTGGGGGTTACTAGAGGTCAAAGTCCCCCTCAGGGGACAGCGGTGGGGGGGTCACGTGAGGTCAGCGATTGGGCCTGGGGGTTACTAGAGGTCAAAGTCCCCCTCCGGGGACAGCGGTGTTGGGGTCACCTGAGGTCAGCGATTGGGCCTGGGGGTTACTAGAGGTCAAAGTCCCCCTCAGGGGACAGCGGTGGGGGGTCACCTGAGGTCAGCGATTGGGCCTGGGGGTTACTAGAGGTCAAAGTCCCCCTCAGGGGACAGCGGTGGGGGGGGTCACCTGAGGTCAGCGATTGGGCCTGGGGGTTACTAGAGGTCAAAGTCCCCCTCAGGGGACAGTGGTGGGGGGTCACGTGAGGTCAGCGATTGGGCCTGGGGGTTACTAGAGGTCAAAGTCCCCCTCAGGGGACAGCGGTGGGGGGTCACCTGAGGTCAGCGATTGGGCCTGGGGGTTACTAGAGGTCAAAGTCCCCCTCAGGGGACAGCGGTGGGGGGGTCACCTGAGGTCAGCGATTGGGCCTGGGGGTTACTAGAGGTCAAAGTCCCCCTCAGGGGACAGCGGTGGGGTCACGTGAGGTCAGCGATTAGGCCTGGGGGTTACTAGAGGTCAAAGTCCCCCTCAGGGGACAGCGGTGGGGGGTCACCTGAGGTCAGCGATTGGGCCTGGGGGTTACTAGAGGTCAAAGTCCCCCTCAGGGGACAGCGGTGGGGGGGTCACGTGAGGTCAGCGATTGGGCCTGGGGGTTACTAGAGGTCAAAGTCCCCCTCAGGGGACAGCGGTGTTGGGGTCACCTGAGGTCAGCGATTGGGCCTGGGGGTTACTAGAGGTCAAAGTCCCCCTCCGGAGACAGCGGTGGGGGGGGTCACCTGAGGTCAGCGATTGGGCTTGGGGGTTACTAGAGGTCAAAGTCCCCCTCAGGGGACAGTGGTGGGGGGTCACCTGAGGTCAGCGATTGGGCTTGGGGGATACTAGAGGTCAAAGTCCCCCTCAGGGGACAGCGGTGGGGTCATGTGAGGTCAGCGATTGGGCCTGGGGGTTACTAGAGGTCAAAGTCCCCCTCAGGGGACAGTGGTGGGGGGGTCACGTGAGGTCAGCGATTGGGCCTGGGGGTTACTAGAGGTCAAAGTCCCCCTCAGGGGACAGCGGTGGGGTCACCTGAGGTCAGCGATTGGGCCTGGGGGTTACTAGAGGTCAAAGTCCCCCTGAGGGGACAGTGGTGGGGGGTCACGTGAGGTCAGCGATTGGGCCTGGGGGTTACTAGAGGTCAAAGTCCCCCTCAGGGGACAGCGGTGGGGGGGTCACGTGAGGTCAGCGATTGGGCCTGGGGGTTACTAGAGGTCAAAGTCCCCCTCAGGGGACAGTGGTGGGGGGTCACCTGAGGTCAGCTATTGGGCTTGGGGGTTACTAGAGGTCAAAGTCCCCCTCAGGGGACAGCGGTGGGGGTCACGTGAGGTCAGCGATTGGGCTTGGGGGTTACTAGAGGTCAAAGCCCCCCTCAGGGGACAGTGGTGGGGGGTCACCTGAGGTCAGCGATTGGGCCTGGGGGTTACTAGAGGTCAAAGTCCCCCTGAGGGGACAGTGGTGGGGGGTCACCTGAGGTCAGCGATTGGGCCTGGGGGTTACTAGAGGTCAAAGTCCCCCTCAGGGGACAGTGGTGGGGGGTCACGTGAGGTCAGCGATTGGGCCTGGGGGTTACTAGAGGTCAAAGTCCCCCTGAGGGGACAGTGGTGGGGGGTCACCTGAGGTCAGCGATTGGGCCTGGGGGTTACTAGAGGTCAAAGTCCCCCTCCGGGGACAGCGGTGGGGTCACGTGAGGTCAGCGATTGGGCCTGGGGGTTACTAGAGGTCAAAGTCCCCCTCCGGGGACAGCGGTGGGGGGGTCAAGTGAGGTCAGCGATTGGGCCTGGGGGTTACTAGAGGTCAAAGTCCCCCTCAGGGGACAGCGGTGGGGGGGGTCACCTGAGGTCAGCGATTGGGCCTGGGGGTTACTAGAGGTCAAAGTCCCCCTCAGGGGACAGCGGTGGGGTCACCTGAGGTCAGCGATTGGGCCTGGGGGTTACTAGAGGTCAAAGTCCCCCTCAGGGGACAGCGGTGGGGTCACCTGAGGTCAGATATTGGGCTTGGGGGTTACTAGAGGTCAAAGTCCCCCTCAGGGGACAGCGGTGGGGGGTCACCTGAGGTCACCGATTGGGCCTGGGGGTTACTAGAGGTCAAAGTCCCCCTGAGGGGACAGTGGTGGGGGGTCACCTGAGGTCAGCGATTGGGCCTGGGGGTTACTAGAGGTCAAAGTCCCCCTCAGGGGACAGCGGTGGGGGGGTCACCTGAGGTCAGCGATTGGGCCTGGGGGTTACTAGAGGTCAAAGTCCCCCTCAGGGGACAGTGGTGGGTGGGGTCACCTGAGGTCAGCGATTGGGCCTGGGGGTTACTAGAGGTCAAAGTCCCCCTCAGGGGACAGTGGTGGGGGGTCACCTGAGGTCAGCGATTGGGCCTGGGGGTTACTAGAGGTCAAAGTCCCCCTGAGGGGACAGCGGTGGGGTCACGTGAGGTCAGCGATTGGGCCTGGGGGTTACTAGAGGTCAAAGTCCCCCTCAGGGGACAGCGGTGGGGGGTCACCTGAGGTCAGCGATTGGGCCTGGGGGTTACTAGAGGTCAAAGTCCCCCTCAGGGGACAGTGGTGGGGTCACGTGAGGTCAGCGATTGGGCCTGGGGGTTACTAGAGGTCAAAGTCCCCCTCAGGGGACAGCGGTGGGGGGTCACGTGAGGTCAGCGATTGGGCCTGGGGGTTACTAGAGGTCAAAGTCCCCCTCAGGGGACAGCGGTGGGGGGGTCACCTGAGGTCAGCGATTGGGCCTGGGGGTTACTAGAGGTCAAAGTCCCCCTCAGGGGACAGTGGTGTTGGGGTCACCTGAGGTCAGATATTGGGCCTGGGGGTTACTAGAGGTCAAAGTCCCCCTCAGGGGACAGTGGTGGGGGGTCACCTGAGGTCAGCGATTGGGCCTGGGGGTTACTAGAGGTCAAAGTCCCCCTCAGGGGACAGCGGTGGGTGGGGTCACGTGAGGTCAGCGATTAGGCCTGGGGGTTACTAGAGGTCAAAGTCCCCCTGAGGGGACAGCGGTGGGGGGTCACCTGAGGTCAGCGATTGGGCCTGGGGGTTACTAGAGGTCAAAGTCCCCCTGAGGGGACAGCGGTGGGGGGTCACCTGAGGTCAGCGATTGGGCCTGGGGGTTACTAGAGGTCAAAGTCCCCCTCAGGGGACAGTGCTGGGGGGGTCACGTGAGGTCAGCGATTGGGCCTGGGGGTTACTAGAGGTCAAAGTCCCCCTGAGGGGACAGCGGTGGGGGGTCACCTGAGGTCAGCGATTGGGCCTGGGGGTTACTAGAGGTCAAAGTCCCCCTCAGGGGACAGCGGTGGGGGGTCACGTGAGGTCAGCGATTGGGCCTGGGGGTTACTAGAGGTCAAAGTCCCCCTCAGGGGACAGCGGTGGGGGGGTCACGTGAGGTCAGCGATTGGGCCTGGGGGTTACTAGAGGTCAAAGTCCCCCTCAGGGGACAGCGGTGGGGGGGTCACCTGAGGTCAGCGATTGGGCCTGGGGGTTACTAGAGGTCAAAGTCCCCCTCAGGGGACAGCGGTGGGTGGGGTCACGTGAGGTCAGCGATTGGGCCTGGGGGTTACTAGAGGTCAAAGTCCCCCTCAGGGGACAGCGGTGGGGGGGGTCACCTGAGGTCAGCGATTGGGCCTGGGGGTTACTAGAGGTCAAAGTCCCCCTCAGGGGACAGCGGTGGGGTCACCTGAGGTCAGCGATTGGGCCTGGGGGTTACTAGAGGTCAAAGTCCCCCTGAGGGGACAGTGGTGGGGGGTCACGTGAGGTCAGCGATTGCGCCTGGGGGTTACTAGAGGTCAAAGTCCCCCTCAGGGGACAGCGGTGGGGGGTCACGTGAGGTCAGCGATTGGGCCTGGGGGTTACTAGAGGTCAAAGTCCCCCTCAGGGGACAGCGGTGGGGTCACCTGAGGTCAGCGATTGGGCCTGGGGGTTACTAGAGGTCAAAGTCCCCCTCAGGGGACAGTGGTGGGGTCACCTGAGGTCAGCGATTGGGCCTGGGGGTTACTAGAGGTCAAAGTCCCCCTCAGGGGACAGTGGTGGGGTCACCTGAGGTCACCGATTGGGCCTGGGGGTTACTAGAGGTCAAAGTCCCCCTCAGGGGACAGCGGTGGGTGGGGTCACGTGAGGTCAGCGATTGGGCCTGGGGGTTACTAGAGGTCAAAGTCCCCCTCAGGGGACAGTGGTGGGGGGTCACCTGAGGTCAGCGATTGGGCCTGGGGGTTACTAGAGGTCAAAGTCCCCCTCAGGGGACAGCGGTGGGGGGGTCACGTGAGGTCAGCGATTGGGCCTGGGGGTTACTAGAGGTCAAAGTCCCCCTCAGGGGACAGGGTTGGTTGGGGTCACCTGAGGTCAGCGATTGGGCCTGGGGGTTACTAGAGGTCAAAGTCCCCCTCAGGGGACAGGGTTGGTTGGGGTCACCTGAGGTCAGCGATTGGGCCTGGGGGTTACTAGAGGTCAAAGTCCCCCTCAGGGGACAGCGGTGTTGGGGTCACCTGAGGTCAGCGATTGGGCCTGGGGGTTACTAGAGGTCAAAGTCCCCCTCAGGGGACAGCGGTGGGGGGTCACCTGAGGTCAGCGATTGGGCCTGGGGGTTACTAGAGGTCAAAGTCCCCCTCAGGGGACAGCGGTGGGGGGGGTCACCTGAGGTCAGCGATTGGGCCTGGGGGTTACTAGAGGTCAAAGTCCCCCTCAGGGGACAGTGGTGGGGGGTCACCTGAGGTCAGCGATTGGGCCTGGGGGTTACTAGAGGTCAAAGTCCCCCTCAGGGGACAGCGGTGGGGGGTCACCTGAGGTCAGCGATTGGGCCTGGGGGTTACTAGAGGTCAAAGTCCCCCTCAGGGGACAGCGGTGGGGGGGTCACCTGAGGTCAGCGATTGGGCCTGGGGGTTACTAGAGGTCAAAGTCCCCCTCAGGGGACAGCGGTGGGGTCACGTGAGGTCAGCGATTAGGCCTGGGGGTTACTAGAGGTCAAAGTCCCCCTCAGGGGACAGCGGTGGGGGGTCACCTGAGGTCAGCGATTGGGCCTGGGGGTTACTAGAGGTCAAAGCCCCCCTCAGGGGACAGCGGTGGGGTCACCTGAGGTCAGCGATTGGGCCTGGGGGTTACTAGAGGTCAAAGTCCCCCTCAGGGGACAGTGGTGGGGGGTCACCTGAGGTCAGCGATTGGGCCTGGGGGTTACTAGAGGTCAAAGTCCCCCTCAGGGGACAGCGGTGGGGGGGGTCACGTGAGGTCAGCGATTGGGCTTGGGGGTTACTAGAGGTCAAAGTCCCCCTCAGGGGACAGTGGTGGGGGGTCACCTGAGGTCAGCGATTGGGCTTGGGGGATACTAGAGGTCAAAGTCCCCCTCAGGGGACAGCGGTGGGGTCATGTGAGGTCAGCGATTGGGCCTGGGGGTTACTAGAGGTCAAAGTCCCCCTCAGGGGACAGCGGTGGGGTCACGTGAGGTCAGATATTGGGCTTGGGGGTTACTAGAGGTCAAAGTCCCCCTCAGGGGACAGTGGTGGGGGTCACCTGAGGTCAGCGATTGGGCTTGGGGGTTACTAGAGGTCAAAGTCCCCCTCAGGGGACAGTGGTGAGGGGTCACCTGAGGTCAGCTATTGGGCTTGGGGGTTACTAGAGGTCAAAGTCCCCCTCAGGGGACAGCGGTGGGGGTCACCTGAGGTCAGCGATTGGGCTTGGGGGTTACTAGAGGTCAAAGCCCCCCTCAGGGGACAGTGGTGGGGGGTCACCTGAGGTCAGCGATTGGGCCTGGGGGTTACTAGAGGTCAAAGTCCCCCTGAGGGGACAGTGGTGGGGGGTCACCTGAGGTCAGCGATTGGGCCTGGGGGTTACTAGAGGTCAAAGTCCCCCTGAGGGGACAGCGGTGGGGTCACGTGAGGTCAGCGATTGGGCCTGGGGGTTACTAGAGGTCAAAGTCCCCCTCAGGGGACAGCGGTGGGGGGGGTCACCTGAGGTCAGCGATTGGGCCTGGGGGTTACTAGAGGTCAAAGTCCCCCTCAGGGGACAGCGGTGGGTGGGGTCACCTGAGGTCAGATATTGGGCTTGGGGGTTACTAGAGGTCAAAGTCCCCCTCAGGGGACAGCGGTGGGGGGTCACCTGAGGTCACCGATTGGGCCTGGGGGTTACTAGAGGTCAAAGTCCCCCTGAGGGGACAGTGGTGGGGGGTCACCTGAGGTCAGCGATTGGGCCTGGGGGTTACTAGAGGTCAAAGTCCCCCTCAGGGGACAGCGGTGTTGGGGTCACGTGAGGTCAGCGATTGGGCCTGGGGGTTACTAGAGGTCAAAGTCCCCCTCAGGGGACAGCGGTGGGGGGTCACGTGAGGTCAGCGATTGGGCCTGGGGGTTACTAGAGGTCAAAGTCCCCCTCAGGGGACAGCGGTGGGGGGGGGTCACCTGAGGTCAGCGATTGGGCCTGGGGGTTACTAGAGGTCAAAGCCCCCCTCAGGGGACAGCGGTGTTGGGGTCACCTGAGGTCAGCGATTGGGCCTGGGGGTTACTAGAGGTCAAAGTCCCCCTCAGGGGACAGTGGTGGGGTCACGTGAGGTCAGCGATTGGGCCTGGGGGTTACTAGAGGTCAAAGTCCCCCTCAGGGGACAGCGGTGGGGGGGTCACGTGAGGTCAGCGATTGGGCCTGGGGGTTACTAGAGGTCAAAGTCCCCCTCAGGGGACAGTGGTGGGGTCACGTGAGGTCAGCGATTGGGCCTGGGGGTTACTAGAGGTCAAAGTCCCCCTCAGGGGACAGTGGTGGGGGGTCACGTGAGGTCAGCGATTGGGCCTGGGGGTTACTAGAGGTCAAAGTCCCCCTCAGGGGACAGCGGTGTTGGGGTCACGTGAGGTCAGCGATTGGGCCTGGGGGTTACTAGAGGTCAAAGTCCCCCTCAGGGGACAGTGGTGGTGGGGTCACCTGAGGTCAGCGATTGGGCCTGGGGGTTACTAGAGGTCAAAGTCCCCCTGAGGGGACAGCGGTGGGGGGGTCACCTGAGGTCAGCGATTGGGCCTGGGGGTTACTAGAGGTCAAAGTCCCCCTCAGGGGACAGCGGTGGGGGGTCACGTGAGGTCAGCGATTGGGCCTGGGGGTTACTAGAGGTCAAAGTCCCCCTCAGGGGACAGTGGTGGTGGGGTCACCTGAGGTCAGCGATTGGGCCTGGGGGTTACTAGAGGTCAAAGTCCCCCTCAGGGGACAGCGGTGGGGGGTCACGTGAGGTCAGCGATTGGGCCTGGGGGTTACTAGAGGTCAAAGTCCCCCTCAGGGGACAGCGGTGGGGGGGGTCACGTGAGGTCAGCGATTGGGCCTGGGGGTTACTAGAGGTCAAAGTCCCCCTCAGGGGACAGCGGTGGGGGGTCACCTGAGGTCAGCGATTGGGCCTGGGGGTTACTAGAGGTCAAAGTCCCCCTCAGGGGACAGCGGTGGGGGGGTCACGTGAGGTCAGCGATTGGGCCTGGGGGTTACTAGAGGTCAAAGTCCCCCTCAGGGGACAGCGGTGGGGTCACGTGAGGTCAGCGATTGGGCCTGGGGGTTACTAGAGGTCAAAGTCCCCCTCAGGGGACAGCGGTGGGGTCACGTGAGGTCAGCGATTGGGCCTGGGGGTTACTAGAGGTCAAAGTCCCCCTCAGGGGACAGTGGTGGGGGGTCACGTGAGGTCAGCGATTGGGCCTGGGGGTTACTAGAGGTCAAAGTCCCCCTCAGGGGACAGTGGTGGGGGGTCACGTGAGGTCAGCGATTGGGCCTGGGGGTTACTAGAGGTCAAAGTCCCCCTCAGGGGACAGTGGTGGGGGGTCACGTGAGGTCAGCGATTGGGCCTGGGGGTTACTAGAGGTCAAAGTCCCCCTCAGGGGACAGTGGTGGGGGGTCACCTGAGGTCAGCGATTGGGCCTGGGGGTTACTAGAGGTCAAAGTCCCCCTCAGGCGACAGTGGTGGGGGGTCACGTGAGGTCAGCGATTGGGCCTGGGGGTTACTAGAGGTCAAAGTCCCCCTCAGGGGACAGTGGTGGGGGGTCACGTGAGGTCAGCGATTGGGCCTGGGGGTTACTAGAGGTCAAAGTCCCCCTCAGGGGACAGTGGTGGGGGGTCACCTGAGGTCAGCGATTGGGCCTGGGGGTTACTAGAGGTCAAAGTCCCCCTCAGGGGACAGCGGTGGGGTCACCTGAGGTCAGCGATTGGGCCTGGGGGTTACTAGAGGTCAAAGTCCCCCTCCGGGGACAGCGGTGTTGGGGTCACCTGAGGTCAGCGATTGGGCCTGGGGGTTACTAGAGGTCAAAGTCCCCCTCAGGGGACAGCGGTGGGGGGGTCACGTGAGGTCAGCGATTGGGCCTGGGGGTTACTAGAGGTCAAAGTCCCCCTCCGGGGACAGCGGTGGGGTCACCTGAGGTCAGCGATTGGGCCTGGGGGTTACTAGAGGTCAAAGTCCCCCTCAGGGGACAGCGGTGTTGGGGTCACCTGAGGTCAGCGATTGGGCCTGGGGGTTACTAGAGGTCAAAGTCCCCCTCAGGGGACAGCGGTGGGGGGTCACGTGAGGTCAGCGATTGGGCCTGGGGGTTACTAGAGGTCAAAGTCCCCCTCAGGGGACAGCGGTGTTGGGGTCACCTGAGGTCAGCGATTGGGCCTGGGGGTTACTAGAGGTCAAAGTCCCCCTCAGGGGACAGCGGTGGGGGGGTCACGTGAGGTCAGCGATTGGGCCTGGGGGTTACTAGAGGTCAAAGTCCCCCTCAGGGGACAGTGGTGGGGGGTCACGTGAGGTCAGCGATTGGGCCTGGGGGTTACTAGAGGTCAAAGTCCCCCTCAGGGGACAGCGGTGTTGGGGTCACCTGAGGTCAGCGATTGGGCCTGGGGGTTACTAGAGGTCAAAGTCCCCCTCCGGGGACAGCGGTGGGGTCACCTGAGGTCAGCGATTGGGCCTGGGGGTTACTAGAGGTCAAAGTCCCCCTCAGGGGACAGTGGTGGGGGGTCACCTGAGGTCAGCGATTGGGCCTGGGGGTTACTAGAGGTCAAAGTCCCCCTCAGGGGACAGCGGTGTTGGGGTCACCTGAGGTCAGCGATTGGGCCTGGGGGTTACTAGAGGTCAAAGTCCCCCTCAGGGGACAGCGGTGGGGGGTCACCTGAGGTCAGCGATTGGGCCTGGGGGTTACTAGAGGTCAAAGTCCCCCTCAGGGGACAGTGGTGGGGTCACGTGAGGTCAGCGATTGGGCCTGGGGGTTACTAGAGGTCAAAGTCCCCCTCAGGGGACAGCGGTGGGGTCACGTGAGGTCACCGATTGGGCCTGGGGGTTACTAGAGGTCAAAGTCCCCCCTCAGGGGACAGCGGTGGGGTCACGTGAGGTCAGCGATTGGGCCTGGGGGTTACTAGAGGTCAAAGTCCCCCTCAGGGGACAGCGGTGGGGGGTCACCTGAGGTCAGCGATTGGGCCTGGGGGTTACTAGAGGTCAAAGTCCCCCTCAGGGGACAGCGGTGGGGTCACGTGAGGTCAGCGATTGGGCCTGGGGGTTACTAGAGGTCAAAGTCCCCCTCAGGGGACAGCGGTGGGGGGTCACGTGGGGTCAGCGATTGGGCTTGGGGGTTACTAGAGGTCAAAGTCCCCCTCAGGGGACAGTGGTGGGGGGTCACGTGAGGTCAGTGATTGGGCCTGGGGGTTACTAGAGGTCAAAGTCCCCCTCAGGGGACAGTGGTGGGGGGGGTCACGTGAGGTCAGCGATTGGGCCTGGGGGTTACTAGAGGTCAAAGTCCCCCTCAGGGGACAGCGGTGGGGTCACCTGAGGTCAGCGATTGGGCCTGGGGGTTACTAGAGGTCAAAGTCCCCCTCAGGGGACAGTGGTGGGGGGTCACGTGGGGTCAGCGATTGGGCTTGGGGGTTACTAGAGGTCAAAGTCCCCCTCAGGGGACAGTGGTGGGGGGTCACGTGAGGTCAGCGATTGGGCCTGGGGGTTACTAGAGGTCAAAGTCCCCCTCAGGGGACAGCGGTGGGGGGGGTCACCTGAGGTCAGCGATTGGGCCTGGGGGTTACTAGAGGTCAAAGTCCCCCTCAGGGGACAGTGGTGGGGGGTCACCTGAGGTCAGCGATTGGGCCTGGGGGTTACTAGAGGTCAAAGTCCCCCTCAGGGGACAGCGGTGGGGGGGGTCACCTGAGGTCAGCGATTGGGCCTGGGGGTTACTAGAGGTCAAAGTCCCCCTCCGGGGACAGCGGTGGGGTCACCTGAGGTCAGCGATTGGGCCTGGGGGTTACTAGAGGTCAAAGTCCCCCTCAGGGGACAGGGGTGGGGGGTCACCTGAGGTCAGCGATTGGGCCTGGGGGTTACTAGAGGTCAAAGTCCCCCTCAGGGGACAGCGGTGGGGTCACCTGAGGTCAGCGATTGGGCCTGGGGGTTACTAGAGGTCAAAGTCCCCCTCAGGGGACAGCGGTGGGGGGGTCACGTGAGGTCAGCGATTGGGCCTGGGGGTTACTAGAGGTCAAAGTCCCCCTCAGGGGACAGTGGTGGGGGGTCACCTGAGGTCAGCGATTGGGCCTGGGGGTTACTAGAGGTCAAAGTCCCCCTCAGGGGACAGTGGTGGGGGGTCACCTGAGGTCAGCGATGGGGCCTGGGGGTTACTAGAGGTCAAAGCCCCCCTCAGGGGACAGCGGTGGGGGGGGTCACCTGAGGTCAGCGATTGGGCCTGGGGGTTACTAGAGGTCAAAGTCCCCCTCAGGGGACAGTGGTGGGGGGTCACCTGAGGTCAGCGATGGGGCCTGGGGGTTACTAGAGGTCAAAGTCCCCCTCAGGGGACAGCGGTGTTGGGGTCACCTGAGGTCAGCGATTGGGCCTGGGGGTTACTAGAGGTCAAAGTCCCCCTCAGGGGACAGCGGTGGGGGGTCACCTGAGGTCAGCGATTGGGCCTGGGGGTTACTAGAGGTCAAAGTCCCCCTCAGGGGACAGCGGTGTTGGGGTCACCTGAGGTCAGATATTGGGCCTGGGGGTTACTAGAGGTCAAAGTCCCCCTCCGGGGACAGCGGTGGGGTCACCTGAGGTCAGCGATTGGGCCTGGGGGTTACTGGAGGTCAAAGTCCCCCTCAGGGGACAGCGGTGTTGGGGTCACCTGAGGTCAGCGATTGGGCCTGGGGGTTACTAGAGGTCAAAGTCCCCCTCCGGGGACAGCGGTGTTGGGGTCACCTGAGGTCAGCGATTGGGCCTGGGGGTTACTAGAGGTCAAAGTCCCCCTCAGGGGACAGCGGTGGGGGGTCACCTGAGGTCAGCGATTGGGCCTGGGGGTTACTAGAGGTCAAAGTCCCCCTCAGGGGACAGCGGTGTTGGGGTCACCTGAGGTCAGATATTGGGCCTGGGGGTTACTAGAGGTCAAAGTCCCCCTCCGGGGACAGCGGTGGGGTCACCTGAGGTCAGCGATTGGGCCTGGGGGTTACTGGAGGTCAAAGTCCCCCTCAGGGGACAGCGGTGTTGGGGTCACCTGAGGTCAGCGATTGGGCCTGGGGGTTACTAGAGGTCAAAGTCCCCCTCAGGGGACAGCGGTGTTGGGGTCACCTGAGGTCAGCGATTGGGCCTGGGGGTTACTAGAGGTCAAAGTCCCCCTCCGGGGACAGCGGTGGGGTCACCTGAGGTCAGCGATTGGGCCTGGGGGTTACTAGAGGTCAAAGTCCCCCTGAGGGGACAGCGATGGGGTCACCTGAGGTCAGCGATTGGGCCTGGGGGTTACTAGAGGTCAAATTCCCCCTCAGGGGACAGCGGTGGGGGGGGTCACCTGAGGTCAGCGATTGGGCCTGGGGGTTACTAGAGGTCAAAGTCCCCCTCAGGGGACAGCGGTGGGGGGTCACCTGAGGTCAGCGATTGGGCCTGGGGGTTACTAGAGGTCAAAGTCCCCCTCAGGGGACAGTGGTGGGGTCACCTGAGGTCAGCGATTGGGCCTGGGGGTTACTAGAGGTCAAAGTCCCCCTCAGGGGACAGTGGTGGGGGGGGTCACCTGAGGTCAGCGATTGGGCCTGGGGGTTACTAGAGGTCAAAGTCCCCCTCAGGGGACAGCGGTGGGGGGGGTCACCTGAGGTCAGCGATTGGGCCTGGGGGTTACTAGAGGTCAAAGTCCCCCTCAGGGGACAGCGGTGGGGGGTCACCTGAGGTCAGCGATTGGGCCTGGGGGTTACTAGAGGTCAAAGTCCCCCTCAGGGGACAGCGGTGGGGGGTCACGTGAGGTCAGCGATTGGGCCTGGGGGTTACTAGAGGTCAAAGTCCCCCTCAGGGGACAGTGGTGGTGGGGTCACCTGAGGTCAGCGATTGGGCCTGGGGGTTACTAGAGGTCAAAGTCCCCCTCAGGGGACAGCGGTGGGGGGTCACGTGAGGTCAGCGATTGGGCCTGGGGGTTACTAGAGGTCAAAGTCCCCCTCAGGGGACAGCGGTGGGGGGTCACCTGAGGTCAGCGATTGGGCCTGGGGGTTACTAGAGGTCAAAGTCCCCCTCAGGGGACAGCGGTGGGGGGGTCACGTGAGGTCAGCGATTGGGCCTGGGGGTTACTAGAGGTCAAAGTCCCCCTCAGGGGACAGCGGTGGGGTCACGTGAGGTCAGCGATTGGGCCTGGGGGTTACTAGAGGTCAAAGTCCCCCTCAGGGGACAGCGGTGGGGTCACGTGAGGTCAGCGATTGGGCCTGGGGGTTACTAGAGGTCAAAGTCCCCCTCAGGGGACAGTGGTGGGGGGTCACGTGAGGTCAGCGATTGGGCCTGGGGGTTACTAGAGGTCAAAGTCCCCCTCAGGGGACAGTGGTGGGGGGTCACGTGAGGTCAGCGATTGGGCCTGGGGGTTACTAGAGGTCAAAGTCCCCCTCAGGGGACAGTGGTGGGGGGTCACGTGAGGTCAGCGATTGGGCCTGGGGGTTACTAGAGGTCAAAGTCCCCCTCAGGGGACAGTGGTGGGGGGTCACCTGAGGTCAGCGATTGGGCCTGGGGGTTACTAGAGGTCAAAGTCCCCCTCAGGCGACAGTGGTGGGGGGTCACGTGAGGTCAGCGATTGGGCCTGGGGGTTACTAGAGGTCAAAGTCCCCCTCAGGGGACAGTGGTGGGGGGTCACGTGAGGTCAGCGATTGGGCCTGGGGGTTACTAGAGGTCAAAGTCCCCCTCAGGGGACAGTGGTGGGGGGTCACCTGAGGTCAGCGATTGGGCCTGGGGGTTACTAGAGGTCAAAGTCCCCCTCAGGGGACAGCGGTGGGGTCACCTGAGGTCAGCGATTGGGCCTGGGGGTTACTAGAGGTCAAAGTCCCCCTCCGGGGACAGCGGTGTTGGGGTCACCTGAGGTCAGCGATTGGGCCTGGGGGTTACTAGAGGTCAAAGTCCCCCTCAGGGGACAGCGGTGGGGGGGTCACGTGAGGTCAGCGATTGGGCCTGGGGGTTACTAGAGGTCAAAGTCCCCCTCCGGGGACAGCGGTGGGGTCACCTGAGGTCAGCGATTGGGCCTGGGGGTTACTAGAGGTCAAAGTCCCCCTCAGGGGACAGCGGTGTTGGGGTCACCTGAGGTCAGCGATTGGGCCTGGGGGTTACTAGAGGTCAAAGTCCCCCTCAGGGGACAGCGGTGGGGGGTCACGTGAGGTCAGCGATTGGGCCTGGGGGTTACTAGAGGTCAAAGTCCCCCTCAGGGGACAGCGGTGTTGGGGTCACCTGAGGTCAGCGATTGGGCCTGGGGGTTACTAGAGGTCAAAGTCCCCCTCAGGGGACAGCGGTGGGGGGGTCACGTGAGGTCAGCGATTGGGCCTGGGGGTTACTAGAGGTCAAAGTCCCCCTCAGGGGACAGTGGTGGGGGGTCACGTGAGGTCAGCGATTGGGCCTGGGGGTTACTAGAGGTCAAAGTCCCCCTCAGGGGACAGCGGTGTTGGGGTCACCTGAGGTCAGCGATTGGGCCTGGGGGTTACTAGAGGTCAAAGTCCCCCTCCGGGGACAGCGGTGGGGTCACCTGAGGTCAGCGATTGGGCCTGGGGGTTACTAGAGGTCAAAGTCCCCCTCAGGGGACAGTGGTGGGGGGTCACCTGAGGTCAGCGATTGGGCCTGGGGGTTACTAGAGGTCAAAGTCCCCCTCAGGGGACAGCGGTGTTGGGGTCACCTGAGGTCAGCGATTGGGCCTGGGGGTTACTAGAGGTCAAAGTCCCCCTCAGGGGACAGCGGTGGGGGGTCACCTGAGGTCAGCGATTGGGCCTGGGGGTTACTAGAGGTCAAAGTCCCCCTCAGGGGACAGTGGTGGGGTCACGTGAGGTCAGCGATTGGGCCTGGGGGTTACTAGAGGTCAAAGTCCCCCTCAGGGGACAGCGGTGGGGTCACGTGAGGTCACCGATTGGGCCTGGGGGTTACTAGAGGTCAAAGTCCCCCCTCAGGGGACAGCGGTGGGGTCACGTGAGGTCAGCGATTGGGCCTGGGGGTTACTAGAGGTCAAAGTCCCCCTCAGGGGACAGCGGTGGGGGGTCACCTGAGGTCAGCGATTGGGCCTGGGGGTTACTAGAGGTCAAAGTCCCCCTCAGGGGACAGCGGTGGGGTCACGTGAGGTCAGCGATTGGGCCTGGGGGTTACTAGAGGTCAAAGTCCCCCTCAGGGGACAGCGGTGGGGGGTCACGTGGGGTCAGCGATTGGGCTTGGGGGTTACTAGAGGTCAAAGTCCCCCTCAGGGGACAGTGGTGGGGGGTCACGTGAGGTCAGTGATTGGGCCTGGGGGTTACTAGAGGTCAAAGTCCCCCTCAGGGGACAGTGGTGGGGGGGGTCACGTGAGGTCAGCGATTGGGCCTGGGGGTTACTAGAGGTCAAAGTCCCCCTCAGGGGACAGCGGTGGGGTCACCTGAGGTCAGCGATTGGGCCTGGGGGTTACTAGAGGTCAAAGTCCCCCTCAGGGGACAGTGGTGGGGGGTCACGTGGGGTCAGCGATTGGGCTTGGGGGTTACTAGAGGTCAAAGTCCCCCTCAGGGGACAGTGGTGGGGGGTCACGTGAGGTCAGCGATTGGGCCTGGGGGTTACTAGAGGTCAAAGTCCCCCTCAGGGGACAGCGGTGGGGTCACCTGAGGTCAGCGATTGGGCCTGGGGGTTACTAGAGGTCAAAGTCCCCCTCAGGGGACAGCGGTGGGGGGGTCACGTGAGGTCAGCGATTGGGCCTGGGGGTTACTAGAGGTCAAAGTCCCCCTCAGGGGACAGTGGTGGGGGGTCACCTGAGGTCAGCGATTGGGCCTGGGGGTTACTAGAGGTCAAAGTCCCCCTCAGGGGACAGTGGTGGGGGGTCACCTGAGGTCAGCGATGGGGCCTGGGGGTTACTAGAGGTCAAAGCCCCCCTCAGGGGACAGCGGTGGGGGGGGTCACCTGAGGTCAGCGATTGGGCCTGGGGGTTACTAGAGGTCAAAGTCCCCCTCAGGGGACAGTGGTGGGGGGTCACCTGAGGTCAGCGATGGGGCCTGGGGGTTACTAGAGGTCAAAGTCCCCCTCAGGGGACAGCGGTGTTGGGGTCACCTGAGGTCAGCGATTGGGCCTGGGGGTTACTAGAGGTCAAAGTCCCCCTCAGGGGACAGCGGTGGGGGGTCACCTGAGGTCAGCGATTGGGCCTGGGGGTTACTAGAGGTCAAAGTCCCCCTCAGGGGACAGCGGTGTTGGGGTCACCTGAGGTCAGATATTGGGCCTGGGGGTTACTAGAGGTCAAAGTCCCCCTCCGGGGACAGCGGTGGGGTCACCTGAGGTCAGCGATTGGGCCTGGGGGTTACTGGAGGTCAAAGTCCCCCTCAGGGGACAGCGGTGTTGGGGTCACCTGAGGTCAGCGATTGGGCCTGGGGGTTACTAGAGGTCAAAGTCCCCCTCCGGGGACAGCGGTGTTGGGGTCACCTGAGGTCAGCGATTGGGCCTGGGGGTTACTAGAGGTCAAAGTCCCCCTCAGGGGACAGCGGTGGGGGGTCACCTGAGGTCAGCGATTGGGCCTGGGGGTTACTAGAGGTCAAAGTCCCCCTCAGGGGACAGCGGTGTTGGGGTCACCTGAGGTCAGATATTGGGCCTGGGGGTTACTAGAGGTCAAAGTCCCCCTCCGGGGACAGCGGTGGGGTCACCTGAGGTCAGCGATTGGGCCTGGGGGTTACTGGAGGTCAAAGTCCCCCTCAGGGGACAGCGGTGTTGGGGTCACCTGAGGTCAGCGATTGGGCCTGGGGGTTACTAGAGGTCAAAGTCCCCCTCAGGGGACAGCGGTGTTGGGGTCACCTGAGGTCAGCGATTGGGCCTGGGGGTTACTAGAGGTCAAAGTCCCCCTCCGGGGACAGCGGTGGGGTCACCTGAGGTCAGCGATTGGGCCTGGGGGTTACTAGAGGTCAAAGTCCCCCTCAGGGGACAGCGATGGGGTCACCTGAGGTCAGCGATTGGGCCTGGGGGTTACTAGAGGTCAAATTCCCCCTCAGGGGACAGCGGTGGGGGGGGTCACCTGAGGTCAGCGATTGGGCCTGGGGGTTACTAGAGGTCAAAGTCCCCCTCAGGGGACAGCGGTGGGGGGTCACCTGAGGTCAGCGATTGGGCCTGGGGGTTACTAGAGGTCAAAGTCCCCCTCAGGGGACAGTGGTGGGGTCACCTGAGGTCAGCGATTGGGCCTGGGGGTTACTAGAGGTCAAAGTCCCCCTCAGGGGACAGTGGTGGGGGGGGTCACCTGAGGTCAGCGATTGGGCCTGGGGGTTACTAGAGGTCAAAGTCCCCCTCAGGGGACAGCGGTGGGGGGGGTCACCTGAGGTCAGCGATTGGGCCTGGGGGTTACTAGAGGTCAAAGTCCCCCTCAGGGGACAGCGGTGGGGGGTCACCTGAGGTCAGCGATTGGGCCTGGGGGTTACTAGAGGTCAAAGTCCCCCTCAGGGGACAGCGGTGGGGGGTCACGTGAGGTCAGCGATTGGGCCTGGGGGTTACTAGAGGTCAAAGTCCCCCTCAGGGGACAGTGGTGGTGGGGTCACCTGAGGTCAGCGATTGGGCCTGGGGGTTACTAGAGGTCAAAGTCCCCCTCAGGGGACAGCGGTGGGGGGTCACGTGAGGTCAGCGATTGGGCCTGGGGGTTACTAGAGGTCAAAGTCCCCCTCAGGGGACAGCGGTGGGGGGGGTCACGTGAGGTCAGCGATTGGGCCTGGGGGTTACTAGAGGTCAAAGTCCCCCTCAGGGGACAGCGGTGGGGGGTCACCTGAGGTCAGCGATTGGGCCTGGGGGTTACTAGAGGTCAAAGTCCCCCTCAGGGGACAGCGGTGGGGGGGTCACGTGAGGTCAGCGATTGGGCCTGGGGGTTACTAGAGGTCAAAGTCCCCCTCAGGGGACAGCGGTGGGGTCACGTGAGGTCAGCGATTGGGCCTGGGGGTTACTAGAGGTCAAAGTCCCCCTCAGGGGACAGCGGTGGGGTCACGTGAGGTCAGCGATTGGGCCTGGGGGTTACTAGAGGTCAAAGTCCCCCTCAGGGGACAGTGGTGGGGGGTCACGTGAGGTCAGCGATTGGGCCTGGGGGTTACTAGAGGTCAAAGTCCCCCTCAGGGGACAGTGGTGGGGGGTCACGTGAGGTCAGCGATTGGGCCTGGGGGTTACTAGAGGTCAAAGTCCCCCTCAGGGGACAGTGGTGGGGGGTCACGTGAGGTCAGCGATTGGGCCTGGGGGTTACTAGAGGTCAAAGTCCCCCTCAGGGGACAGTGGTGGGGGGTCACCTGAGGTCAGCGATTGGGCCTGGGGGTTACTAGAGGTCAAAGTCCCCCTCAGGCGACAGTGGTGGGGGGTCACGTGAGGTCAGCGATTGGGCCTGGGGGTTACTAGAGGTCAAAGTCCCCCTCAGGGGACAGTGGTGGGGGGTCACGTGAGGTCAGCGATTGGGCCTGGGGGTTACTAGAGGTCAAAGTCCCCCTCAGGGGACAGTGGTGGGGGGTCACCTGAGGTCAGCGATTGGGCCTGGGGGTTACTAGAGGTCAAAGTCCCCCTCAGGGGACAGCGGTGGGGTCACCTGAGGTCAGCGATTGGGCCTGGGGGTTACTAGAGGTCAAAGTCCCCCTCCGGGGACAGCGGTGTTGGGGTCACCTGAGGTCAGCGATTGGGCCTGGGGGTTACTAGAGGTCAAAGTCCCCCTCAGGGGACAGCGGTGGGGGGGTCACGTGAGGTCAGCGATTGGGCCTGGGGGTTACTAGAGGTCAAAGTCCCCCTCCGGGGACAGCGGTGGGGTCACCTGAGGTCAGCGATTGGGCCTGGGGGTTACTAGAGGTCAAAGTCCCCCTCAGGGGACAGCGGTGTTGGGGTCACCTGAGGTCAGCGATTGGGCCTGGGGGTTACTAGAGGTCAAAGTCCCCCTCAGGGGACAGCGGTGGGGGGTCACGTGAGGTCAGCGATTGGGCCTGGGGGTTACTAGAGGTCAAAGTCCCCCTCAGGGGACAGCGGTGTTGGGGTCACCTGAGGTCAGCGATTGGGCCTGGGGGTTACTAGAGGTCAAAGTCCCCCTCAGGGGACAGCGGTGGGGGGGTCACGTGAGGTCAGCGATTGGGCCTGGGGGTTACTAGAGGTCAAAGTCCCCCTCAGGGGACAGTGGTGGGGGGTCACGTGAGGTCAGCGATTGGGCCTGGGGGTTACTAGAGGTCAAAGTCCCCCTCAGGGGACAGCGGTGTTGGGGTCACCTGAGGTCAGCGATTGGGCCTGGGGGTTACTAGAGGTCAAAGTCCCCCTCCGGGGACAGCGGTGGGGTCACCTGAGGTCAGCGATTGGGCCTGGGGGTTACTAGAGGTCAAAGTCCCCCTCAGGGGACAGTGGTGGGGGGTCACCTGAGGTCAGCGATTGGGCCTGGGGGTTACTAGAGGTCAAAGTCCCCCTCAGGGGACAGCGGTGTTGGGGTCACCTGAGGTCAGCGATTGGGCCTGGGGGTTACTAGAGGTCAAAGTCCCCCTCAGGGGACAGCGGTGGGGGGTCACCTGAGGTCAGCGATTGGGCCTGGGGGTTACTAGAGGTCAAAGTCCCCCTCAGGGGACAGTGGTGGGGTCACGTGAGGTCAGCGATTGGGCCTGGGGGTTACTAGAGGTCAAAGTCCCCCTCAGGGGACAGCGGTGGGGTCACGTGAGGTCACCGATTGGGCCTGGGGGTTACTAGAGGTCAAAGTCCCCCCTCAGGGGACAGCGGTGGGGTCACGTGAGGTCAGCGATTGGGCCTGGGGGTTACTAGAGGTCAAAGTCCCCCTCAGGGGACAGCGGTGGGGGGTCACCTGAGGTCAGCGATTGGGCCTGGGGGTTACTAGAGGTCAAAGTCCCCCTCAGGGGACAGCGGTGGGGTCACGTGAGGTCAGCGATTGGGCCTGGGGGTTACTAGAGGTCAAAGTCCCCCTCAGGGGACAGCGGTGGGGGGTCACGTGGGGTCAGCGATTGGGCTTGGGGGTTACTAGAGGTCAAAGTCCCCCTCAGGGGACAGTGGTGGGGGGTCACGTGAGGTCAGTGATTGGGCCTGGGGGTTACTAGAGGTCAAAGTCCCCCTCAGGGGACAGTGGTGGGGGGGGTCACGTGAGGTCAGCGATTGGGCCTGGGGGTTACTAGAGGTCAAAGTCCCCCTCAGGGGACAGCGGTGGGGTCACCTGAGGTCAGCGATTGGGCCTGGGGGTTACTAGAGGTCAAAGTCCCCCTCAGGGGACAGTGGTGGGGGGTCACGTGGGGTCAGCGATTGGGCTTGGGGGTTACTAGAGGTCAAAGTCCCCCTCAGGGGACAGTGGTGGGGGGTCACGTGAGGTCAGCGATTGGGCCTGGGGGTTACTAGAGGTCAAAGTCCCCCTCAGGGGACAGCGGTGGGGGGGGTCACCTGAGGTCAGCGATTGGGCCTGGGGGTTACTAGAGGTCAAAGTCCCCCTCAGGGGACAGTGGTGGGGGGTCACCTGAGGTCAGCGATTGGGCCTGGGGGTTACTAGAGGTCAAAGTCCCCCTCAGGGGACAGCGGTGGGGGGGGTCACCTGAGGTCAGCGATTGGGCCTGGGGGTTACTAGAGGTCAAAGTCCCCCTCCGGGGACAGCGGTGGGGTCACCTGAGGTCAGCGATTGGGCCTGGGGGTTACTAGAGGTCAAAGTCCCCCTCAGGGGACAGGGGTGGGGGGTCACCTGAGGTCAGCGATTGGGCCTGGGGGTTACTAGAGGTCAAAGTCCCCCTCAGGGGACAGCGGTGGGGTCACCTGAGGTCAGCGATTGGGCCTGGGGGTTACTAGAGGTCAAAGTCCCCCTCAGGGGACAGCGGTGGGGGGGTCACGTGAGGTCAGCGATTGGGCCTGGGGGTTACTAGAGGTCAAAGTCCCCCTCAGGGGACAGTGGTGGGGGGTCACCTGAGGTCAGCGATTGGGCCTGGGGGTTACTAGAGGTCAAAGTCCCCCTCAGGGGACAGTGGTGGGGGGTCACCTGAGGTCAGCGATGGGGCCTGGGGGTTACTAGAGGTCAAAGCCCCCCTCAGGGGACAGCGGTGGGGGGGGTCACCTGAGGTCAGCGATTGGGCCTGGGGGTTACTAGAGGTCAAAGTCCCCCTCAGGGGACAGTGGTGGGGGGTCACCTGAGGTCAGCGATGGGGCCTGGGGGTTACTAGAGGTCAAAGTCCCCCTCAGGGGACAGCGGTGTTGGGGTCACCTGAGGTCAGCGATTGGGCCTGGGGGTTACTAGAGGTCAAAGTCCCCCTCAGGGGACAGCGGTGGGGGGTCACCTGAGGTCAGCGATTGGGCCTGGGGGTTACTAGAGGTCAAAGTCCCCCTCAGGGGACAGCGGTGTTGGGGTCACCTGAGGTCAGATATTGGGCCTGGGGGTTACTAGAGGTCAAAGTCCCCCTCCGGGGACAGCGGTGGGGTCACCTGAGGTCAGCGATTGGGCCTGGGGGTTACTGGAGGTCAAAGTCCCCCTCAGGGGACAGCGGTGTTGGGGTCACCTGAGGTCAGCGATTGGGCCTGGGGGTTACTAGAGGTCAAAGTCCCCCTCCGGGGACAGCGGTGTTGGGGTCACCTGAGGTCAGCGATTGGGCCTGGGGGTTACTAGAGGTCAAAGTCCCCCTCAGGGGACAGCGGTGGGGGGTCACCTGAGGTCAGCGATTGGGCCTGGGGGTTACTAGAGGTCAAAGTCCCCCTCAGGGGACAGCGGTGTTGGGGTCACCTGAGGTCAGATATTGGGCCTGGGGGTTACTAGAGGTCAAAGTCCCCCTCCGGGGACAGCGGTGGGGTCACCTGAGGTCAGCGATTGGGCCTGGGGGTTACTGGAGGTCAAAGTCCCCCTCAGGGGACAGCGGTGTTGGGGTCACCTGAGGTCAGCGATTGGGCCTGGGGGTTACTAGAGGTCAAAGTCCCCCTCAGGGGACAGCGGTGTTGGGGTCACCTGAGGTCAGCGATTGGGCCTGGGGGTTACTAGAGGTCAAAGTCCCCCTCCGGGGACAGCGGTGGGGTCACCTGAGGTCAGCGATTGGGCCTGGGGGTTACTAGAGGTCAAAGTCCCCCTCAGGGGACAGCGATGGGGTCACCTGAGGTCAGCGATTGGGCCTGGGGGTTACTAGAGGTCAAATTCCCCCTCAGGGGACAGCGGTGGGGGGGGTCACCTGAGGTCAGCGATTGGGCCTGGGGGTTACTAGAGGTCAAAGTCCCCCTCAGGGGACAGCGGTGGGGGGTCACCTGAGGTCAGCGATTGGGCCTGGGGGTTACTAGAGGTCAAAGTCCCCCTCAGGGGACAGTGGTGGGGTCACCTGAGGTCAGCGATTGGGCCTGGGGGTTACTAGAGGTCAAAGTCCCCCTCAGGGGACAGTGGTGGGGGGGGTCACCTGAGGTCAGCGATTGGGCCTGGGGGTTACTAGAGGTCAAAGTCCCCCTCAGGGGACAGCGGTGGGGGGGGTCACCTGAGGTCAGCGATTGGGCCTGGGGGTTACTAGAGGTCAAAGTCCCCCTCAGGGGACAGCGGTGGGGGGTCACCTGAGGTCAGCGATTGGGCCTGGGGGTTACTAGAGGTCAAAGTCCCCCTCAGGGGACAGTGGTGGGGGGTCACCTGAGGTCAGCGATTGGGCCTGGGGGTTACTAGAGGTCAAAGTCCCCCTCAGGGGACAGTGGTGGGGGGTCACGTGAGGTCAGCGATTGGGCCTGGGGGTTACTAGAGGTCAAAGTCCCCCTCAGGGGACAGCGGTGGGGGGGTCACGTGAGGTCACCGATTGGGCCTGGGGGTTACTAGAGGTCAAAGTCCCCCTCAGGGGACAGTGGTGGGGGGTCACCTGAGGTCAGCGATTGGGCCTGGGGGTTACTAGAGGTCAAAGTCCCCCTCCGGGGACAGCGGTGGGGTCACGTGAGGTCAGTGATTGGGCCTGGGGGTTACTAGAGGTCAAAGTCCCCCTCAGGGGACAGCGGTGTTGGGGTCACCTGAGGTCAGCGATTGGGCCTGGGGGTTACTAGAGGTCAAAGTCCCCCTCAGGGGACAGTGGTGGGGGGTCACGTGAGGTCAGCGATTGGGCCTGGGGGTTACTAGAGGTCAAAGTCCCCCTCAGGGGACAGCGGTGGGGGGGGTCACCTGAGGTCAGCGATTGGGCCTGGGGGTTACTAGAGGTCAAAGTCCCCCTCAGGGGACAGCGGTGGGGGGGGGTCACCTGAGGTCAGCGATTGGGCCTGGGGGTTACTAGAGGTCAAAGTCCCCCTCAGGGGACAGCGGTGGGGGGGTCACCTGAGGTCAGCGATTGGGCCTGGGGGTTACTAGAGGTCAAAGTCCCCCTCAGGGGACAGCGGTGGGGGGTCACCTGAGGTCAGCGATTGGGCCTGGGGGTTACTAGAGGTCAAAGTCCCCCTCAGGGGACAGTGGTGGTGGGGTCACCTGAGGTCAGCGATTGGGCCTGGGGGTTACTAGAGGTCAAAGTCCCCCTCAGGGGACAGCGGTGGGGGGGGGTCACCTGAGGTCAGCGATTGGGCCTGGGGGTTACTAGAGGTCAAAGTCCCCCTCAGGGGACAGTGGTGGGGGGTCACGTGAGGTCAGCGATTGGGCCTGGGGGTTACTAGAGGTCAAAGTCCCCCTCAGGGGACAGCGGTGTTGGGGTCACCTGAGGTCAGCGATTGGGCCTGGGGGTTACTAGAGGTCAAAGTCCCCCTCAGGGGACAGTGGTGGGGGGTCACGTGAGGTCAGCGATTGGGCCTGGGGGTTACTAGAGGTCAAAGTCCCCCTCAGGGGACAGCGGTGGGGGGGGTCACCTGAGGTCAGCGATTGGGCCTGGGGGTTACTAGAGGTCAAAGTCCCCCTCAGGGGACAGTGGTGGGGGGTCACCTGAGGTCAGCGATTGGGCCTGGGGGTTACTAGAGGTCAAAGTCCCCCTCAGGGGACAGTGGTGGTGGGGTCACCTGAGGTCAGCGATTGGGCCTGGGGGTTACTAGAGGTCAAAGTCCCCCTCCGGGGACAGCGGTGGGGTCACGTGAGGTCAGCGATTGGGCCTGGGGGTTACTAGAGGTCAAAGTCCCCCTCAGGGGACAGCGGTGGGGGGTCACGTGAGGTCAGCGATTGGGCCTGGGGGTTACTAGAGGTCAAAGTCCCCCTCAGGGGACAGCGGTGGGGGGGGTCACCTGAGGTCAGCGATTGGGCCTGGGGGTTACTAGAGGTCAAAGTCCCCCTCAGGGGACAGTGGTGGGGGGGGTCACCTGAGGTCAGATATTGGGCTTGGGGGTTACTAGAGGTCAAAGTCCCCCTCAGGGGACAGCGGTGGGGGGGGTCACCTGAGGTCAGATATTGGGCTTGGGGGTTACTAGAGGTCAAAGTCCCCCTCCGGGGACAGCGGTGGGGTCACCTGAGGTCAGCGATTGGGCCTGGGGGTTACTAGAGGTCAAAGTCCCCCTCCGGGGACAGTGGTGGGGGGTCACCTGAGGTCAGCGATTGGGCCTGGGGGTTACTAGAGGTCAAAGTCCCCCTCAGGGGACAGCGGTGGGGGGGGTCACCTGAGGTCAGCGATTGGGCCTGGGGGTTACTAGAGGTCAAAGTCCCCCTCAGGGGACAGCGGTGGGGTCACCTGAGGTCAGCGATTGGGCCTGGGGGTTACTAGAGGTCAAAGTCCCCCTCAGGGGACAGCGGTGGGGGGGTCACGTGAGGTCAGCGATTGGGCCTGGGGGTTACTAGAGGTCAAAGTCCCCCTCAGGGGACAGCGGTGGGGTCACCTGAGGTCAGCGATTGGGCCTGGGGGTTACTAGAGGTCAAAGTCCCCCTCAGGGGACAGTGGTGGGGTCACGTGAGGTCAGCGATTGGGCCTGGGGGTTACTAGAGGTCAAAGTCCCCCTCAGGGGACAGCGGTGGGGGGGGTCACCTGAGGTCAGCGATTGGGCCTGGGGGTTACTAGAGGTCAAAGTCCCCCTCAGGGGACAGCGGTGTTGGGGTCACCTGAGGTCAGCGATTGGGCCTGGGGGTTACTAGAGGTCAAAGTCCCCCTCCGGAGACAGCGGTGGGGGGGGTCACCTGAGGTCAGCGATTGGGCCTGGGGGTTACTAGAGGTCAAAGTCCCCCTCAGGGGACAGCGGTGGGGGGGTCACGTGAGGTCAGCGATTGGGCCTGGGGGTTACTAGAGGTCAAAGTCCCCCTCAGGGGACAGCGGTGGGGTCACCTGAGGTCAGCGATTGGGCCTGGGGGTTACTAGAGGTCAAAGTCCCCCTCAGGGGACAGTGGTGGGGTCACGTGAGGTCAGCGATTGGGCCTGGGGGTTACTAGAGGTCAAAGTCCCCCTCCGGGGACAGCGGTGGGGTCACCTGAGGTCAGCGATTGGGCCTGGGGGTTACTAGAGGTCAAAGTCCCCCTCAGGGGACAGCGGTGGGGGGTCACGTGAGGTCAGCGATTGGGTCTGGGGGTTACTAGAGGTCAAAGTCCCCCTCAGGGGACAGCGGTGTTGGGGTCACCTGAGGTCAGCGATTGGGCCTGGGGGTTACTAGAGGTCAAAGTCCCCCTCAGGGGACAGTGGTGGGGGGTCACCTGAGGTCAGCGATTGGGCCTGGGGGTTACTAGAGGTCAAAGTCCCCCTCAGGGGACAGCGGTGTTGGGGTCACCTGAGGTCAGCGATTGGGCCTGGGGGTTACTAGAGGTCAAAGTCCCCCTCAGGGGACAGTGGTGGGGGGGGTCACCTGAGGTCAGCGATTGGGCCTGGGGGTTACTAGAGGTCAAAGTCCCCCTCAGGGGACAGCGGTGGGGGGGGTCACCTGAGGTCAGCGATTGGGCCTGGGGGTTACTAGAGGTCAAAGTCCCCCTCAGGGGACAGCGGTGTTGGGGTCACCTGAGGTCAGCGATTGGGCCTGGGGGTTACTAGAGGTCAAAGTCCCCCTCCGGAGACAGCGGTGGGGGGGGTCACCTGAGGTCAGCGATTGGGCCTGGGGGTTACTAGAGGTCAAAGTCCCCCTCAGGGGACAGTGGTGGGGGGGGTCACCTGAGGTCAGCGATTGGGCCTGGGGGTTACTAGAGGTCAAAGTCCCCCTCAGGGGACAGTGGTGGGGGGTCACGTGAGGTCAGCGATTGGGCCTGGGGGTTACTAGAGGTCAAAGTCCCCCTCAGGGGACAGCGGTGGGGTCACGTGAGGTCAGCGATTGGGCCTGGGGGTTACTAGAGGTCAAAGTCCCCCTCAGGGGACAGCGGTGGGGGGTCACGTGAGGTCAGCGATTGGGCCTGGGGGTTACTAGAGGTCAAAGTCCCCCTCAGGGGACAGTGGTGGGGGGTCACCTGAGGTCAGCGATTGGGCTTGGGGGATACTAGAGGTCAAAGTCCCCCTCAGGGGACAGTGCTGGGGGGGTCACGTGAGGTCAGCGATTGGGCCTGGGGGTTACTAGAGGTCAAAGTCCCCCTCCGGGGACAGCGGTGGGGTCACGTGAGGTCAGCGATTGGGCCTGGGGGTTACTAGAGGTCAAAGTCCCCCTCAGGGGACAGCGGTGTTGGGGTCACCTGAGGTCAGCGATTGGGCCTGGGGGTTACTAGAGGTCAAAGTCCCCCTCAGGGGACAGCGGTGGGGGGGGTCACGTGAGGTCAGCGATTGGGCCTGGGGGTTACTAGAGGTCAAAGTCCCCCTCAGGGGACAGCGGTGGGGGGGGTCACCTGAGGTCAGCGATTGGGCCTGGGGGTTACTAGAGGTCAAAGTCCCCCTCAGGGGACAGCGGTGGGGGGGGTCACCTGAGGTCAGCGATTGGGCCTGGGGGTTACTAGAGGTCAAAGTCCCCCTCAGGGGACAGCGGTGGGGGGTCACGTGAGGTCAGCGATTGGGCCTGGGGGTTACTAGAGGTCAAAGTCCCCCTCAGGGGACAGCGGTGGGGGGTCACGTGAGGTCAGCGATTGGGCTTGGGGGTTACTAGAGGTCAAAGTCCCCCTCAGGGGACAGCGGTGGGGGGGTCACCTGAGGTCAGCGATTGGGCCTGGGGGTTACTAGAGGTCAAAGTCCCCCTCAGGGGACAGCGGTGGGGGGTCACCTGAGGTCAGCGATTGGGCCTGGGGGTTACTAGAGGTCAAAGTCCCCCTCAGGGGACAGCGGTGGGGGGTCACGTGAGGTCAGCGATTGGGCCTGGGGGTTACTAGAGGTCAAAGTCCCCCTCAGGGGACAGCGGTGGGGGGTCACGTGAGGTCAGCGATTGGGCCTGGGGGTTACTAGAGGTCAAAGTCCCCCTCAGGGGACAGCGGTGGGGGGGGTCACGTGAGGTCAGCGATTGGGCCTGGGGGTTACTAGAGGTCAAAGTCCCCCTCAGGGGACAGCGGTGGGGGGGTCACCTGAGGTCAGCGATTGGGCCTGGGGGTTACTAGAGGTCAAAGTCTCCCTCAGGGGACAGCGGTGGGGGGGGTCACGTGAGGTCAGCGATTGGGCCTGGGGGTTACTAGAGGTCAAAGTCCCCCTCAGGGGACAGTGCTGGGGGGGTCACCTGAGGTCAGCGATTGGGCCTGGGGGTTACTAGAGGTCAAAGTCCCCCTCCGGGGACAGCGGTGGGGTCACGTGAGGTCAGCGATTGGGCCTGGGGGTTACTAGAGGTCAAAGTCCCCCTCAGGGGACAGCGGTGGGGGGGGGTCACCTGAGGTCAGCGATTGGGCTTGGGGGTTACTAGAGGTCAAAGTCCCCCTCAGGGGACAGCGGTGGGGGGTCACCTGAGGTCAGCGATTGGGCCTGGGGGTTACTAGAGGTCAAAGTCTCCCTCAGGGGACAGCGGTGGGGGGTCACGTGAGGTCAGCGATTGGGCCTGGGGGTTACTAGAGGTCAAAGTCCCCCTCAGGGGACAGCGGTGGGGGGGTCACGTGAGGTCAGCGATTGGGCCTGGGGGTTACTAGAGGTCAAAGTCCCCCTCAGGGGACAGCGGTGGGGGGTCACGTGAGGTCAGCGATTGGGCCTGGGGGTTACTAGAGGTCAAAGTCCCCCTCAGGGGACAGCGGTGTTGGGGGTCACCTGAGGTCAGCGATTGGGCCTGGGGGTTACTAGAGGTCAAAGTCCCCCTCCGGGGACAGCGGTGGGGGGTCACGTGAGGTCAGCGATTGGGCCTGGGGGTTACTAGAGGTCAAAGTCCCCCTCAGGGGACAGCGGTGGGGGGGGTCACCTGAGGTCAGCGATTGGGCCTGGGGGTTACTAGAGGTCAAAGTCCCCCTCAGGGGACAGTGGTGGGGTCACGTGAGGTCAGCGATTGGGCCTGGGGGTTACTAGAGGTCAAAGTCCCCCTCCGGGGACAGCGGTGGGGGGGTCACCTGAGGTCAGCGATTGGGCCTGGGGGTTACTAGAGGTCAAAGTCCCCCTCAGGGGACAGCGGTGGGGGGGGTCACCTGAGGTCAGCGATTGGGCCTGGGGGTTACTAGAGGTCAAAGTCCCCCTCAGGGGACAGCGGTGGGGTCACGTGAGGTCAGCGATTGGGCCTGGGGGTTACTAGAGGTCAAAGTCCCCCTCAGGGGACAGCGGTGTTGGGGGTCACCTGAGGTCAGCGATTGGGCCTGGGGGTTACTAGAGGTCAAAGTCCCCCTCAGGGGACAGCGGTGGGGGGGGTCACGTGAGGTCAGCGATTGGGCCTGGGGGTTACTAGAGGTCAAAGTCCCCCTCAGGGGACAGCGGTGGGGGGTCACCTGAGGTCAGCGATTGGGCCTGGGGGTTACTAGAGGTCAAAGTCCCCCTCCGGGGACAGTGGTGGGGGGTCACCTGAGGTCAGCGATTGGGCCTGGGGGTTACTAGAGGTCAAAGTCCCCCTCCGGGGACAGCGGTGGGGGGGGTCACCTGAGGTCAGCGATTGGGCCTGGGGGTTACTAGAGGTCAAAGTCCCCCTCAGGGGACAGCGGTGGGGGGTCACCTGAGGTCAGCGATTGGGCCTGGGGGTTACTAGAGGTCAAAGTCCCCCTCAGGGGACAGCGGTGTTGGGGTCACGTGAGGTCAGCGATTGGGCCTGGGGGTTACTAGAGGTCAAAGTCCCCCTCAGGGGACAGTGGTGGGGGTCACGTGAGGTCAGCGATTGGGCCTGGGGGTTACTAGAGGTCAAAGTCCCCCTCAGGGGACAGCGGTGGGGGGGGTCACCTGAGGTCAGCGATTGGGCCTGGGGGTTACTAGAGGTCAAAGTCCCCCTCCGGGGACAGCGGTGGGGTCACGTGAGGTCAGCGATTGGGCCTGGGGGTTACTAGAGGTCAAAGTCCCCCTCAGGGGACAGCGGTGGGGGGGTCACCTGAGGTCAGCGATTGGGCCTGGGGGTTACTAGAGGTCAAAGTCCCCCTCAGGGGACAGCGGTGGGGGGGGTCACCTGAGGTCAGCGATTGGGCCTGGGGGTTACTAGAGGTCAAAGTCCCCCTCAGGGGACAGCGGTGGGGGGGGTCACCTGAGGTCAGCGATTGGGCCTGGGGGTTACTAGAGGTCAAAGTCCCCCTCAGGGGACAGCGGTGGGGGGGTCACCTGAGGTCAGCGATTGGGCCTGGGGGTTACTAGAGGTCAAAGTCCCCCTCAGGGGACAGCGGTGGGTGGGGTCACCTGAGGTCAGCGATTGGGCCTGGGGGTTACTAGAGGTCAAAGTCCCCCTCAGGGGACAGCGGTGTTGGGGGTCACCTGAGGTCAGCGATTGGGCCTGGGGGTTACTAGAGGTCAAAGTCCCCCTGAGGGGACAGCGGTGGGGGGTCACGTGAGGTCAGCGATTGGGCCTGGGGGTTACTAGAGGTCAAAGTCCCCCTCAGGGGACAGCGGTGGGGGGGTCACGTGAGGTCAGCGATTGGGCTTGGGGGTTACTAGAGGTCAAAGTCCCCCTCAGGGGACAGCGGTGGGGGGGGTCACGTGAGGTCAGCGATTGGGCCTGGGGGTTACTAGAGGTCAAAGTCCCCCTCAGGGGACAGCGGTGGGGTCACCTGAGGTCAGCGATTGGGCCTGGGGGTTACTAGAGGTCAAAGTCCCCCTCAGGGGACAGTGGTGGGGGGTCACCTGAGGTCAGCGATTGGGCTTGGGGGTTACTAGAGGTCAAAGTCCCCCTCAGGGGACAGCGGTGTTGGGGTCACCTGAGGTCAGCGATTGGGCTTGGGGGTTACTAGAGGTCAAAGTCCCCCTCAGGGGACAGCGGTGGGGGGTCACGTGAGGTCAGCGATTGGGCCTGGGGGTTACTAGAGGTCAAAGTCCCCCTCAGGGGACAGCGGTGGGGGGGTCACGTGAGGTCAGCGATTGGGCTTGGGGGTTACTAGAGGTCAAAGTCCCCCTCAGGGGACAGCGGTGGGGGGGGTCACGTGAGGTCAGCGATTGGGCCTGGGGGTTACTAGAGGTCAAAGTCCCCCTCAGGGGACAGCGGTGGGGTCACCTGAGGTCAGCGATTGGGCCTGGGGGTTACTAGAGGTCAAAGTCCCCCTCAGGGGACAGTGGTGGGGGGTCACGTGAGGTCAGCGATTGGGCCTGGGGGTTACTAGAGGTTAAAGTCCCCCCTCAGGGGACAGCGGTGGGGGGGGTCACCTGAGGTCAGCGATTGGGCCTGGGGGTTACTAGAGGTCAAAGTCCCCCTCAGGGGACAGCGGTGGGGGGGGTCACCTGAGGTCAGCGATTGGGCCTGGGGGTTACTAGAGGTCAAAGTCCCCCTCAGGGGACAGCGGTGGGGGGGGTCACCTGAGGTCAGCGATTGGGCCTGGGGGTTACTAGAGGTCAAAGTCCCCCTCAGGGGACAGCGGTGGGGGGGTCACCTGAGGTCAGCGATTGGGCCTGGGGGTTACTAGAGGTCAAAGTCCCCCTCAGGGGACAGCGGTGGGGTCACGTGAGGTCAGTGATTGGGCCTGGGGGTTACTAGAGGTCAAAGTCCCCCTCAGGGGACAGCGGTGGTGGGGGTCACGTGAGGTCAGCGATTGGGCCTGGGGGTTACTAGAGGTCAAAGTCCCCCTCAGGGGACAGCGGTGGGGTCACGTGAGGTCAGCGATTGGGCCTGGGGGTTACTAGAGGTCAAAGTCCCCCTCAGGGGACAGCGGTGGGGGGGTCACCTGAGGTCAGCGATTGGGCCTGGGGGTTACTAGAGGTCAAAGTCCCCCTTCTGGGGAGAGCGGTGGTGGGGTCACGTGAGGTCAGCGATTGGGCCTGGGGGTTACTAGAGGTCAAAGTCCCCCTCAGGGGACAGCGGTGGGGGGGGTCACCTGAGGTCAGCGATTGGGCCTGGGGGTTACTAGAGGTCAAAGTCCCCCTTCTGGGGACAGTGGTGGTGGGGTCACCTGAGGTCAGCGATTGGGCCTGGGGGTTACTAGAGGTCAAAGTCCCCCTCAGAGGACAGCGGTGGGGGGGGTCACCTGAGGTCAGCGATTGGGCCTGGGGGTTACTAGAGGTCAAAGTCCCCCTCAGGGGACAGTGGTGGGGGGTCACGTGAGGTCAGCGATTGGGCCTGGGGGTTACTAGAGGTCAAAGTCCCCCTGAGGGGACAGCGGTGGGGGGGGTCACCTGAGGTCAGCGATTGGGCCTGGGGGTTACTAGAGGTCAAAGTCCCCCTCAGGGGACAGCGGTGGGGGTGTGGGGCATCACCTGAGGTCACCGATTGGGCCTGGTGTTCACTAGATATCAACGTCCCCCTCAGAGGCCTACTTATCTCTTTCTATTTAAGTATTTTAACTCCAAGTGCATTTTTTTCCTTTTTTTTATGTGAGCTCTTCCAGCTTGAGTACGTTATTTGTTCTGTGGAGTCCTTAGTAATCATTTTTTTCCTAACTCTGAGGTGACTGTCATCTAATCCTCGTGTCCGATCTTCCTAGCAGAGTCTTTTTCCGGCTTCAAATCTGTGATAATTTTCCCTATGATGAGCTTGCTAGCCTCCACTGCTTGGAAAGGTGGACACTAACAGTGCAAACTCCAGGAGCACTTTTAGGATGTTAACCCTCCTCTTGCTTTTTACATGCCCTCTTATGTTTGCCCAAGCAGGAACCCTGCTTCCTTGTGCCTGCTGTAGGACCCACTGCATGTGGAAGTACAATGGGAATACAGTGATGCTATTGCATTTAATTCAGAAAGATAAGAAAACCTCAAGCTGTGACTTTCCTTTCTGTTACAACTGAATTGGTGTTTGTGTGTTAACCTTCAGATATGTGGCAGGGACTTAGTGATTCTGTGATGTGTTTAGGGGACTTCAGACCAGTTTGACACTTCAAATCAATACTTTCCTAGATTGTCATTCATTAACAATACTCACTGCCAATGGTTAGTCCTTAGTCACTGTGCACATAGACAAACAATTAGTCCTTAACAAACTTATTCTCAGTTAGCTGTGAATTTAAAATACACAGAGCTGATCCCATATAGCCAGCAGTAGTGGCTCTGGTTTTTTGTGGGTATGGATTTCAAGGTGCTCGGGTTTGAGAGCTATTCGATGAAGAAAGTCAAAACTGAAGTGAGATGTCTTCTTTCTTCACTCATTGCTGATGTTTTACTTTTCTCATTTCTTTTTTGGAAAAAAAAAAAGAAAAGAAAAAAAGAAGGGGAGGAATGTTTCACATGCTCTTGATATAATTATCTTATTTTTATCACCAGGAGGTTTTTTTTACTTTTTTCTAGGCATCTTTTCTATTTGTTCTGTAGGATTATTTTGGTTTCAACAGTCACCTTTCTTGCCTGCTCTGTGGGCTTAGCTTTTCTCTTTTGGATTTCACTATTTGCCTTTATTTCCTGTGCTTCTTTTACGTAGCTATACAAGTTCGTTTGCTCCTTTGCAGCTACCTTTGTGGCATTTATACTTATGCTTAGGTATGCTACCAAATACTAATTGCTGGTTTTACTATTAGTAGTCTTTAAGTGCTGTAACGTGCTTATACATAGTCACTGATTATGTTGACTGAGCGGGCTTGCGTCTGGGTTTAAGGCAAGCAAACCTTTTGTCTTGCTTAATCTCCTTCTACTGTATGGATGCAACAGGCCACTGCTTTGGCTACATTGCTCGTTGGGAGATGGCTATGTAGTCAAGGCCATGACAGTCTAATTTGGAGTGTATTTGATGGCCTCCATATGTTTACATAATCTATGAGTTCACTCCCACTTAAAATAAAAATTAAAAAAAACCCAAAAGCACACACACCTAAAAAGAAAACCCAACACCTTGTCAAGGTTCGCAAGGGATACTCCTGAAATGCATTTCTTCAGATCTAAGTAATTTTAACTTCCTTTCATGGATCAGAAGAACCAGAACAGCTGCTTTCCTTTCCTGTGTGCTCTTTGGACATAAAGTGCCAGCAGCAATGCGAAGCGGGAAGGCTGCTCTCCTGCTTAACACTTCTCCTTTGTGGGCCAGATCATGAAAGCCTCTGTGCAAGGCTTGCAGGAGCTCATAAGGCCAGGGTGGGGAAGAGGCCACCCCCCCCCCCTTTTTTTCACCTTGCTACAGTTCTGAACCCCGACAGTGAGTCTTGGAGACTCATCCCCTGAAGAGGTGCTGGCACGTCCCCTGCATCTCTCTGGTTTGCAGATTGAGCTAATGTAGCACATACCTGCTGGATGATGGGTAGGCCAATTCTCTCCCACAGCAGCTCCTCCTGTTTCATTTTGCTGAGAAAGGAATGTAAACTCCATCTAAATGATGACAGTGCTCACTATCATGCTCTCTGCAGTGTTAGAAACAGAATATTGCTTCAGACTTGTTTCGTGAGCAATTTGCCATGAGCCATCAAAATTCCTGAAAATCAAGTGCAGTGAGAGAGGAAAGCTCTGAAATTCTAACCTCCGTGCATGCGTATTTTACATAGAGAAAGCTGAACGGTGCCTGAAAATAGAAGGAATCAAGTGGAAGGAATGAGATTTCCATTCTGGGTCAAAAAGGAAAAGCTATATTTAGATACGTGTCAAGTGACTGTACGGCACTCCAAACATTTGGGGTATTCCTATGCTTCTCACAGGAATTCAGAGTGCCCCCAATACAGGCTGAAACAAACAAGTCCATACAAGAAGAGAGTTCTTCATTAAACCCATTGATAAGAATTCCCTCCTCCGTTTATATTCAAGATGTAGTGAGGGAGAGAAAATCCCACCCCTAACATGTCTACCTGAGTCAAGATCTCAATCTAAGGTCACCTCACAGAGGATAAAGAAGAAAAAGTGTAGAAAAAGGCTGAAGGAAAGAAGAAAGAGGACAGAAGCTAGATGTAAAAAAAAAAAAAAAAGTGAAAGATAAGTAACTACGCAGCCCATATCTAAGTGAGGGCAGCCAGAATCCAAGTGCTCTCATGCCTCCATGCCCACACAGGGTTTATAGCAAAGCAGAGCAAAAATACCCAGTGGGAATATATGGGTAGATAGCCTCAGTTATCCATCTAGCAGAAGCTGTCCTCTTCCTGTCTAATGCAGAGGATGCTGCTCTCACCAGTGCATAGTGACTCCCCAGTGACTGTAGTGACGCACCAGGAGTTACAGCGAGCATGTGCTTCTAGGGGACAGCAGGGACAACCAAGGGCTTTGCCCTGAGACCTGGACTGGAGTAGTTAAGTTAGGTCTCTCTTGCCTTCAGTGCTGACCAGATACCAGAATCAGCACTAGAGGAGTTGTGTATTTTTCTGGTGAGGAGCTGAATCCAGGGGAGGACGTATCCTGGCACTTACAGCAGGCCAGATGGGACTTATCTCGTTCACAGCCACCATTTTGGTATGTCTTCCCATAGCATGCCTGGAGGCTTAGTCTCCATCTGCCTCAGTCTTCTGCAGGCTAGACATGTAATAAGCTTTTCCTTTTCCACATATCGCTTCAAGCACCATAATCCAGATCAAAATCTTAAGTATGCCATACAGTTTTGCTGAATAGAAACTATTGTTTCTATAAATGTAACTATAAATTTTCAAATTACTTACTTTAAAAGATGAGTTTTGGATTTTGTAGTGCTTCATAACATGAAAAATCTGTCCAGATTCCACAATACTAATTATTACTTTCTTCTGTCACTATACGTTTGTGCCTGTTTCTCCCATAAGCATTCTCCACAAATAGAACATGTCTGACTGCAGAATACACTATTCCTCAAAAGGAAAAAAAAAACACAGTTAAGTCACTGTTTATTCTAGTTACAATCAAGTATCTTATTTCATCTCTCTGAGGTAAACCAACTTCTGAGTTTATCTGTTTGGGAATGCTCCAATTCAACCCAAATGTGATTGCATTAGGATAAGTTATGGGGTTAAAAAAAAAAAGCATTATTAAATGGAATTTAATAACCATTATGGAACTGTGATATTAGAAAGCAGTCATAACAATTGATCAGGCATTAAACATACAGATACATAGATTCTGGTATAGATGTAGGGTTAGAAAAAAAGATAGGGGTTAGCAGTATTTAGCCAGCTGTAAATACATAAAGTTATGAGGCTAAGCAGTGCTTAATTTTGAAGCTGCCTAGATTTTCATGACCTTTATAGCTTTGGATGACTGAATCCTATTTTTCACTTTGAAAAATCAGTGCTGCAAGTGATGCACTTGCTCTGATGCTCCCCTACCCCCTTAGCCAGGTGCAAATGGCTTCTGCAACTGACTCCTACCTCAGAGGCACGTGCAGCAATGCTGCTGTAACAACAGATCTGAGCTGTTGCCTGAGCAAATACATTTTCCCTCTCACATCGCTTATGAGTATTCAAGTTGCAGATATCACATGTAAGAGGTAAAGTAACTGTGCTCATCAGACCTCCTTAGGGTGCTTGCAGAGGCTTGGAAAAGTGCTGTGGTTTAATCAATCCTGTTTGCCTTCACGGGGATGTGGGCTCAGGCTTGGGTTGGAGGCAGTTACTGCTTCTCCGCCTTGGAGGCAGTTACTGCTTCTCCGCCAAGCCTGGCAGTGCCACCCAGAGATGCATGGCTGCGAAGCCCTGCCCGAGGCAGGTGCATGTCCACACTGGCTGAGGCTTCGAGGCAAGAGGAAAGACAGGGAGAGCTGGGAAGGGGCTGAAGGCTCCAGCACCCTTTCTATCCTGCTGGGAAGTCTGTAGCTGCCTGTAGCAGATGGCTGCAGGTTTCAATTTTTGATTTCCTATGCCTTTTCAACAAGCAAACATCTGATTGTGGTAGAAAATAGCAGTTCCTTCAGTTGTCTTCTATAGCGATAAGTCTTCATAATTAATTTTGTTTGAGAACAGCCAGAACCTAACTTCTTTCCCTTTACTCTTCACATCCTAGCAGTGCTCAGGTTTCTTAACATCTTGGGCTCTTAATTGTTTCCACCCAAAATAACAATAAAACACACACAAAACTTCTGCAGTTCACAAAAATTCTGCAGAGGAAAAGACAACGAATGACACCAGCCTGCAGAATTTAACAGAACTAGATGTAATTTCATGAAGACAAATTTACAGAAGAAAATTGGCCATTTATATAATTGACTTAGTTACTCTGCTTCTAAGCTGTTATATTGATGTACGTCTTTTCCTGTCCTGCATATGAAGTGTAATCTTTTCATTATTATGTATCCGTACAGCAGTACCCCTGACTGAGATCTCAAGGCCCTCCTGTTCTGCTTTTGTTCTTTTTTTAATCCTAGATGAAAACCTTTCAAAATAGTCATAGTTCCAAAAATTTTCACTCTTGTGGTTCACCAGTAGAGACAGAAAAAGGGATACACACATTTCTCATATATTATTAAAAGTAAAATATCCCTTTCAAATTATCTTTTCTTCAAATTATGATTCAAAATACCTTTTATTCTGCAATATTTTGTTTCATTCTGTAATATTCTGTAATATTTTGTTTTGTCTTTAAGATTGCTTGTTATCCAGGCAAGCTCAGGACCCAGGTTCAGAAGTTTGACTGCAGGATTGAGGGTATATACAGAAATGCATAAAAACTGTGTTAAGTTCATACTTTGACTAAATCCTGAGCTTTGATGCTAAAATAGCTAAGAGCTTGCTTCTGTGTTTCCTTCCTTTCAGAATGTCAGTACTGGGGCTCGGACTTGCAGCTTCCTGAAATGCCTTTTGATGAGGTCTTGCACAGTGATGAAAGTGCATACAAGTGGCTGTGCACCCTAAAGAAAGTAGGAATTGTGCTACTGACAGGAGCCCTGACTAGGCAGGGAGAGTTGGTTAAACTTGGCCAAAGGATTGGTTTCCTGCGCCTCACATTTTATGGGTGAGTGGTTGTTTTTTTGTTTTTGTTTTTGTTTTTTTTAATATCCTTGCTTTACCAGTGACGTAATCACCTCTGATATTAATCACCTCTGATATCTGACCTTTCTGGTGGACTAATTTATTAAAACAGAGTGAAAATTTTTCTTGTCTGCATGTTAGAAACCATGGTGTAAATTATACATCCTGTATAAGAGGATTGCTTTGTTGTCACAGGCAGGATACGTAATGAAGATCAGCAATAACATTAACTACTGAGAGGAGCAAAAATGCCTGAAAACAGAGGCCAAATACAAGATAACTACAAGATAGCCCTACTTATCTATGCCATGGAACAAAACGAACCAAATCCTCAGTCCAGCCCCCTACTAAAGAGTGGAAGTGTATCCGTACTGAAACTTTTTTTAGCCTGACTTTCAGTCATAGATAAGAGGTTATTGTCCCTGAGAAGAGGTGGAAAGTACTCATTTCCTGGCTTTTAACCAAGTCTGCTCTGGCAAGGCACAGCCAGCTCCACAGTGTGCAGTACTGTGGGTCCATGCAACCATGTAAAAGACCCTTTCCAAATTGCCATACCTCTGAACTACAACAGTTTTAACTCTTCCCTTTAAATACTATAACACTAGGACACTTTTCAGCTTGGTCTAGGTTTCGTCTTCCTTGGTAAGATGGGTAGACACCTGCTTGTGGTCCCAGGAATTGACACCTCTCTGAGGAGGAGATGTAAACTTGGGTGCGTGGCTGAAGCCCAGTGCCCCATAACTGCACCCCAGGGGTACCGGTGCCCCTTGCAACGTAGGCCTGGCACCGCGTGCTCCCTCGCGCAGGCACCATGGCCACTCTCCCGCAGCTCTGAGAGCTCCTGCGGGAGCTCGTCCTGTAGGACCACAGGCAGAAACGTGTAACTCATCCTTTCTATTTCGTGGGTGAATAGACAGAACCTCTACCTTCCTCATCATCTACTAGATGAGTAAACAAACAATGATGATTGGTCTTGCTGAGCTCTGTATCAGTGACCTCAATCTAGCTGATAAGCAAAGAAACAGTGTTATTAGCTAATACGTTTTCCTGCTCCTCACCTCCAACTCTTGGGTACAATTTAGCATATACATCAAAAAAGGTGTTACATACAGATGTGTCCTTACATGTGTGCTTATTCTTTAAAAAAAAAGACAAAAACAGCTAGTAACATTTAAACATGGTTATTTCTTGGTGTTTGAATAGCCATCAAAACCAGAACATCCAGGGACTTCCATCGGAGAAGCTCCCTTCTCTCCCATGAAAAAATAAAAGATAATAAAAATTATGGCAAGATGTCTTCTTTACTTGGATCCCCCTAGTTCAAAGGATAACCAAACCAAATGTAAGCAATAATCAAAGTGTCTCTTTTGTCTAAAAAGACTTAAAATAAATAGAAGTGGAAAAAAAGTCCATCTTGCCCAGAAAGACAACTTTCCTTCTAGATTACAACACAGGAGCAAAGATTTACTTCCCCTTAACACGGGGAAGTAAACTTAACTTTTTGGTTTGAAGGCACATGTGAGCCCCACTGGGATATGCAATGCCAGTGAGGTTGACAAGATCAGCACAGTGATAACAGGGGAGATATAGTAAATCAGGATGTTATTTGTGAGATGAGAGGGAGGAAGGTGAAGGATAGGGTCTTTCTTTGTGCTATTATGCTCTTATTAAGACTTATTAAGACTTACGGCATCTGCATTTTGTCAAAGTAAAGTAGTTCTATAGTTAGCTATGGAAAATGATATAATTGATGATGACAACATCAAAGCTACTGGCCTTCAAACTTCTTGAAGAAGTTCTGAAAGGCAGAAAATTAGCTATTGCGATACAATAGCAACTTCTGCTAGTGTAGAAGTTGCTTCTGATCCAATTTCCGTCCTTCATTTTTATGGTGCTTTCTGCGCATCTAGCTAGAGAATTCTGTTCTTAGGTAAACCGCTGCTCTCAGACACACTCACACGTGAGTCCTGAAATTAAGTTACATGAATACAGAGGGGAAAACCTTACTCCTTAAATTTGTATTTCATATGTATGAACAAAACCGTCTATGTTTTTCCTTCTTACCTACTCTATTTCAATATTTCTGAAACATTCTGAAATATTTCTGAAAAAATATTTCATGATTCAAATCTTTGTCAATCCAAACCTCACCCTATGTCAGAAAGTTGCTAAGTTAGGAATCATTCACTAACGTATCGTCAGTGTGGGTTTGCATCTGAGAAACATGTTTCTCACTTGGGTTGTGTCTCATTAACAGATCATACGTTATTCCACTCATCAGCACCCTCTAATGGAGAACAGAAAAAAAAAAAGTTTTATTTTGAGATAGCTGCTAATTTGGTCTTACAAGATTCACCAAAGAAAATGTGCTGCAATAAAATAGAAGCAAAATCTGCTATTTCGCACGTTCGCCTCCATTAGGAACTTGTCAGTTTACTGAAAACTAAACGAGGCCCCAGCAAGAAACAGGTGTGGACACAGCCCTGTTTTCCCTTGATAAAATATGAACAATAGCCACCTTAACACATTTCTTAGGTTGAAAGTCAACCTGTTTGTGCAAGAGTTTTCCCCACTTAAAATAAGGAAAACTGGCTCAAGAAATCTCCTTGAAATTAGCAGAAACTTAAGTGAACTCAGCATATAGAATAGTTAGCCTGTGAGAATTACATTATTTTAAAATACTTTTTCCTTTGTCATTCAAAAAGAAGGCATGGAGAGAATAACTACTTTAAAATATCAAGAATATTATGAAGCTTGTTTTATCAGTTCCAGAAGCCGTGGTAAATATTTTTTAAACTTTAAAAATATATATATACAGGCGGTTAAGATAATTTGCTTTCATTAAGGTTTTTTCCTCTTTCTGCTTACTGAGACAGAAGGAAAAATGATTTTCAAAGATAACTAGCATTCAGTTATGTTCATCCAATTTAAATTAGCAGGAACAAATTCTCTCTACTCAACTTGGAAACCTCATCCAATGCAAGTAAATATTTTCTGCAGTTAAAGGCATTCCTAATGTCAAGCACTTATCTTTGGTAGGCTACTATGTATCTCATTTTAAAAAACTGCATCATTTTAATATTGTTATTGCTTTTCATTTCTGTTTTGACATGATTTTAACAATAGACAACAGGAAATTCATAGGGAGGATCAACTCCTGAACGTATCTTAGGGTGTTTCACAGCTCTGGTAGGTGTCTGAAGGAAGATGAAGCATTTGCTCTGCTCCTGGCCAGAAAGTGTTAAACTGCATAGCTGTTTTGACAATGAATATAGCAAGTAGCAAAAAATGTTATGTCCTTGTTAAAGCATACCACTAAAGGAAAATACATAACATCTACACAATACCCCAGAAAAACAAACAAACAAGCAAGCTTTAACATATATAATGGATTTGCGCTTGGGTTACAAAAGAACTTTTAAGAGCTTTCATAAGTTATGCTGGGCAAGGAACTGGAATTAGAAAAAGTGCTTGGATCCTAAAACTGAAAAGGATCTTTAGATCTTTTTTACTAAAATTCCTGACACAACAGCCCACCCTGTTTACCTATTATCCATTGACTGAACCCTGCAACATATTTTTCACTAAGGCATTCAAAAGTTTTTGATGTTTAACTCAACAGTCTCAGAAGACAAAAAAATTGCTTAGCAGTCTGTCTCAGCTGTTTATCACCCTTGCTGTTTAAAATTACTGCCAATTATCTATTTGAATTTTTATGACTTCAACATCCAACTTGTGATGACTATTGTATCTTCTGTGCTACATTTAAGAGATCCTGAAGAGAGTCCCTTTATGTATAAATGTGCACTGAGTATTAAGATATATATATTACTTAAGTAAGGCCAGGTAACGGTAGGTTCAGACCACCCTGAACAGACTTAACAGTTTATGAGTTGTGTCATCAGAATGTTTTCTTATTAAAAGTCTTGTGTCTCAATGATTCTTGCATAATATGATTATAAACAGTAATGTTAAATGAACGCTTCTGTTGTCAAAAGTCAACTTGAATGAATACTTTTTGTGTTTTTAAAGATGTTTTCAATCAAAATAATTTGTCTGGATGAGTTCTGAGTCTTTGATATATGAAACAGGTTTTAACACAGGTCACATCCTACACAGAACCTTCCCTCGCATTTCTGTTCAATACCAGCTCAAGGCTGAGGTTTGGCCTCAGTCTGCTCTGGCTGAACAAATAATGTTTACAAGTGCTTCCACTGCAGCAGAGTTTAAATCAGATTTACTGTTTGGTGTTGATTACAACTTTTTCTTAAATGTTTATTTAAGTATAGGGGTCTGCAGTAAAGGAAGGCAATTGGCTATGACATTGCATCGTGAATGAAAGGAAGAAAGGTTGCAAGTCTCTTTGCTTTTCCAGAAATATTTGTTAATTCATATATATATTGCTAAGGATGCAGAAAGAGAGTTTCAACATTACCAAAGTCTTTCAGTTGACTAATAATTCTGCACTTAAAAGAAAACATAGGAATATTTCAGTATAGTTTGGATTGGGATTTTTGTTTTGGTTTTGTTTTGATTTGCTTTTTAAATGTACCTATAGAATTTGGAAATTTTGAAATTTGGTTTACATCATGCTAAATAAGCCACCATAGGTAGGTTTACTCTAGGTCATCTGATAGTTGTTAAGTATGTTTCTATGATATGTTTCAACACTAGATTAAAATCTCAAGAGCATGAGGTCAAAGAGAGCATGAGATTCAGAGATGAGTTTTGCAAACCAGTCTAGTTTTCAAGTAACTAAAAACAGCTCTGTCACATGGTGCATTCGACAGCCTATATACAGAACAGTATCTAATTCCAAAAAAAATAGCGTATACTCTAATGCTAAAGGAAACGTGCCGTTATAAAGAGGTAGATTGTGCATGATACAGTGTCCATACTAGCAGAACCAAGACCCTCTGTGGAAAAGAACCAACTTTTGAACATGCTTTCTTTGTTAGAATAGGTTGCCAGCTTGCAAGGAGAGAAAGTAGCGGTATACTCAAAAAAATGGCAAGCTGGCCAAGAATTCACAGCCAGTGTGCACTGAGCTCAGTTTTGGGTAAGCGTGCTATTCCCCAAAGCTTGGCTTTCATTTCTCCAAATCAGAAATTACATATTGCTTAGGTGTCTCAAAGACACATTGCAAGGACTCCTTTCTTAAGGCTATATAACAAAAGCATACACATTGAAAATAATGGTCATAGTAACATAAAGGTAAGCTTCCAGAATTGTACAGCTTAATTATCCTCCAAAGGATGTATACAAGAAGAGTTTATTACCCGATATGTGAACTTTGACCCAAAGCTCATTCAAGTCATTAGAAAGAGACACCCTTCCCCCACCACTGACAACTTATGGCCTTGGATGAAGTCCACGGGGAAAATCTTCTGTCAACAAGTGTCATCTGTTTGCATGCGCACCGCTTGCAGACATAACCGAGATACTGTTTTTGAGCATTTAGTCCTCAATGCATTGTGAATTCTTGCTGGCTTATTTTTTTGCTCTGTTTAAAAGGAGATCCCCTAATCACAAAGGCTGTTAATAGAAAGTTGGGTTGCAAAATATTAAACCTCCAAATAGTTGCTCTCTTGCCGCACAAATATCAGCTAAGTCCCCTTCCTCCCTACAGTGTACACACACACGCACACATGTCGCAGCATGACATCTTTAGCAATGTTCAGCTACTCTCATCACCCTCCTGGTGATGTTAATGATTAATATTTTGAAATGTTTCATTAAATAAGTCTTTGGACCAGGGTTTGTCCTGCTAAAAAAGGGGGAACGAGGAGACAAAATTCATTCAAGTATTGGAAAATACAAGCAGGATTGTGCCGTAACCATTGCGTTGAAGTTGTGAATGAACCTTAGCTTGGTCCTCAGTGTTACAGTGATTTCCATTTTCTGTTGCTTTTAGTGGTTTAAGAAATTATCCATAAAGCATTTTTAAAAATTTAGGTCACAAAAGTAGTTTCAGATGTTTTAATACAAATTTTTATGAAGTGGCAGCACCCTAAACATATCAGAAAACAGCTACAGAATTGTATTCAAGTGGCTTAATAAACTAGTGTCATTGTGTAATTCTTTGTGTGAAATCTTGAGAAAGACTTTTTAAATGATTTTGGCTTATTTTTTGATTTTTATGTGATTTTTTTCCACAAGTATTTTATAAGGAGCAAGCTTTTTGGTTTTGATGCCTAAAAATATTACAGATGAGAAAAGATTTTTGTCCCCAAAGTGTCTTTCCCCCCAAATAATCTGTTTCATCTTCCGATATGGTTATTGTAGCATCTGGTCGTAGTGTTCTTACACACTTCTTGCGCTAGCAAAAACTCTCTTGAGTTCTCCGTCTTAGCAGCAGAGTCTAGATCAGCATTTTACAGTCTTCTCTTCACCTCTAACACAGAAGGTTATTTGTTACTCACATGCAATTCTGAGGTGTTTTTTTACAACTATAATAAAACAATAATTGTTGGTAATTCCCCTGCTATTTCACTAGCAGCCAAATACAAGACCTACCAAATATTGTAAATAAAAAGATAAATTTGAAACTGGCAAGCTTGCCAAATAAAGCAAATACTTCAAGTGAGCCAAGAATTTTCATTAAAATGTAATAGTAATGAATACTGCCCTGACAAATGGAAAAAACACAAGCATTTTTCTTGCGTGGATGTCTGGTACATGCTACCTAACATGTCATTACTAGGGAAAATGGAAACATTATCTGTATCAGCTATATAGTAACATCAAGGAATTCCATAATTTTCAGATAAACCATTTACTTTATCAAGCTACAGAGACACAACTATATTAACAAGTTGTCAAGTCGTATTATAATTTATTTCTCTAAAGTCTTTTGCCCTGTAACTTGTGCTCCTCCCCTGCTCCAAAACCTTATTTGGGGTTGAAAGGCTCCCTGATCATCTCTGTGAAACAGTCAAACAGTCTGCATCCCTCAGAGGGCTTGACTTCGAGAGAGGGACTTAGTTCACAAACCTCTCTGTGAATGAGACTTAGGGTTTTTTTAATAAAGCACAAGACCAGATGATTTAAATGTGACTTCAGTTCCTAATAGAACTATTTTCCAAAATTAAAGATGTAACAAACAGACCAGTTTTCTGAGCTCACATTGCCACTTAATGCAAAAAATTGCTACACCTGGCTGGTGCCAAATTTCCTGCTATGTAGCCTGTGCAACTGATGTTGAAATCTGACTCTAATTACTAATCCATAAACCATTGCAACCCGCTTTGCTCTCTCCAAGGGACTAGAGTCCTCTGACATGATCCACATTTTCGTACTTTACTTCTTGTGCACTTAATGTTAACAGCTCTCCCTGTGACTGAGTTAATACTTTAGCTCAGTTAATGCTTCAACAAAGCAAAGCTGATTTTTTTCCTATTCAAAGCTGAGCACCATATTAGTATCGCTTTGTCTATTTAATCCTTATTGACTTCAAGTCAGTAACTTGAGCTGTGGCAGCATCTTCTTGCGTGGAAGGAATGTTCCCAGGGATTAGCTCCCGTCACAAAATGCAACAGCATGAAAGCACTGGCTCTTTTTGGAAAACATCACAATGATTTTATAAAGTATTGCCACTCGAGCAATGGTGTACGTTCTCTCATAAACAAGACAATTAAAATGTATTAAAGTAGTTTAGAACCATTAAATGAAACTGGAGCTTTTTTAATTAAAGAGATAGTCAACAAAACTGTAGTCAACACTAATGACAAGGATGATGTGCTTGTTTTTGGCTGTAAAATTGGGAATTATGGAAATGTGGCTGAAAATACCATACTTGAGTACTGAAGTCATGCACTGATGAATAAGTGCTGTACCATACAATCTAAAAGATATTTCCCAAGCAGTTAAACACATTTGCAAATATTCAAAGGTTTTTTCCCCTAGCAATTTCAGAAATTCTGTTTTAGTATTTCGCTTAGTTCCTATGCTAAATACTATTCCTAGAACAAAAGTGTTTGCATACTGTATATAAATCATTTTAGTATGCACATTCTTTAGCCTGCTTTCTTTTTTTTTAAGTACTATTAAGAAGTAATACTTGACACACACCACCTGAAAAACATAATATATTTGGTCTGTAGCAATTCACAAGGGAAAATGAGTTTCATATTTTTCTTTTAAATTATCTATGCTCCTGTGATTACATGGACTGCATATGGTGACTTAAACTTTCCCAGACATATGTCTGGATCTATATCATGTATTTGCTGAGGATTGCCTTTCGAACATGTGAACTCTGTGCAAACAAAATATGTCATTCTTGGTCTTAAATTCTCCTGCGTGGTGTGTCACTTGAAACAGATTTTGATTTTGCTGCAATTTGATGTATTTATATCTTTGTTAGATAACTAAGTCAGGGTGGGGGGTTGGTTTTGGCTTGGGTTTGTTTTTTTTTTTTTTTTGTAATTGTCAGTAAACTTACTGAATGTTGTCAAATTTCAAGACAGATAAACTATAGTAAGCTAAATAAGGCTAGTTCTCAGAAAGAATATCAGAGAAAGGGAAGAAGTTACAAAGTCTTTCATCAAGGCGTTTTCCTTTAATGGCAAATATGCAGGAAATATCTCCCTGCAAAGTTTAGTCTATATTTTCCAAGATCATAAAGCTTTAAAATTAATTTTGGGGGGGAAATTCATAGCTTTAACAATTTCATAATTCATTGATAACATACTCCAAGGCTGATAATGAAAAGGTACCTCTTTATTAGTTTCTTCATCTGATCTTTGCGTTCAGTGAAGCACCACCCCGGCAAAGGAAATACATCGGTCTTGTAGGAATTGCACCACAGCCCCGTGTTCCTCTGCACGCTCAGTTGCTAGCATGAATCTAAGGTGGGTTAAAGCAGAATTGCCAGCATTGCTGAAATAATTCTTTGCTGTGAGGACACTGCAAAATCATTTCCTTGTAATTTTATGACATTTTTATGTTCGTCAAGGATGGAATGGGTCGTTTGCATTGTGATTTCATAGTTACAGTGTGTATTGTCTGCCGTATTGGCTGGCTGTTTTAACATGTTTTGTCTGTTTCCTTTCATTATAAAGACCAACTTGGCAAGTGCAAGACAAAACAGATGCTAACAATGTGGCTTATACAAGCGGGAAGCTAAGTTTTCACACTGACTACCCTGTTCTGCAGCATCCACCTGGGGTAAGAGGAACCTACTATTTTTTCCACAATGCGAAAGGGGAGAGGGAATTGTTCCTATAGTGTGACATATGAATTAGAGTAAGGTTAGTGTTCAGTGACTGTGAATTTTGGTTTAAAGGAGCAGTACAAAAATATAGATATTAATCTGTATATAACAATACATAAATACATGTGTAAGCAGTGTATACATTATAAGTTCTGCATAACACGCCATAAAGTTGGGTCCCATAATTTTCAAATGGAAACCCTCCAAGTATTGAGAACATTACCATATGGAAAAGAGAGTATTAGGGTCCTGTATCTGTTTTTGATACTGCTTTTATTTTATTGAAGAAGTTAGGTGTCTAAATGCTATAGTCAAGCTGTGAAACCGTAGGATAAGTCTGTTCAACTGAGGAGGAGAACCAATTAGAGGAAATGTGATTAAGAAGTGGTGAAGAAGATTATTCTCTCTTCTACTAACTCAATTATGTTAGACACTTAGTCACCCTTTCAGAACAGATGAGACAAGGGGGATTCTCTAAAGCTGGAAAACCACTGCTTTAATCACAGGAAATACATTCTCACCTAGTCACTATCATATCAAAAGCTAATCCACATAATTTGTGAGAGAACTGAAGAGCAAGAGGAGCATGTACAAGGGAGCAAAGATAATCCTCCAAAAGTTTGCATCCATAAGTTCCATACCTGCAACTTCTCCTTCTAATGTTTTTTGGATATTTTGTATCAATTGTTTCTATAATTAAATAATAAGCCAATGTGGTTTATCCATGAGTAAATGCCACATATTTCAAACTAATATTACCTGTTAAAACGCATTTAGATGCTGTTCATCAATGTGGAATAAGAATGGAATAGGGCTTCATTAATAGGGAACAGATGTGAGTTAGCTCACTGTCTCGTCTGTGCCAAAGTTCACATACCGCTGTAAAATGTTAGAAAATGAGCCTAACCTTTTCATTCAAAAATGCTCGTCTGACATAAAAATACTAAAGCACTTTTTTTTTTAAATTGTCCTAAATGTGCAGTTTTCTTAATTTATCTAGTTATTACAGTATTTGACCACTTAAGACATTTAATAAAACTATCTGAAATAATGTTTGCAAATGGATGATGGTTTGTTTCAGAGCCCTCCTATAAAAACAGCTTTAGGATTAGGATTTAGGAACAGGATTTTCTAGGTGTTGATCTTGCAACTATTTTTCTATGAGATGTCCTATTAAAAATATGATTATTAGATCTAGTAGAAGCACTAGCTCCCTAGAATAGGAAGCTACATTCTCATTTGAACTAAAAGCTCCCTCTGAAGGTTTTTGCAGAGCCATTTCACCATGAAATACGCTATTGCAGCCCTGCTCCATGGCGCTGAGCCGTGTTTGGCTCTCACGCGGAGAGGAGGCAGGTTGCACTGCCGCAGGAGAGCATGAGTTGCCTCGTGCTCCCTTTACGGCACGGAGGCCCAGCCTTGTGTCAGTCGGAGCAAGTGCAACACACGGGAGGGCAGAGAGCTGCTTCGCTGCATGGATAATCTAGCCTTTATCCTTTCCAGAGGAAGGAAGATTAGAGGAGGAATAGTAATTCAATGAACCTGGGCAAAAGGGAGACTGTCACAAACACCGTCCTCTCCTGCTCCTCCTCCTCTGTTTTTTCTCCCAGTGGTTTCAGAAATAAGTATATGAGCTTTTAAGGAAGGCTGGGTTGATGTGAGGAAGAGGTTTTGTTTAGTCACACTGAGATGAACTGTTACACTTTGCATGATCCTGAACTCTTTAGTGTCATCGGGAGTTTTACCTACCTGGGTCAGTAATTCAGATTTATACTGGTTTAACTGAGAGCAGAGTTTAAACTTTCTGCTCCATCTTGCCCATCCTGACAATTTTATATACATTGTGAAGTGAAATGAAACTTTCTTAATCCTATTTTATTATAGAGAAACGGCCTGTTGCCTTCTATGAGCCATGTTTTCCCCTTGTGAGCAGATAACTGACAATGGGTTTAGTTTCCACAAGAGAAAAATAATCCTCTTCATGGAGATAAGGAGGGAGACTGCAGTACATTTAAAATTGTATGACCACAGTGAACAGTGACTCAGAAAAGAAAAAAGCTTTGCAGTTGACTCTCAGGAAATAAACAGGGGTTTCGAGTAATTGAAGATATCCCAAAGGGCTTTACGAAGATGCTACTTTAATGTTATGCCTTTGTGATAATGGTGTCAGATAGCTGTGACACTGCAGCAATGCAAACTCAGTCTTTCACTTAAAAAAAAAAAAAATATGAGGGAATGGCTGCTAATGACATGTTAAATATGCAGACTAGTTCTTATAATGAACTGTCACTTCATTACAGGTTCAGTTTCTTCACTGTATAAAGCAAACAGCTGCAGGAGGTGAGAGTGAAGTGGTAGATGGATTTCATGTAGCCAACAAGCTGAAGAAACAAAATCCTCAAGCATTTCAGATCCTGTCCTCTATTGCCGTAGACTATACAGATGTTGGGGTCGACTACTGTGATTTTGCTATGCAATCCAAACAAAGGATTATAGAGTGAGTAGTTTCAAAAACACAATTACCTTGAAAAAAACCCCCAAACCCTGGTGTATCATGGACTGCATGTGGATAGGAGAAGGTCCGTTCATGCCACCTTGTGGGGAAACGCTGTTTTAACTTAGTCCTCGTTATTTTGTCTGACATTGCCAGTGTGTGCCTTGTTTCCTAACACTACAGCACGGTTTTCCTTATTCAGCCTTGCCATCCGCTAGCAGGAACTCGGGGTAAGTCACAGTAACTGCAATACCTTCTCGGTGCAAGCAAAGCGCTGCGTCCAGCTCTGGGCTCCCCAGTACAAGGGAGACATGGCACTGCTGGAGAGAGTCCAGCGGAGGGCTACAAAGGTGATTACGGGACTGGAGCATCTCTCCTACGAGGAAAGACTGCGAGAGCTGGGCCTGTTTAGTCCGGAGAAGAGAAGACTGAGAGGCGATCTGATCAACGTGTACAAGTATCTGAAGGGAGGGTGTCAAGAGGATGGGGCCAGCCTCTTCTCCGTGGCGCCCAGCAACAGGACAAGAGGCAATGGGCACAAACTGAACCACAGGAAGTTCCATCTGAACCTGAGGAAAAACTTCTTCACTGGGAGGGTGACTGAGCACTGGAACAGGTTGCCCAGAGAGGTGCTGGAGTCTCCTTCCCTGGAGATATTCAAAACCCACCTGGACGCGATCCTGGAAAATGTGCTCTAGAGGACCCTGCTTGAGCAGGGGGGTTGGACTCGATGATCTCCAGAGGTCCCTTCCAACCTCAACCGTTCTGTGCTTCTGTGAAAAGGCAGCGGCAGCTGGCTTTATAACTGCGTTCTAGGTGCCGTTCAGCTGCGTTGGGCCAAAGAGAAGCCATAATTTGAAGCATTTGGATTAAGAGCTATGTTATAAACACCTCAAATTTAAATGTTCATAATCACTTCTGAATTTAAAAAGTTTATGCATCAACATTTAAAGTAATAGAATATAGATTTTTACAGCTAGTAAGTATGCACTTCCTTCTATTCTTGCTTCTCCTATTCAGTGCGAACTATCAAACTCCAATGCAATAACAACCTAGAGTGAAGGAACTGTGCCTGTGAGAGCATCCCTTGGCACAGCACTGAATTTCTTTGGAGAAACGTAATGAAATTTCACAGGAGACTTCAGTTGTTCTTTAACCACGTTAAAATGTTTCAGTAACAACACAACAATGCTTTTTTCTGTTCCCTCTCTGTCTCACAGCGTAGATCACAGAGGTCAAGCAGTTCGCATCAATTATAATAATGCAACAAGAGACACGGTGTTTGACATACCAGCTGAAAAAGTGCGGCCATTTTATGCAGCTCTGAAGGAATTTGATGATTTATTAAACAGCACAGAACACAAGTTTACTTACAAGATGAAACCAGGTCAGTGCTTCTGTTTGCAATGATTTTTCACATGCTTTTCCTGACAGTCAAAACACTTGAGCAGTTAGCATTATCCTGGCAGTGAAAGGAAATTTCAGTCTTTTGATCACCTATTTCCATTTCATACTGTAGTCTTACAATCATTTCATACATGGCTTCTGCTGTTGTTACATTAAAAAGAAAAAAAAAGGGGAGGGGAGGAATAAATCCTATATATTATTAGTCCAATGTATCTTTACATTACAGTGGAAACCCACACCAAACAGGGAATTTTAAGTTCTCATATCACTAGCTCCACAGTTAGGAAATGTCAGATGTAAGGCTACTATGCCATCCTAATTCAGTGTCTGTTCATGAAACGATCCATAACAACATTTTTTTTCCTCTGCTTCATTTGATGCAGAGTACGGACATTATGCAAAATGACATGGCTTTCATTATGACACTTCAGTTTGCTAGCAGGGCAACATTGCAGTTACTGTAGGAATTTCCAAACATCTAGAAAATGAGGCAGATACATTACGGTGCAAGAAGTTGAACAGCACTGTAGGGCGTTCAGTTATCTTCTGCATAACGCTATCTTCTGCTTAACACCTGCATAACGCTAGATAAGTTACAAAAGGCCATGGCTGTTATGCTGCTTTTTTCTGGGCAGCCTATGCAAGATATCTGGATGCAGATTTGCAGAAGTGCTAAGTGCTCTCAACTTCAGCTGAAGTGGTACAAGGCTGTTTTCCAAACATAAAACATGCTGGGAAAAATGCTCTTTCCTCTTTAAAAGTCAATCTCTGCATATATTTAAATACTTTGTCCTTAATACGTTCTTTCGTTCTCTAAGTATTAAAGATATTAAAAGTTTCTCATCTCTCAGAGATGTTACAAAAGTAATTTAATCAGTGTTTCTGACTACCTCACATACTACAATGTTAGTACCTTAAAAATATCTATGAGGAAATTATTCACTCTCTATTGAGAGCATGCAATAAAATAATTTATAAGACCACATAATAAACAGTAAAATAAGTACTGCACAATAAGTCATCCACCCCATCAATTAATGCGCCAAAAGTATGGTAGAGGGAAGGGAGGAAAGAAATAGTATAAGGTTATGTAATTAGAGGTTTATCATAACGGTGGCATACAGGGGGAGAAAAATTAAAATGTCAAGCCAGCCTTAATTAGGTCATTTCCTAACTTTTGATAGCTGGACTTTGCAATCTTAAGATTCCTCTATCCAGGGTAGTAACGCAGGGTGCGTACAACATAGGAAGTACCAGAGCGATCCAATGAGATTTCTCCTAGTGGCTTTGGCCCCTTAGACGCTGAACACCTGCATAATGCTAGCGGCATATATGCATGCTATCAATCCCCACGGCCCCCCCTGCGCGAGGAGCGACCTTTCCCCTGCGAGGATTCCCACCACATTGCACTTCCCACTGTTGGCGCCTGCCTGCTGCTGGCTGGACAAGTCAGCAGCCCTCAGCTCCTCCCCGCTCAGCCCCATATCCTGCATCACCCCCTGCTTTAACATAGCTTCCTCCAAATGCAAAACGCACGGATAGATGAAGACGAAGAAAGCTCAAGTAAAAGGCAACTTATATGTAATGTATGTTATTTAGGTCTCATCTTTCTCACACAACTTCAGTGGACTTTATTCCTCCATACTTCCCAGCATCTGGGAAGAAATATTTAGTCTCTTTTACTGGCAGATGCTCTTTGTAATCAGGCTCCTTCTTATAAAGAAACTTTTCTAATTGTTTTGTCTAAGATATCCCAGCTGGTTTCTTCCCAGTCTATCTGTGGGATAAGCCAGACTCCTGGTTATACAACAAAAGAAGTAGAGTTCAAAAGGGACCTGCCCTCTCCATCTGAGAAAGACCAGCTAAATTAAAGCTACTATATAGTTGCTGTGTGCTTGCAGAGATCTCCAGCCTGAGCTATTTGAAATCATCACTCCCTAACCATTGACATGAATCGGGCAGATGTCCTTCAACATTATCTGTTGGAAGGAAGGAAGCGTGACATAGCAAATACTAAATTTTGTGCAATCTCGCTATAGGGGACGTAGTAACATTTGATAACTGGCGCCTGCTTCATGGTCGCCGAAGCTACCAGTCGGGAGCCGAAGTGACTCGCCACCTGGAGGGCGCCTACGCAGACTGGGATGTGGTCATGTCCAGGCTCCGGCTTCTGCGGAAGAAGGTCCTGGACAGGAACTAAGCTTTCTCCTGACTTGAATAAGCAAAACCTAGATTGTCTATGCTTAAAAAAAGCAAAGAAAAATATCCAACATATTTTGTTTCCAAAAACCAACATCATGAATATATTTTCAAGTTCCATAAGCTCCCTGTTCATAACAATTTAAGATTTATCTATGTCCTGACCTTTGAACCTGTAAAGCCATTGCTGCCTTGGTTAGTTCATTTGCTTTTTGATCTTGTAAGTAGTTTTGCATGTTGCTGTTATCAGTTTATAGGGCTGATGGGGTATCAGAACACCTTGATTTACCATTACAAGTCTATCTATGCTCCCTAGAAAGCTTTTCTGAGAGGCATTACTTCTTGCATTATTTCTTGCATAAATAATAGCCAAACTTCGTTATCAAAATGAGCAATCACTGCTTTGGAGTTATTTCTGTATGGTCACCTTGCTAGATAGAGCCACACTTTAATAAAAAGTTCTCTTTATTCAACAGATGTTTTCTTCTCTATATTCCAATTTACAGGGTATTACTATCACAGCAACAAATAACCTTTACTATACATCCGGTCCTATCAGCTCACAACCATAGAGCAATCTGAGAATACATCATATTAATTTTCCTCTGCATTATGAATAGAAATGAATCTCAGGGTAGAGGCTGCAAATAGGGCTGGAAATAACATAAGACGCTGCACATAGATGTAATTAAGATCTTCAGGGCAAATAGACTTCTGAGGGAATTTGAGAAGAGGAATGCTGATTCCATTTTACAACGAGTAATTACACAGCACAGAGAGTCAGTTATTGACTCAGCGTCTGACAGAGAAGCAAGGATTGAACCTAGATCCATATTTGATATACCAAATACAAGAGCAAACCTTTAATAAACTTGGTCTGCAGGATATTTTCGCCTTTATACTATGGACTCTTCTTGAAGTCACATTCTGTATATAGGTCACCCTATGCATCAACTACTGCAGCTGAAGCCGTACACAATAGGTTAGCTACAGGGCTCCATCACTGTTTTTCCTTAATGTTGATTATGATCAGATGCCAATTTGAAAAAGAAATAATTTTAAAATACATGTTTTCAAACCCAACAATATCTTTTGCATACAGGGCTATTTTTTTTAACTCTCCGTATGGCTGCAGAGTTAGCAGAACACCTTCTCACCCATGCTGAGAACCCAACAAAATAACTACACCTCCACCCTCAAACCCTCTCTGTTCAGCTGTTTATTTTCAAATTATTGCTTGGAAGCCAATTAAGTGTTAGTTTCCTCCTCGTAGGTTAGAACAGTAGAACTGTAACTATGGAATTAAATAACTATAGAATTAAATATACTGAGAAAAAAAAAGTGAGCACCTAATGTAAACTTGCAAATACTCCCAGAATATTCTATTCATTATCTACAGTCAACAGATATCTCACCTTGATAATCAAACAAAACTAAGTAAGGATTTGGATGGGAACTAGCATTGTGTGGTTCAAATCCATTTATCTTTAATAAACAGTGAAATGTATTTGCATTAAAGTTTTGATGTGACACTAAGATACAGCAGAGCATTTTGGCTTTTAGTGGTTATTTGATTTCTCAGTGACTCCTTTAATAATTAACTTTGGAAAGATGAGGAAAATATTTTTGCCTTTGCTATAAAAGGGGGAAAAGATGGGGAAAGTCTTATACCTATATTCCTATAATATACCAACAGTATTGTGCTTTAACTGTGATATTTTGCATGTAACTTACTTTAGTGAAGATTACCATTCATAGCTTAGAACATCTTGGGATTCATACAAACGTTTAGTAGAAAGAGACATTCTCTGCTTTTATCCTATACTTTTCTAAAACCTTTTTTATTCACATTGTTTTCTGTTTATTAAAAGCTATTATGGAACTTATTAACCTGTAAGTCCTGTTACAAACTCATACAAGAGATCCCTAAAACTCATACCTTACATCTGAGATATATTGATTGTACTTTATGTACTCATACCTCCTTGAACTATCTGCATTGCCCCAAGATATGAAATATTTAAGAAAAAAAAAAAAGGCAACTTTGCCATGTACATAGAGAAGATGGATAGGAGTGCTGCAGGCTCAAGGTTCCCAGTGGCACTATCACCATGCTCACGTCCTATTTGCAGTGTATAAATTCTTTGATGTTACATATAAACTTAATTCAAGTTATCCTGTGTTCAAGAAGTTACATCATGCAGAAGGGAGTACAAGTAATGGTAACGTTTCCTTTGATGGAACAGTTTTAGGTGTGGCACAAACAAGCTCTAACCCATGCAGCACCTCTGTGAGGTGCAGCATGAAACCCCACGTTAGCGGCGAAAGGGTTGAACTACTCGCATAGGCCCCGCATGGACGCAGAACAGGGGTTTCCGCCCGCAAGCTCCTGCGGCTCCTTCTAGGGTCCAGCTGCTGTCTATAGCACAGATTTCAACGAAGACAAGACGGTTGCACGTTACCGTAGTCACATTGGGAAAAGAGAGCACTTCCATAATTATCTGCAGAGTACCACGTCCAGCTAAATATTGGAAGAAGCCCAAGATATTCTTTTTTTCCTCCCCTCCTTTTTGAAATCCACAGGGTTACACTATAAAGCTTTTATGTAGGTCTAGCCTCTGATCTGCTTGCAGGACCAATGTGTGCAGGTTACCCTGCACAGGCACCCTGACCTTCACAGACTTCCAGGCTCAGCTGTCTCTACCACCTCATAGCAGCAAGAAGCATGGGTTTGTGGCATGTGTTTGCAAGACTGAGTTCTCAAGAAGCTTTGGGCTGCGCCCAGACAGCGCTGACAGACGTGAATTCGCTCAGCGCAAATGTAAGCCAGCTGTAGGCCAGAAGCCATAACGCTAGGTTAACTTTGGGCTGCTGGTGATAGACAAAGTTTATCAACCATCAGCCTGTGGGCAGCAGCTGACTGCACCTAGCAGGCTCTCAGCACAGGCAGAGAAACAAAAAATATATACATCTCACTTCAAGAGAGAAAATAACAAATGCTTAGTGTTAGAAGCAAGCTGGATTAGCTGGCCAGCTCTGCAACCTGACAATATATTGTTTTACGTATATGCAGATATATATAAAACATTACACACACATATACACTGCCATGTTACCCAGAGGCACTGAGGCAGGCGCAGTCCCGTTTCACATCTATTCCGCAGTGGCTATTATAAGGCCAGGAAGACACGGTCCAAACAGCTTACTCTGGTCACCTCCTTTGTGCCTAATATACTGCGTAGAGCACTGTACACGTATCTCTGACAGGAAGGCGTAGAACAGATTTGGCTGCTGTCATTAGGTCACATCATGCCAACATCTTTTAACCAGAGTACCCATAGACTTGATTACAAGGTAAAAGATCACAAAATCTTACAGCCAGGAGAATTTGTTCTGCAGCAATGGGAAAAGTGTGGGCTAGCTACTCCCTAACAATATGCAGAAACAACATTTATCAATTAAGTTTGAACTCCAGTGGTACTTTCAGTTTCATTTGCTGTATTCACTGTGTTTCATCACATGTGCAGTATGCTACTCCTGAAAAATGTACTTTTATTCTGCACTATGTTTTTCTCTGACACAAATGAAAGAAAGAACTTGGTGATCTTATCTGAAATTCTCCCTAAGGCAAATGAGTTCATATTCTAATCTACATGCTCATAAAGCTAACTATCATTGTAGGGCAAGTCCATATTTGAAAGTTTTGTGCTGTAACCTCAGAACTGCTTTCAGCAAAAGCTGACTTAATAAATATATCTTATACACACATTCTAAACTTATGGAACAAATCCTCCTACTCTATTATACCACTGTAGTAGCCCAAAAAAGGTGGTAAAGACCAAGATACGGAAGGAGCACAGAATGCATCCCCAAAAACAAACAAAAAAGGAACAACATTCACAACTGCTCATAAGAAATCCTTTTTCCACATAACATCTCTAAAGCAGGCAGAAGATTTTCTTTGTTGCCATGCCATGATACATGCCATGTCTTTCCCTCTTAGCTCAAACAAAATAAGCCGGGAGATCTAAACATGTGGATCGCAGAGGGTGGTTTCTCTGCTGTCCTTTCTTTCCCAGCAGTCATTTAGATCAATAACTACTTGTGCTGGCAATAGTCACATCTCTTTCAAGTTATTTTTAGAAGCATTCAAAGCAGCAAAGATCACAGAGCAATGGACACAGAGAAGATGCAGCAATTTTCAGAGTATGTCATATTCAATGTCTGAAATCTTGGCTGGCCATTTTCTTTAATCAAACAGGAATGTTGTTATGAAAATGTGCTGTGGGCCCTAAAATGTCCTTTAAAGGAAGCGCGCGAGGAGCAGGGTGAAGCAGCGAGTGCTGCGGTAGCATACCTTTGAAATGCTCCTCCTCATGGAGGATGCTATCAGCTCCCTAACATGCGCTTGGAAATCAGCAGGGCAAAACTCTGTCACTTCTAACCGCTTAACTCCATAGCTCTCTTCAGTCCCTGGCTGTCTTAGATACCTTGTTCATGAGTAAGTTTCCCCCCACTGCTCCCTAGCAGTTTTGTCTTTACTTTAACAAGTAAATACAGCAGACAACAGCAGGTTGGAGGAAAACCCTACCCATTCATTTCCTTGGCTCCTCTACAGGATTGCCAAGGAAAACAAATGCTGCATAGATAGATCACATGATTTTTTTGGAAATTGCAGAGCTTTAGAGGGAGCCTTTCTCATCCTTTCCACCACACTACCCAGTGGGCAGTTCTCCTACAGACCTGTCCAGCAATGAAATGGATGCAATTTTGAGCACTGCACTTGCAATTCCTAGTGGACTTCATCACCCCCTACTCAATCCAATGCCATCCCTTTGCCCAGTTCACTAGATTCTTAACTTCTGGATATTTTCATCTGGGGTATGCTTTGTGTATCACTTACTTTTATCCATTGCCATTATTTCCCTCATTATCAGTTGGAAAAAAAATAATGTAATTGTTTTTCACAATGAGTAACTATCAAACCTAAAAAAAATCCTAAGTTTTGGAGGACAAAAATTGTCTCTTCTAGCGTTCTTAGCTCTTCTCCAGAGCTAAGGATTTGCCTCCAGCTTTCTGTTTTTCGCAACCAGATTCTTTTTGAGTAAGCAGATCCAGCAGAGATGGAACCATATACCCCAAATTAATTTCTCTTAATGCCAAACAATTGAGACAAAATCTGCTCTCAGCTATCAACAAGGTAGTGGGGTAACCCCATGTATTTTGGAGTCCAGCTCTTTATAGCAGCACAAGCTGTAGGGAGAGCTCCTTTCCTACTCGGTGCCCGTTAACCAGTCGAGCAGATTTCCGGCTGAGCTAGCTTTCACTAAACTCCCTGTTTTCAGTCTCTTAGTCACAGCTATATAAATACAAGATAAAGCACAAAACCATCTTCTTTGCATGGGAACTGAATGAGGGCCAGAAGCTAATGTGCAGGATTATGCCTCAGGTTGAATCAGGGCTTTGGGTATCAGGTGTTCAGTTACTCTTACGGGAATTCAGACAAAAGCTGTGGAAACGTAATGAGATCAGCATCTTGTGAGACATCCGCTAAAACCTAGTGAGAATAATTACCACTGAGGAGATTACAGCCTTATCCGAGCTGGAGAAAGACAGTAGGCCCATTTCCATTTTTGGATGCAATCCACAACCAAGTCAGGCTTGGCCAAGTTAAATGCTCGTAATTGAAATTTAATCTTATTTAAATTCTCAGGGGCCTGAAAACAGAGTTCCAACTCTGGCCCCTTTCTGGCTGGAGGCTCCTCCAGCAACAGACGGGTGACCTGGCTCCAGCCGCTGTGGGGCTGCCCAGCACCTCTGCGTTGGTGTGCAGCACGAAGCGCACTCGCCTGGAAAGCACAACAGTCCGAGGGAAGCCAAGTTTCCAGGGAATTTCATCTCCATCAGATGGATAAGGTAAGTTAATACAATACAAAAAGCATGCCACATTCCTGCTGACAGCCTGGCCAGATGTCTGCTGTCAGACGCACTACCCCAAGTGCAGTTGCTTTCAATTCCTGCTCACCTTGCACGGTAATGCCTTGCACATTTTACTGCCATGTTTGCTGGAAAATCACTTTAAGGATGATTTATCACCTTACCATGCCAAGGAGCTGAAAAGCCCCCTGAAACTTTTTCGCTTTATGCTGACATTCCAGACTCAGTGATCCTTCCTGACATTTTGTTCAAAGAGGTTTACAGAGGGGGAAAAAACTTTGCTGCCCCTTGGCTTGCAGATTTATTCTCACAAACAGAATCAGGATATCTCGAGGAACTGGGACAGCAAGCAAGATTTAAAACTGATTTGTCGTGTTTCCTTCTGGGTTTCTGTTTATTGCAGTATCCCTGGGCAAGCGGTGTTTTATCCCGACTACCAACGCAGCTGTCTGCTGCAGGGCCCTGGAGCCATGTCCTGCATGGGGGGCTGGCAGCCTGACGGCCCCCCAGGTGCTCACAGCACCGTGCCTTGTGCATGCGTGTGATCCTGACTGCTCAGGCATCGGATGCTGTCACAGGGACCAGCTTAAAAAAAAGAAATTGCAAAATTACTTTAGGGTAATTAATGACTGCCCCGGTGCAGAGCAAGCAGGACTTCAGGAGCAGGACGGTCTCTTTACATTACAGGGCTCCTGTCAGGCAGGTTTCTAGCTCATGGTCCCGACAGCTAGTCCACCTCGTGTTATCATTGCCGCACACGGTGTCAGGGGAATGGCCCAGAAACCAGCAGAAGAGGCCAGCGTTAGCAAAGAATACAGATTGGTTTAATCATAACGCTTTGGATTTTAAGCGAACTAGCACCCACAGCTCTCCAGGGGATCATGTGCTGATAAAGCTGCCCGGTGAGAGGCGGAGGCTACCTGCAGTCCCTCTACAGCTGGGCACTCGCTCACGGCTGCACCGGGGCCACCAGGAGGGACTCGAACCCTTCAGGGCTTCAGCAGCTCAGGACAAGCCTCTAGTACCTACCATAGAAATAACAAGCAAGAAGTGCTCTTGATGACCTCAGGGTAAAATGCTTAAAAATGGATAAAAAGAATAAAAACACTATAGCCGTTTAGCAGTACATATGGTCTCTGTCATTTTGACTTCCCCTTCTGAAAAACACAGCGGAGTGGCCTGCCTTGTCTGACAGGAAGGTCTTCCCATAGCACCAGAGGAGGGTTTTTTTTGCCAGCATTGGTGTTTGAAGAAGCCCTCTGGACCAATGTGTTAGAAAAAAAGGAGCAACCAAAGCCCTTAGACTTTTTGTGTGCAGAGCGTAACTCAAAGCCACTGGTGACAGCAGAAAAAACACCCATAATGTTATATATCTTTTGGATCAGGTGCCAAGATTCAAGTTCATGTTTAGTTTAGTTTTCTAATGCAGTACGCGCCGCCAGCTGGATTTGCTTTCTCAGTAAGTGGCTGCATACGATGAGACAGGGCCTCCATCTAGTGGCTTTTTGGGGAAAGTCACAGCCTTGGAGATGGAGATGTCTTTGGGTAGAGAAACTCCCATTACCCTGCTGTGTAAAGCCTTAGCTATTAATATTTTAAGAAAGCTGCAGTGCTACTGATCAGTGGGAAGGACTCAGCCAGCTCACAGTATAGTACGGGATGCTGCAGCAGCAAGCCCTTCGGTCTGGTGTGATCACACCAGCTGCATCAGTGGCCAAATTATCCTTCCATCCAGAAGCGATGTGAGGTTTGCACTGAGCTTTGCCTTCAGCATTTCCAAACATTTTGGTTTTATTCACTGGTAACAGCCTGCACAAATGAAAATCTCCCAGCTTTGCTGACCCCTGCAAAGATGTGGATTTGTATTTAGTAGTGAACTTTAGCGGCCTTCAAATATTTCTAATGCTTGGTGTCCCTCTCAATACAAATATGGGTTATGTGATCAAGAAGCAGAGCTGGCACATGCAGAAATAGGGCTGCAGCCCCTGCAGGGCACCCCGGCGGTGCCCAGGGCCTGTGCCAAGGCAGCTGCTGGCCTTCGCCGGGGCACAGGCTCGGCCTGCAGAAAGGCTTGCTTGTTTTTAAGGAGAAGGCGAGGGGAAGGAAGAGGAGAAGTAAAACAGGGCCTCACGCTTGAACAGGAGTAAAGTCTTCATTCAAGAAGCAGCCACCCAGCAATTGCACCCCAGCAAGCTTTTGATGTGCGCAGAATTAAAAGGCCAAACCAGCCGCAGCGTGTGCATGAGGTTTCCCTTGAGATCATTCCCAAACATGAAGCCCAGGGAGGGTGAGCCAAGGGTGGCTGCACTGGGCTCTCGGTTTGATGCTCTAAGCATTGTTTGCAGTCCTGGAGCTCCTCTGCTGCTTGCTGCTTAGAGCTAATTTACTCTCTGCTCTGGACTGGATGCAGGCGGCTGGGCATGGTGCTGACTACTCTCCAGGGAAAGCCAGACACGGTGTTGGCGATAGGGGGAAGGACTGTCTTCCTTCACATTTGGTACAGGAGGGCGTTCAGAGAGAACGTGGTCACTAAGGATGATGATACTGTTATTCCCAGCTGGACTCTGTGCTAGGGAAGCCACTGTTCCCAGTATACTCTCTATCCCGGCTATGCACTTGTTTCAGCATCACTACAAAAGCCCACCTAAAGCATTTTTCTTTCCACGTATAGCACAAGTCATAGCAGAAGTGCTGGAGAACGGTAAGAATATTCCATTTGTCCTGCAGTTTCCTGCTGCCCATAACGCAGGAGGTCCATTTGCAACTGTATTTGTGAGCTAGAAGAGGAAGAGATGCTTCAGCCAAACTCATCGCTGTCTCAGTGAGAGGTGGTTTTGCTGTCCATACAGTCACCAGCACAGCTATGGGCTTACCCACCCGCTTGTGGGAGCACAGCGCTCAGCTTGCGCTATTGGCTGAGCGCCTGCAACATCTGCACGTGAAGCTCTAGTGCACAACAAAATGTGTGAGAAAGTACTCGGGCTCCAAAACTGAATGGCTGTAAGAGCAGCGAGGAAGTCAATCCTCCTCTTCTATATGTGCAATCCGTTCTCCTGAGCAAGCATGACAACTTATCTTTTTCTGCACCAAGATCTCTTTGAAACCCAACGCTAGATACCCAAGGAGTAATCCTGTACGTTACAGACACATACATATTCCCCTCATCACACTCCTAGCATTACTCATTCCATAAAGCCTGTGAAAATGAGATGCAATGGCCCAGGACCTCACATAGCAATCCCACTTTAGCAGTTAGCAACACAACTGCACCTGCTGCGTCCCGACCTGGGACTCATCCACACCGCACGCCCTGAGCAGCGGCGCGGGACCCCGCTCCTGAGCTGCCAGGAGCCATGGGCACTGCCAAGGGGCTTTGCTGGCTCCAGCCCAGTACTCCAGTAATGATATTCCCACAGCATCTGCCAGGCTGAGCACAGGTACGGCAACCACCTACAATACACTGTGCAGCTGCACCTTTTGCAGCCACTTGTCCCTTCCAGTGGATGGAGAACTGGAAACTTTGAGCCAGAGCCACAACTTGTTGTGGCCAGAGTGGAAAAGGTTAATCTTCGACTTTCAAGGGATACAGCAGTGCATACCTGGTGTTGAGGTAGCCCTGCAGGAGTCACAGCAAACATTCAGCAGAGGACAGGCTTGGACTTGTCATTTAGAGCTAGACCCACTGGAGGCCTGTAGCAGTTCAACCCACAACTTTGACTAACAAAACCCTCGCATCTGCCTAAACAGGAAGGTGCCGAGCTCACCAGGCATCCCCCTGTTTGACATCACAGCTCCCCAGGCACCCACAGTGCAGCCTCCGTGCGTGCCCAGAACTGCTCCCGCCTGCGTTTGTTGGCGCCCATCTCCCGCCCAGCCCGGCAGGACCAGCAGCCACACACAGCGGCGCTGAGGTCCCCTAAGGGGCCCAAACTGGTAGACATCTCCAAGGCATGCTCAGCACCCACTGACAGGCTCAGGCACTGCACAGGCTCTGTGTGCGGACCTTGTCCCATTAAAAAGGCAACAGCAGGTGTGGATGGTGCCTGTGACGTTTGCTGAGAGAAACAGAAATGTGCGTTGGGTTTTCTCCCCAGCTGGAGAGGTTTGCACTGAAGGCTTTCCTCTCTCAGCCCTCACCAGCTCCTGGGTGCTCAGCAAGCAGAGCAACTGCCATGATTTTCCCTCATGTGGAAGACATGTTCCTACCAAGAGAAGGAGCCAATGCTCATTAGCCAGGGAGAGGGAACAAGTGGAAACACGACTCCACAGCTTCGCCCCGGGAGGGCCCGGCTGGGTGGAGAGAGCCCTGCTTTCCATTTAGACGATCTCTAGTATAAAATTACAGAAGATGCCTCCTGAGCAAAGACCGCAGCTGATCATCTCACTACCAGTTAGAAAGCGGGAGGGCAAGAAGGAGTCTTGCCCTGATTTTGCACCGTGGCGTAGCCTCTTCAGACACAGGAAGGGGAGCATCCAGCCCAGAGGACTTGGGTACCCTCCCAGAGGATCATCAGCCCCTAAGACCACAAAAATAGCATTACACAAGTAGTTACAAGGTGACTGCCATAACCATTAATCTTGTAAAAGAAAAGTAAAACGGGAGTTGCCACCACATCCTCTTTAATGAAATAAAATTGTGGGCACCTCAGTTATTGAAAAAAAACTCAGGGGTGTCCATCTACAGTACTGGGCAGGAGGGACTTTTCTCCGGCCCCATTCAGGCACTTTTAGGTACTAACTGTCCTTCATTAAAAGCGTAGGGACCTTTGACATCTACCTCAGTTTAGTCCACTTTCGGTGCTTTTCAGCAATCCCCACCTGATCAGAACACAAAGGCCCAGAGTCAGTCAAGACATTGGCAAACCTACAGTGTGTGAGTGAGGCTGAGGTGGGTTAGAAATGGGGTTTCTAAGCCATACGGCTAACTTGAGGAATCACCTTAGCAGAGGTTAAGTATTAGAAGGCGTCATCACAGTTTTCTCTGATCTTTGTTATCTTCTGTAGAGGGCTTCACTGGGATTGCAGATGGACTAAACGATCCTATCAGCAGCCCAGATCTTCTGATGCATTAAAAAGCACATTTTGTTCCGTAATTGATTCTCTCTATTCGATCAAATGCATCATCTGAGTAAACACATTTCTATTCTCTCTTTACTACTGGATTTACTTTTCCAGAATACAATGAAGAATCTATAATCCTTGAAAGCCTGCTTTTTCCTTCCAAACATTTTCATTTAGTCCTTTAAGCCCACGCAGCCTATAAATCTGAAGGCATTCTAAACAGAGGAACGGCATCTTTTACGTGGCTAAGGAGTGCTCTAGACTATGGTTTTCAGCAAGTGATTCTAGCACTATTTTTAGGCTCTTGTTTAGTAAAGGGAGAGACGGGATGAGCTCAGATTTTCTGCTGCCATGCATGACCATCCTTGCTCATAAACACATTCCTCACTGCTCCTCCTGAAGGGGAAAAAGCACTCTCGCAAAAATCATTGTTATACATAGAAGTAGCATGAGCTCATGGATTCCTTTCCTTCATGAGAAATGTTTCAGAATTAAAAAAAAAAAGAAAAGAAACTAAGGATGAGAGAGATCTGAAACAGCAAGGCCTCCTCTCACCACTTCAGATGCCTTGCACGTGCTGTGGGACTGTCCTTGCACACAGATGCTGATCCAAGGAGTTGTCTAAAGGCTACAGTAACAGGTAAGAAAAACACTGTAAATCACAAAATTAAATGAGATAGTTCTCATAGTGCCAAGAACAGACACTACACAGGCACTGAAAAATTCTGTGTTCAAAACTCTGCTTTGCTGCAGCTGCCCTATTAATTTGAGTAAGTCAGTGAGTTAAACATGGATGGGTCTGAATGTATTCCAGTTCCCTTCTGGGTCAACATAACCTTTGGCATTAGGTCTTAAAATTGGCTAGATACAAAGAAAAATGCTCTCTAAAACTTGTTTAGACTTTACAGACTTCAGTGATTGTCTTTGCAGTGAACACTTTCTCCAGTATATTTGAGGGCAGGGGTAGATACAGCAAATTCACGTTGCAGTCTAAGCAAGAGGTGTCCCTTTCATTTCAAAGGAGAGTTAAAAAAACAAAAAAAAGGCCTACAGCAACAATATAGAAAGGAAGAGAAGCGTCTTAAGTATCATATAGGGTCCTTTCTGACCAGAAGGTCATTTTTTGACTGTAGCAACTCAATAAAGCTGCTATTTAAACTAAACTAGATAGTTTAAATAAATCCAAATGGTAACATCCCTTCTGTCTTCTCCTCTCCCCTTTGCTTCCCCCTCCTAAGCTAACGTTAATGCTTTCAAACCTGCTTAGCAAACACTGCTTTTATTTGCTCACACTTGCTTTTGTAAATGGCTGTCTTTATCTCGGCGGAACAGCCTGCCCCAAGCTGAGAGGAGGACACCTATCTCGGGAGGAGGACACCTGTCCTGCCAGGTGGTCAGCAGCGTAGGAGGAGCCCCTCTGCGAGCTCAGCCCCAGGACTGTGAGCGCCTCTGCATGGACGTTTGCCAGGGTCACTGGTGACAGCTTCTCCGCGGGGTCCAGAAAACCCACCGAGACACCAGTGTTAAACACGAAGGAGCTGGGCTCTGAGTCTGGTCTCCAAAGCTCTCCACTGTCTCTCTTGACCCACAGGGAACAGAGCAGCGGTGCCAATGGGAAAAGAAAAGCAATCTCTGCTGGGATGATTGGAAAGAACTTGGGCTCCATGCCACCGCGGGAGCCAGCCCCAGCGAGGGACTCCTGGGCCCCGAGGCGGCACAAGCCCTCGCTTCTCCACCTCGCCCAGCCTGGCTGGATCGAGGCCGATAGCTCAGCAAGTCTTCGCATGAGGTTACTGATCTACTATTTGAACACATTAACTGCGGTGCTTGATTTCAAATGAGTAATAGTGTCTAATGCCATTTATCTTGTTAAACATGACTCTCCTAGCACATATGTACCTCCCCCTTTGAGTAAAACTGTGTCAACACAAGCTCCCATTTTCCTCCCATGTTAGTTCAACATCCTGTCAATACACAAACATACTCACACAAGCACACAAGGCAATATTGACCGATGAAGTTTGAGAACATGAGTTTTCAGCAGAAAAGTCAACAAGAGTTACCTTTCAGACGCTCATATTATTTGAGTTGTGCAGAATGAACATGGTGTTATAACTTATGTTCAAAAACTGAATAGTTTACATTCAGCTGTGACCCATAAACACAAAATCTGCTCAGCAGGTTAAGACTGCTAATGCAGTTCATGCTGAAATCAGAGCATCCTGGAAAGAGCATTTTTTCTTATGATTTCTAATGCGAGAGGCTTCAACAGCAGACAAATATCATCTGAATCAAGTTGCAAATTGCTTTTGGAAAGCAATCCAAGAAAGCAGAAAAACACGTTTTTCTTTAAGCAAGAATCTTTTCTGCTGTTGAATTGTTAATAACATTATATGTGTTCATAATATTAGCCTTAAAGAAAAAAGTGGAAAAAGTAATAATAAAGGATTTTTCCAAGAAGTATTTTGCTCTGACTAGGTCTAACAACAAAATTGTGAAAGATACTAAGAGCTAAGTCATTTAAACTGAAGAAGGATAAGCAGTTCTGTTAAACTGGCAGTTATTTTAATTAATCCAATACCTGTGCATATTTTCAAAAAAAAAAAAGGAGGGGAAAAAAGTTTTTCTCCTCTCCTCCCCCTCAAACTGAGCAAAATATCTGACACGTAAAACTAATGGCCTGCCAAAATCTGGAAGCAAAGTAGAGCTCCTAGTGTACTTCAGAACGTATGCAAATAACACGAACATTATTAATCTCTTTCTACAGATAATCCAAGACACATGTCTAAACATTAAACCCCTACACGGCTGACTACGCTGATGCAGTCAATAAGATTTGCAAAATGCTAAGTAACTGGTACTAAGTTTATGTAGCATCCAATCACTGTCTACAACGACATTTATTTCTGGAAAAGCAATATTTCCAGAGGCAACATGCAGGACCATTTAAAGTACAAATTGCTACTTTTACCTGTGCTGACATTCATATAGTACAAGCAGCTTGATTTTTTTTCCCCCAAAACAGCAGCCTTTGCATCATCCAAAAAAGTCATATTAGAGGTCATAGTATCATTTTTTGTTTTGAAGGACGACTTACTCATAACTGCTGCAAACAACAGGGTGACGTTATCAGAGGCTACTGTAAAGGCCTTTGATTGAGACCATCCTCTTCCCAGCATACAGCAAGGGAGAGGCCTGACCATGCATGGGAGAAGGCAACTGGACAGGACAGACACGTAGCGAAAGCCCTTTCTGAGGTGAATACATACAATATTTGTGAGTACTATGCTTCACATGGCAGAATTTTAAAGTTTAATTTTGTTTTTAAAGATGTTCATGATGGTGTGATTTCCAGATGCTTAAACTCTGCGCCAACTCAGAGTAAAAACATGTTGGGCAGGAATCAATCCTTGATGCTGTTTTTCTGCTTCCTGGCTGTTGGTCAATGCTGAGATTAGATGCACTAGATGACTTGCTATAAAAACAAGCTAAGATATAGAATGAGAAAAAAGCCCCACGAGCAGACTGCGATTAGACTGTTGCATTCATATACATATTCATATAAATCTAGGATACAGGAACAGCTGGGCTGACACCCCTGAAGTCCACTTTCTTCATTCTCATGAATTCATTGACAATTGATCATCCCAAAATTATATTTACTCTTTCTTATTAACAAAATATCTCTGCAGTTGTCATGCAGATCCATCATTTGGTATATAATGGAGATAAAAAAGGGAAGTTTGAAGACCTTTCTAGGTAAGGCCTTGTTAGGGCTAGATTGGACATTTATGCTGTGGTGCTTTGGAATTAAGTTGTCTATTCAAATCCATGAAAAAATCAACAGAACTGGAAAAGTTCAAAATAAAAAGACAATTTTTGTCAAGGAGCTTCTTAAAACTGATTAAATTCCAGCACAGATCATCACCGTGGTATTTATGCAGTGAGACAAATATCGAAGGCTAGAAGAGAAGTATCTGGCTTCACGTACTAGCCTAGGAGCAAGCTGGACCGTGCCCAGAAAAGGATTTCAGTCTGTCTGGGGCACTCACCAATTCTGAAAGTCACAAATCCCAAAATCTCACCGAGCAGCTATTTCCCTCAGAGGCACTTTTATTTTCTACCATTCCCTCTCCTAGAGGGTGATGCAGAAAATGAAGCATCTCTTAGAGACAGGAAAAGCAGGCTTGAATCTACGCAGACCGAGGGAACAGAAGGAAACCGAGAGTGTTGGGATCCCGTTGCTTGAGAAAGTGGGCTATCACCCTCCAGCAAGTGCCCAGCATCACCTTCCCCAACCCCTCTTAGGCCAGGGCTGCAAGGTCGGAGCTGATCTTTGCGAAAGACAGAAAACTGACACGCCTGCTCCCTGCTCCCGGCTCGGGGTTTGTGCGGATGCCCCCGGGCGCCCAGCGCTCCCCTGCCCTGCGCGCGGGGAGGCACCTCCAGGCTTTGGGCTCCACTGCAGAGAGCAGACTCGCTAACGCTGGTGTGGTGGTGTTCAAGCCCTTCTTCCGATTATACTTGGTGGTTATAAAAACTTCTTGTTTGTTTAGGAATTTGTTCTGGATTTGGATGACAGGGTGATCAAGCATGTTTCCCTCTCGCGTCGCCTCTTTGCTATGAGAGGGTTAGGCCATGACAACCCTGCGGACGCTGCAACATATTCAGTGTGTCCTAAAGGAAGTTCTTAAAGTATCAAACCGGTAAGAAAGACAACATCTTAAGCACTCTGACCCACAAACATGCCTGCACTCATGAGGACGCTACTGCTTAAAAAAAAATTTGTTTTGATTAAAACCTCCCCACGCAAGAGATGGCATCCTCAGAGCCCACCTCCGTCCCTCCCAGCACCGGCGACATCCCGGTCTGCCGGGCCGGCGGCAGCGCTGCCCTTGCTCTGCCCGGGCAGGGGCGCGCGCCCGCGGGACAGGCCTCCCCGGTGGGCCCTTGGGCACCAAGGCAAACGCCCGGCACCCACCCATCCCCTCCGTGGAGCCCCATCGGCCGGCGCTCCGCAAGCCCGACAGCCTGCCTGCACACGCTCCGCCGACGGGAGCTCGCCGCGCGGCGCTGCCCGGCTAGCAGCCCTTGCCGGGAGCCTGAGCCCGGGTCAGCGCTGCGATGCAGCGGGCTGCGAGAACGGGGACCAGGACAGCCGCTCGCCCTGCCCCGGCCCCCTGAAAGCAGGCACACCTATAAATTAAAACCCCACTACACGTACCAGACTGCAACAAATTACCGAAAACAAACTGAACCGAGTTATTTCCCTGTTTTCTGCCACTGGAGGGCATTCATTTCCCTTACAAAACTGCAGTTTGCAAGCAGCAGAGTAACTGCAAAAGGATTGCTGTCAGCTTGTGTTGCTCTGCGTTACCCCATTCAACCCAAACACACCCACCCACCCACCCCCTTTTCCCACACTTCCCCCTTGGCGGCTCCCAGAGGAGTCCGGACTCTCGTGCATCGGGGTGTTCAGGCATGCATTTCATGTATGTGTTCAAAACAACCTCACTGAAATCATCAGGATTATTCCCCAGCTTAAACCTAGCGTTTGGCGTAAGCAGAGTGTTGGACAGTGGCATGCGAAAGCAGCATTGCCCCCCTTACCTGGGGGCGGGGGGGAAGCAGGTCAGTTGTTTGGCGCTTAGCATCTGAACACCCTACTACCTGAATGTGTTTTTATTTCCTGAGATGTAACCAAAGCAAACAGTGCTGCTGGACATTTCCCATTGCACATGCTATGAAACAGGAGCAGAGGCGGGAGGGCGTTTTTTCCACAAGGGAAAGTTCGGGTGGAAGGAAAAGGGGAAGTCCAGTGCGGCTCACAGCACAGAGGCAGCTACGTTGAAGGCAGCGGAGGGAAAACAGATTTCACTTAGATTGACTTCAGCCAGTCTAATCTGTCTGAGTAGATATTTATTACCAGAAAGTCTCTTCAGAGCTCAAAGCAGAGCAGCTGTTCCCTTTGGTTTTTTCAAGCCGTTTTCAAGCAGCACTGGCCAATTCAGCCCAGAGCTCACTTTCCAGGAGAAGACACTGGCTTTCCGTGTCAAGCGGTCCTTATTTTACAGACCCTTTGGATTCCCTCATGCTGCTTCCGTAGTAACTGGCAAGTCTTCCCCCAGCCTAGATCCTCCCTTCCCCAGGACTCAGAGAGCAGAGGACGGGTAAAAGCCCCACAGCCCTGATGTTAGTGTTTTAGTTCAGGCCAGGAGTGCACTTTTGAAGCAAATCCCCTGATTGACGCCACTTCTTGTGCAGTGCTTCGTATATTGGAAGAAACTGCAGTGCAAGATGAGCTCCAGGAGCGCCCCTAAAGCTACCAAGAAGCATGCTGTTCACGGGACACACGAGAGCTACCGGGGAGTAAAAATCACGTATAGCGAGGGTGCTGGGTCTCCCGGGCCGGCCAGCTGTTTCATTCCACATATTCACTCCTATTGGTCTGCACGAATCACTAGCCAGTGTGTCTAGTCCCCCAGATCCCAAGATCCGTGAAAAGGTTTTAGTTTCCAGGATGAAAGCTTGGTAAGGATGCAAAATTGGGGGGAGGGGGAGGAGAGGAGGAAAGAGAGGGAACCAGCTATAAATAAACCTAGCTGTATTCACCCAACGTATATATAGTAGGAGTAAAGGATATAAAACCGGTGCGTTAGCACGCCAGGCAGGGCTGGCACAGCATTCAGGTTCTGCAGTAAAGCGTGAGAGTGAGGAAACGTGAAACAAACAGTCTGGTTTCACATCGCTCCCAGGAGGAGTCGTATTTATTAACGGTCCCTCCCTTGTGCACTTTTGCCTCTCAGCAAGCTGACCGACGTGCGTGCTTACTGTACATCATTCTGCACTGTTTTTAAACCCTGATCTGGAGGCCCACGTCTCTTACAGCTCAACCACCCTTTTAACCGGATGCCCAACGGTATAAACATCAAGCTTATGGGTAGGAGAAGAGGGGTGGCATAAACCCCTCAGCTCTGCAAAACCCTCAGCTGCTTCCAAGGACACGTAGTCCATAGGTCGGAGCCACCCCCAGGCTGACACACAAACATATACTGATAAGGACTACATGGGGAGCTAAATATCTTCTCGAGGAACTGCCTTAAGGGTGTGTGAAAAGTGTGAGGTTTTGGCTTGGGGGTGGGGTGGGGGGGAGACATTTTTCCATGAGCAATTGCTGAAACAGTCCATGCTGCTTTCAGTATCACTGGAAAAAATCACATTGGCATCAAAGGACAGCACTCTGTAACACTATTCATCCCCCAAGAGGGTTTTTTATTAGTATGTGTGTGTGTGCGGTTTTTTTTAAACAGACTTTTTTGATTGACATATAGTGCAGCGTACTTTTTTTTTTAGCTAGTCAGGCTAAAATGGGCTGATAAACTATAATCATTCATGTCCTCAACTGACAGAAAAAAGTAAACAAGTGGACTTGCAGAGGTCAAATACAAACTATTCCCCCCCACTCCCCTTCACTGCAGAATGATATATGAAAGCATGTAAGAAAACCTTTAATCAGTAACCAGGCCGAGAGAGAGCAAACCATTGGCCTCACCTTCAGGTGTGGGGTGTAGGCTGGCAGACGGGGAACGGACGATTCTAAATGGTACATCAGCTCAGCTCTATTCTCAGTAAAAACTAAGGGCTGCAGCTTGCAAAAAACTAGAGCAGAGAAAACGTGGCTCATGCTTCATTCTGCTTTCATGTCCCGCTCCCCTGTCGTTGATCGCTCTGCAAATTGGTCGGGCATGGTATAGCAGTTAACTATATGCTACTTACTAGAGAGATTTTCTTCAGCTCATCTTGTTTGTAAGGGGAAAAGTATGAGAAGCAAAACGTAGTTATACCACTTGGTTAATTCACATTAGCCTGATTTGCAGCTCGAGTGTCCACCTCGAGCCCCCAGCTAGAGCTTAAATCTGGGACAGTGTTCGGACCTCTGCAACCACTTCTGTCTTAAGGTAACTTTATTCTCAGAATAAAAAAAACAGAGATTGCAGTCAGTAGCAGGCATGGTACACAGATATGTGTTACATAGATGGTATCTAGTTGTAACCACAGTACAAAACTCTACCTGGGAGGTTACTACAACATCGAATGACTTATCCAGTAAGTTTCAGTAACGTTCATTACATTTTACTTGGGCGGTAGTAATTATATATCATAGCTTTCACATGCTAATTACTTCTTATTAAGACTCTTCCATAAAGTTAAATTGTATGTGTATACGCACACGCTATATATACAGACACAAACACACACACACACATATTTATATGCATGTATCTTATCTGCTGGAAAATTAAATAGCTCAAGAAGCAACAAACATAAACTGAGTTAAATTAAACATTATTAAAGTTTGTGGTAGTTCCTGGTTGGCTAAATATAGTTTCAAACAGCTGTTGCAATAAAGCAGAATTCGAACAGACTCAGTTGTAATAACTTGTTCTTCGCACTCCATCAAAGCTTTCCTGGGACTTAGTTTACAAAATATAGGCAACAGAAGCTGCTTCAGTGCTTTAGGTCTAAGTTCCCTGAAGCAGCAATATACAGTTGGCTCTGCTATGAAGTATTTTTGGGGTGACCATCTGGGGCATTCAAAGAAATGCTTTAGCCAAAAAAAAAAAAAAAAAAAAATCAGGCTATAGATTCAAGGGTGTGTTTTCTCCTCCTGGTTTTCAAGGAGTATATTTCATAAGCCTTTTTCTCAACGTTGAAACCTTGATTCATTTTAACATTTGATTTTCAAAGTTGATTCATTTTATGAGATCTTTCCTCTTTTTTTGCATGTAGGTGGCTAATCCTAATATGTGAAAACCAGGGAATCAAAAAAAAAAAAAAAACGAACCAAAAAACCCAACTTTCCAATGGGGTATTGCTTTCAAAAGGAGCTCTCATCACAGATTGAAGTTCTTTGCTAGCAGAGACCTTATTTTTCATGCATCTGGCAGAGTGCCTGTGTGAACTGCTACGTCTTAGTGTTTGCAGAGGTGAGAAATATTGTCAACGGAAGTGCTTGGAGATGTTCAACCACAGTCAGCATACAGGTTTCTGTCCTTCTGGCACTCTCTTTGCTTTATTTTAGAATTTTATTATCAAAATATGTGAATTTTCAAGCAAGCAGACTTTGTTGTAAATACCCTTGCCATGTTTCACGGTACACAAAGAAGTTCAGATATGCTATACTTCTTAACATCCATTTTCAGACAGCATAAGCACATTGGTGCATTTGGTTAGGCAGGATCCAGCATGACGATATCACCTAGGGGTGTCCCCAAGAAGTTGGTCCAAAAGCCTCTTTCACATCAAATAAATCTTGCTGGTTTCCCAACTGACCTGCATCATTCCACGACAGAACGACCTCCCACCTCACCACGCAGCAGCATGACTGCTCCTTCTCTTCAAAGAGGTTAGCTGTGATGGTGGGGAGAGCTGGATATGTGAATATTGTAGATACTTGCTCATCTGGATTATGAATGGAATATTTAAAATACTGATGCCTGTTAAGCATACTCTACTTTTTAGCAAGGCTCAGATATACAGTCACGGCCCATGATGAAGAAAATTTCTCTGGCAGTTACCTGGAACGTTTGAACCCTAATATTTGCTCCAGAGCATCCAAGGAGGAGTAAAGACTTACATGTTGTTTGTCCCTGATAAGAGCATAGCAGGTTTACTCCTTCTTCCTTTTTTCTATATGCACCATTGCTGTATATAGTACCACATAGAAACATTTTAAACATTGTACAGCCCTGAATGACATCAAATGATGCTATAGTACCCTTAATGTAGTATGGCTCAAAATAGTCAGAGTTATCTTCAAAATATTTCTTTAGAAACACTGCCCTCGAAACCGGCACACTCGATGCAACAGAATCCACTTAAATACAGGAACATGACCAAATGTGATTCACCTGAGCAGTCTGGAAAGAAAAATTGAAAAATCTGCATCTCAGATGTACCTGTTGGTAAATGAAGAACCAATGGCCACTAAATAGTTTGTTCGTTCTTACTTGGAGGAGAACATGGTGCCTTGAAGGGGTACATTCGTCCTGTTAAGCTTGAACAACAATTTTGCACTCTCACCTCTCATTCAAGGGGGTTAAAAAATCACGTATACAGACAAAAAAATTCAGAAATTAGCTCAGTGCTAAAGGAACATTCAGAGAGCCCAGGGCCCCCTTTTATTCATGTAATATATGTATTCCAGCTTTCCTGCGTGCATTTTTTCCAAGAGTATCTTTCAATTAAAAAAGAAAAAGAATTGAAGGCCATTTCAATACCCTGCATTCAGTCCCTAAGTTTTTCTTCTGTTTCAGATGCCAAATGTTTGAAACTCTACCAAAAAACGCCGCACTTACAGATATGTCAACTAACAAGTCAAAGGTCAAGAGTTCATGTAAAGCATGAGCCAGAGGAGCAGTGCTGACACTTGACACGGTGACAAGTGAGGGACAAATACATAAGATAAGGTGCTGCCTACTTGGGCTCTCATTCCTGTGCGTGGAGGAGGCCAAACGTATTGTGAAGACACCATGCCAGTCCTTCCTAACACAGGGCATGCTGTGCACTGGAAACACCAGGCTCCCATGTGCAGTGGACCGGACACAGAAATTAGCGGGTCAGCAGAAACATTCCTCTTAACTTCCATGGTTTTTACTCTGGTCTTCTAAATCTCACTACTTTTGTGACTGCTATTAACTATTTACAGAGCTTAACAGAACCATAAGAACATTTTCATCCAAAAAACAGAGTTGCTCTTTGTCAAACAGAGCAACTTTTAAGAGTTTTAGAGACACTATGCAATAGCGTAAGGACAAAAAGTAACAGCATTTAATGAAGAAAGAAGAGAAACTAGGCTGATGATATGTTGGTCTGAACGACTGGATAATGAGAAACTTTGATGAAAGCATAATAACATGAAAGAAGTTCTCAAGACTTCTGCTTGACAAATCGTCGCCGTTGTTGACAATAGCAACGACAGTGTACTGCCACTTTCTGGAGAGCGTTAGTTCAGTTCTGACTACTTAAGAAAAAATCTAGCGAATAAATTATCCTTTCCCACACCCCTTCTCACTCAAGCTGGAGAATGTGATTTATGAGACAAAGCTTATAAAATCAGAAGATGGCCTTCTTCCAAGGACTCAAAGTTATAGCCCCTCGTGATTCCCACATTCTAGATGATTTGAGGCACTTACCTAGTACCAAGAAAAAAAATATCCACAGACTATAGACTGATTTACTTCACCTCAGGTGTCAAAGGGCCCCAAATAAGCATATTTTACTGTCCAGAATAAGTGGAATACACCCCTGTTATCCAAAATGAGCAACCAAGAGTCATATAGCACAGAGCGCCTATGTTTGCGCTCTCCTGCTTGGGGCTTCCCTGACTTAAGACACTTGTCCCGGTAGTCAGTAAACTAATGTCTAGTTGCCCTGCCCCAGCGCAGTGAGGAGAAAGCTGATATGCAGAGGTGAAGGGTAACCACATTCACAAATATGAAGGGGAAACAGAACAGAAAGCTACACAGATATCACTATAGAAGTTTTTCTCTGCACTATAGAAGCAGTTTTTTGTGTATTTTAACAGCATTCATGGACCAAAAAATAAAAAGCTTAGGTCAGAAAATAGTAAAACTTTTAAGATGTTTCATCAGAAATCTAGACAGCAAAAGGGCTTCTCCTCCAACTTCCCTCCTCTCTAAAAACACACTACTGAAATATGCAAAGCAAAACTAATCTTTAGTCACTTTCTCCCTATTCTCACGCCTAGCTTTTCCTTGGAAAAATTCCTTATAGTATTGTCAACACCTCCTCATAGACCATCATCTCACACCTCTGGCAAACAAGGTGGTGACAACCGAGAGTGTGGTTTTAACTTCCCTCATGCTTTCTTCCGTTATCAGACAGCGTTGCCATGTCTCAGCAGGACTCGAAACTCAGGCATTCGGAGTCCAGAGGTTAACAAAGTAAAGCAGGAATCTGATAAATATATTACAGAACACCTTTCAGCATTAGGCTATTCTGAAACTGCACTGAAATAAAAAGCTGGTTAACTTCTTGCTGAATATACTCAGTTTGAGACCTCATGTATACTGGGATCCAAAGGTCTTCTCTTGCACTAATTTATAAGCCCTTTATTTTCATACTTTTAAGTTAAATGCATCTTTTTTTGGCTATATGAACTCTTATGAAAAAATTTGGGACAGACCACTTGGGAACTTGGTTTTACTGCCAAGATCTGTTCTACCACATGAAGATCATCTTTCAGGTTGCTATATATCCCAGTCAAAAAAACAAACAAACAAAACCATAATACAAAGGCAAGAAGACCAATACAGTGCATCACAGAGCCTGTAGCCGAGTTTCTCAGACTACATTACACCAAAAATTCATTTGAATGAGTAAATAAGTTTGATTTTGTATCACAGACACCTGGTCCTTTGATCAGCTGAAGATTGCCCACTTTCTCTCACCTGTCTTCAAGTTTCCTTGTCACCAGCCTTGCCACCTGCAACCGCAGCAATTAAACTCACACAGCCGACAAGTCACAAACATTTAGATCTAGCTATGCATGCTGGCAATCTAATCCTGCAGCTTTGATTAATTCCGGAAACTCAGCCTTCACCCAAGAAGAAATGACCAAACCTAAAGGGAGATAATACTTATATGGCTAAGCCATAGCTCCTCAGGTTGTAGCTGTACAGTCTCATAACTTCCATTACCTTGCATTCGAAAAGAAAGAAAAGCATTTGCCAGTTTGAGCAAAAGTTCTCTGCGGGCCTTGAATGAGTCAAAACCAGCTTAACAAATTGTCGTTCAAAAGATAGTGAGTAGCCCCCAGATATGGCAATAGCCTACAAAAACTCAGAAAAAGAGAAAGGTACACCACAATTTTGTTTCATAACAAAGGTCACTTAAAAGTCTTTTTTTTGTTTCACATATCACCAGATGCAGCATCATACAGGAAGACAGTACTATTTTCTAGTCCTGCTGCAGATGCCCTGTACCATCCCAGGTCAGCCTGATAACCTCTTTACACTTCACATCCAAATGACAAATCACCGTTTGGAGTCATTTCTGAGAGAATAAATAAACCACGTTTCACACACTGCTCAATCTCCTCCTTTATCTTGCAATAGCCTACATTAAAAATGAACTCTGTTACACACTAGCTAAAAACACTACTGAAGGCTCTGGATAACATGGGAAAGCCTTTAACACACAAACTTCCTCTACCAGTGTTCAATGCTGATTTTAAGAAAACGGGATCTTTCTCCAATAACATGAACAGCCAAGGTCTCCAAGCATCATTTGTTTGCAGACCAAAAAACAAAACCAGTCAGCATAACTTTCATTAAGGGTTACAGTATATCACATGCCTGGTAAACCAAGAAACACATTGAACAATTGCCTAAAATTGTCAAATTTATAGAAACAGGTAAGGAAAGACAACTTACTTCCCAGTGCAAGGAAGGCTGCAGTTTCTCTGGCAGCAGAGATGAGAGCCATCCAGCTAGCAGCCTGGTCTCCTGAACTCTGTCAAGCAGCAGCCAGCACACATGAGGGGTGTTAGCACCCAGGTGCCCCAGGGAACTGCAATTGGGAACTGCAGCTGTGCAAAGAAAAATAGGTTTAAACAGAAAAAAATGTTTCTGTGTTCTCTGAAAAGATGAGACACCAGGCTTTTGTGCTTAACTGTATTTTATTCCCAGTTGAAGTATCTTTTGTTTACAGATGCTCCTTCTACCCCATTGTGTGGTGTGAGTCAAAGTTGTGACTACAGCTACCCACAACAAAATTCTTCATGTGGATAGTAGTGAATAGGCCAAAGCTGCAATATAGTAAACATTTATTCATTTCTTCTAACCTCATACATAATCCTATTGACATCCGTGTGTGAGTAAAGTTAAGCAACTATGAGAGTCCAAGATCAAAGTTAGGCTTGCCTGAGCTGTGCAATCCAAGCTGAGACAGCATAGGATTACCTCCAGCAGGCAACCTGCCTCTGCTTTGCTTTTTTGTCTTTTCCCTAGTGGTTTGGCTTGCACTTTATCCCAGATACTTTCCCTAAAATCCAATGTGTCATTCTTTGTAAGTTTAATCATGGCAAATATCGTGAAGGCTACACCTGTCTATGCAGCAATGGGTGTTTTCTTAACATGTCTGGAAACTCTATAATGGGAGATGTGGCACCGCAGGAACACAAAGTATGATCGTCCAGGTCATTTCCTCGTGAAAAGAGGATTTGGATGCTGGAAAGAAGTACATAAAAGTGATGTTCTGGCACTGTGCAGAACATTGTTTTTTAGCTGAAATAGTGATTGCCAAATATCTTCATTTTTGCATATGTAAGGGAAGTTCTGCACAGAATTCAAAATAACTTTCTTGTTGTAGAAACAGACTAGAAACACATAGATCAATGTCTCTTGGTAAGCCTTCCAAGTAAAACCACATGCAGATTTCAGTTTATGCGCATTTCCTTAAGCCATTCCAAGGGAAAAAAAATTATGGGGTAAAGGGAAACTTAAAAACAGAAGTGCAGCTGCATAACTCCCAGAAATTATCGGCTCAAATGAACTGCCCGTGTCATGGATGAAGCTTCAAGAGGTGCTTAGTCACACTGTTAAAGTAGATGAAATGGAAAATACAGTAGGGCTGGAAGACACCCAAAGAAAAATGAAAGGCGGGCTATATTCTGACAGACTGTGGGTCAAGAAGCAGATGAAGATATGCTGTGCTTCACAAAGACAGATGCTTTTCTTGAATTGCTTACAGCTTGATTTAAGAAAACATCTGCAGAAGTCAAGACACCAGAAGGCACCCAAACTTAAAGCTTGACCCTGTCTACTTTGTGTGCCTAGCAGTATAGAGGGAGAAGTGTTCAGAAAGAAGGCTATTCATGCAAAAAATAGTACGTTTTGAATTAGGAAAATCCTTCACAAATATATCGTATTTGGCAAATAATTTCACCAGGGAAGTCAGAACATTCTGTCCTGAAGAGTCAGGACATTGCATTTTCAAAATGCAGTTTTGAATAAATTTGAATTCAAAAATGGAAAGAGATTTATTTAAAGAGGTAAAAAAAAAAAAAAAACCCTGAAAAGATTATGAAATATTCAATAGCAGTTTGTTTATGCAAACTCATGAGACCTGATGCTAAGGGATGGGAGCTGGGCTTCTATCTCTCTAAGCGCACCACTCCAGTACTCTCCACGACCAAAAAATGACTGTAAGTTCAGCCCTTGGATATTCTTGAAGTGATGCCAGGAACTTTCCTGCAAGTTTCCTCATCCTGCAGCTATCACAAAGAGACTGTCCCAGCAAGCAGTGGTGAGCTTGCACTGAGCGCGACCCCGGAGGCCACGGCGGCAGGCACATCGGCAATGCGGCGCAGGGAGCCCTGCCACTTTCAGGTGCTAAACGCAGCTCTGCTCCCGCAGGCGAGCGGCAGGACCGACAGCCTGTTGATGCCATGCTCTGCAGCTCTAATGAAAAGTAGGCCAAAGGCACTTAATTTGAAAAGGCAAACAAATATTTGTCATGGTAACTTTGGCTTGGGTCATGCCATTGATGTTAACACTGGGGGCTGCACAGATGAAGACAGCCACAGCTCCCCAGGGGCTCTCCCTCTGTGCTGCTGGCAGAGAAGGAGCACAAACCAGAGCGTTTTCTGGTGTGTTTCTGTACCAAGGATGTTCACTCTGTAACTCGATGTCTCTGCACTGAGCAACAGGAGAATTTAACCATGCTGTAGCTGGGTAATTGGGTCCCATGTGCAGGGTCTGACTGCACTAGGTTGAATGAGGTACCACACTAGGGCTGGAGGAAGGGCAGGAGGCTGATGGAGTCCCATCAAAGCAACATAGAGGCAGGAGCTAGAACAGCCAAATACCTCACCAAACTCCAGGAAGAGAGGAGTGCTGTGAGAAGCCAGGGATCCTGTGCTATAGGGATAGGAGAAGCTGGAGCAAGAACTGGCAGGAAATAAGACTTAGGCAGTCCTCCACAGCTGCCATTCAAAGGCACCACCCAATAGCCCAGAACAACTGGTGGGATTTGCATAAATAACAGACGGGCAGCAGGCCAGGCTCACAGGCCAGCCCTTGTGTTTTGAGATGACTGTGGTCAGCTAGCTAGCTATGTCTGCTTGCCTCGGTGCAATCGAACCAGGCCTGGCACTTAGTCACAGACTCCAACACGCCTACAAACCTCCCGAAGTGCTGCCTGAGCCACCAAGTCTGTGCAGAAGCTGGAAGAAAAAAGAAGTGGGCAAAGAAGCAGCACGCGTGTCCAAGGCAGGCCCATCTGCCAAGAGCCACGGGCAAAGGATGGGGGAGCGCTTCGTCCCTGCCCCAGACGAGCGGCGGAGGCACTGCCCTGCGCACATGCAACGTGAAGGAGGAAGGAGATACAGGGTGCCCGACTGACGTATGAGCGTTGATAAGCCATTCTCTGAGCTGGACACTGCGTGTTGCCAGCACACCTCACAGGGGAATATACAGACAACCACTAACAGGAAAAAGGAGGTTTAAAGGACCGGAATAATAACTGATAAGGAAGTGGGAAGCTGTTGCGAGCAAGGAGTACAGGATGATAAAGGAGGAAAGGGAAGCAGTTAGAGAGGCCTGGAAAGTACAGGATAAAAGCAAGCAAACCAGCATTACAGAATTGCGAAGAGCCATGAACACGGCAGTCTGGGCACAAACTCAGAGGGACTCCTGCAAGGTGGATTTCAGCAGCAAGACGCCTGCCTCCAGGGCTACTCAGTCCTACAGCGTGCCCTGAAGTTTCCTTACACCGTGAATCGAGAGAGACCCCCACAATTAAATCCCTGACAGCCAGCTTTGCCGAAAGAAGGCAAGGAGGGGATTGTGGAGGGCATTAAATTAGCAAGTAGGAAATGCAGAAAGGAGAAATGTCTCTGAAATAATCTCTCCCAGGCTGAGAGTCATAACTCACCGAGCGGCAAGATCCAGATCATCAGGAGCTCAGAACAGCTTTCTGCACCTAAGAACCTCTGGTCTGTTCATGAGTGATTTATTTTTTTCTTTTAAAATACAAATTTAATGTCGCAGTCTAATGGTTCTCATAGTATCTCAGGCTGTAGAAAACCAAGGTCGCAGGCCCTCTGTGGCCTGAGAGGGATCAGACTTGCTCCCTGGAGAGTACAATGACAGAGTTACGAGCAGGCACCCTCCTCCCTTGACTTCCTTTCCTCACAGGGCAGCAGACTCATGCTCGTACCTGTCTCGTCCCCTGCTCTAGGCATGCCCTCGCTAAAGCGTGACCCAGCTTCAGAAGAAACGTTGGGGAGCAAGTCTGCTCCCTCAGCCATTTCGTGTGCATAAAGTAGTCTTCTGGGTAATGCGAGCTTAAGCCTCTTAGACTCAGAACTAGCCGCCCCCAGCTCCCCTGGCTTCTAGGCTGATGCTCCGATCACGAGGCTGTTATGCAGATGATGGGCACCTTCCACTCGTGGGTTTTTATGGCTCACACTCCTAAGCGTAGCTGCCTAACTTCCAGTTCCCAATGTACTTTGCTCCTTGGTCGTAATGCAGAGCAAGAGGAAAGATAGAAAAGGTTCTTCAGAGAAATAAGTGGAGTGACAGTGAAGAAGAGCACTGATGGGACATAAAAGCGTACCCAGAAAATAGTTGCAGTGGTCAATAGAGAAGTCCAAAGGTGTAGCTAGTCGAGAGCATGGATTAAGCAGAAAGGACAGATACCATGCACAGCTTATAAGACAGAATCAACAGAATTTCACAATGTTGTTTATTTTATTCATTTTAAATATGTCCTGTTCCATTTTCACGCTAGATCAGACAGCCTTTGCCAAACCTCTGCTTCCCACGGGGCTGTCTGCTGGTTGGGTCAATTTATCGTTCACTCAGATATTTGGGTTACCCAAAGCCAGTGGAGAGAACTGGAAATCATCCTTTTCGCATTTAAAGAAAAAATACAAAAGCTGCTGTTGATTAGTTCACATTCTGACTGCACATTTTTATACCCAGCTTGATACGTTGAATGTTCTTAGCATGATTCATCCAGAAAAATAGCAATTTAATGTACAAGGGCATGTTGGAGCAGGCAGAAACATTTCAGGGAAACATAGATCTAGTCAGAGAATTTAAATATCAACATACAGAAAATTGCCTGGCTTTGTATGGATGAAGGATACTTTTACAGGCTAGGATTCTCAAAAGGAGTCAAAGGGAGGTGGGCACCCAAATCCCACCAGATTTTTTTCAATGCTCTTTTGAAAAGCCCATCCTGGAATGTGAATCTGAGACTAGACTAAAGGATCAGAGTCAAACCTGTGCAAGTGAGAGCAGCCTTGACATGGAATCGTAGCAAAATAAGGAAAGAAAATGCCTCATGAAGTCATCTGGTTCACCCCCCTGCCCCAAGGCAGAATTATCTATACCTTTATCATTCTTGGCAGATGTTTGTCTAACGTGTTTTTAAAGACTTCCAAAGATGGAAACTCCAATATTTCATTATCCTCACTGTTAGAAAGCTTCTCCCTATTGTTTAACCTGCATCTTTCCTGCTGTAGTGTAAGAGCATAACTTTCTACCTCATGCACCGTGGGCTTTCAGAAAAGACTATTTCTCTCATTTTTACACTTTGATTCTACATTCTGCACTCTTGCAGATTATCCCTGTGTTCCCCATAGCCTCATCTTCTCAACAGCGTGACTTGATTAGCTCTTACTTCAGTCATGCTTTTGAGATCCTCTCTGGACTCTTTCCAGCTGGTTCACATCCTCTTGAATTGCAGTGCCAGAGACGTCCAGCTGAGGTTTTCCCAGTGCCGAGAATAGCAGAAAGATTACTGTATATGTCAGGCAGGCTACGGTCTTGTTTGTGCATTTTAGTGTTCTACATTGCACTCCATCTTTTTTACAGCAGTGTGACAGCGTTGACTCACATTCAACTCCCAGAAGACAGCCTTTCCCAGTTTACTGAGCTCCCTCTCTCCCTCCTAGGTCCTACTTATCCCGGCTATTCACCTTATAAAGCAATTTTTCTTTTATAGGATCTCTTACTGCTATTCCTAAGAGGGAAAATTCCAACTGACTCATTACTTAAAAGAGAGTGCAGCTCCTATCGCGTTTGCCCATCTGTCAGCATGGTGCTGCTGAACAGAGCAGTTAACAATTATAGAAATGAACCAGTCTGCCATTCTGGACTGTGCAATTTACTTAAAAAAACCACACTGGAGCATAACAATAACCTTAAATAGACTATACAACATCAGCCAGAGTCTCAGTCGTTCATTAGAAACACAATTGGCTTGTAAGGTTTCAGAGAAGGTCATTGCAGCTCTTTGGGAAATAAGCAGGACACTAAACACATGCGGTTGTTGCTGATTGACAGTCCTGATTATCAGCTCTAAACACAGAAACTAATTTTCAGCTGAAGAAACCTTGCAAGGAAATTCCCTTGCTGAAGAGCCTGCAAAGAAATACCTGATATCTCCTGCTTGCTTGCAGCATGTACTAATTTTTCAAGACTGACATTCACGTTACCAGTAATCGCGCGTTGCAGCAGACAGCACAACGCGTGCAAATCCTGTACACGCAATGCTCTCTGCTCACAGGGCGGCGCAGAGGCAGCAGCCCTGCTGCAGGCTGCGATCGAGCCACCAGGCAGAAGCTGGGCTGTTCTGTGCGTGTGCGTTGCAGATCAGTATCCACAGCCCAGCCAAATCAAACCCAGCTAGTCTGCTATGACTACAGCGGGGGCTATTACATATTCAACAGTTTCAGTTACCAGAACGTAACATCCGAGTTTCTGTATATTTTTTCTATTGTATGTATCTGTACATATATGTGAATAGTTTCTATTTTCTAAATACAGTGCAACCCCCAAACTTACTCTAAAAGAACATAGATGTTACAAAATCAGGCACTCAAACTACAAAATGCTGTAAGTTTGCTTGGGAAGCCTGGTGAAGGTGTCCTGCTCCTACTAGTAATAAAAGCAATTGCTGTGCTTTTTCCAGAAAATCTCTACCTCTTCTGGAGAGAGCTCGTGTTCACCGTTTCAGGAGATGAACATGAGTCTTTTTTCCCTTCTCTTTTTAGGCACTGCTCAACATACAAACCATGCATGACACACGTTATTGATTTCCTCATGAATATTTCCAGAGGGCATTCACCATAGGACCACAGGCTGACATTTTAAAGGCAGTTAGGCACCTAGCTCACCAGGAAATCAAGAGAAGCCGGGCTCTAAGCATCGCTGAGACTCAGGGCGCACAGCGCTGCTGTCAGGAAGGAGCTGGCAGGGCCCAAATAGGCCGTCAGCACCCGCTGACACCAGCTAACCCGTCACCATCGCTACTCTGCCGCTGCGCCGGCAAGCATTGCGCTGGGCGAGGGAGCGAGGAACGGACAAAGGAGACCTCAGACCTCACCGGCCATCCTGCTCTTTTGCGAGTTGTCCACGCAGACACAGGGCACAGAGCCGAGTCGGGGGGAGCCGGACCTGCAGGGCGTTCCCGCGCTGCTCTGCCGGCCGTCGCGTGGGCACACCGCCCCAGGGACGGCGGCGTTGCTGCTTCCAGGCTGGGCAACCGCGCACGGAGAGTGGGGATATACTGGCCAGGCTTTGCGTTTCTGGAAGTCATTTGAGCAATGGATCTCTCCATCCTGGTTGTTGTTTGGCTTCGATGCCCTTCAGCTGTAAAGGGGGGGAGCGTTTGTTCCCCTACTCCGAGGGCACGCGCACATGTGTGCGCGTGGCAGCGCTTAGCAACGCTCCTCAGGCGGGATTAGATAAAATGCAAGATTTTGCCTGCCTGAATCAACCATCTCACCCTGTTTCTTTGTTAGGGACTTTAAGACCTTGTCTCTACTTGAAAGATATACCTATAAAACAATACTCTACATGAGATGCAGCTTAGGCCACTGCCCCAAATAAAGTTATAATAGGAAAACTATAAGAGCATGTCTTGTCTCCATTGTGTTGCACACTTGTGTTATACAAGCATTTTCCCTGTTTTGCTTTGCCTCACTGTGCTCTCTTGCAATATATGTGTCAAAACTATGAATGTTCAGATGGTTTCATTGGAAATTTGACCTTTAAAAAGAATCCAAAGTGACATGAAGAGCTGTAAGTCTTGAGAATGGTTTTGTTTTGTTTGTTTGTTTTTTTAAATCAGATGCATTTCTCTTTCCTCTGAGACACTGATTGTGGAAATTGCTGCTGTTTTATTACAGGTTATTTTGACCAGACTTGTTATATCAGAGTGACTGTTGTCCTTATATCTGATCTTGAAATTTTTTTTAGGACTTTTTGATTTACCACCAGGAGGTGCAAATGATCTTCTCACCAGCACCACTTCTGTCATCGTTATAATTACCAGCTATGTACAGAGGCAGAAATGGTTTTCTCTATTATTTCACTAGTATTGTTTTTCCTTATTTCTATCCCTTCGTTCTTTCCTACTTGCTGCCCATTAGGGGCTTCAAAGCCTTTACCAAGTGTGATTCCCAGCCTTAGATTTATATGCCTTAGAATAAGCATTCTCTAGGAGTCACCTCTGCGTCACTGCTGCTGCTGGCAAGAGCAGGTGATAGTACTTAAACACTGGAAAACTGCACACACAATACTACCGGGGCAGTTACGCTGGACAGCAGATTGGCTTCTCAAAGAAGCGAGTGGCTGGGACTGGTCGCAGCCCCTGTATTAACAGCAGGAGGAAGGGGAGAGGGAGCACTGTCCTCCTCACCTCGTGCAGAGGTGAGAGTATTAACAATGGGTGGAGTTTTGGTCCCACCACATCTATGTTCAAATTTAAGCTTAGCCTTGTGAGAACAGGCATCTAACTCAACCCAGATCTAAAGAGAGGCACGTCTTCCATGCAAGCACTGCCAAGTATGGAAGATATCATCACAGGGTGATGGCAGACTCTCATGATTAGACAATTTCACTTGACATCTAGCAAAGATAGCAGAATTTTTAGTAGATTTAGCTGGTTTCCACACTTCTAACTATGGAATCTTACAGGAGCGACTCCGCTCTGAATCGGGGGAGCTCCCTAACACGAACTTGTTTCCGAACAATTTTCTCTCTACCCTTTACCTGCGCGCACAGGCACACACGCGCTATCAGTGGGCAACATGACGATGCTAGGATATGACTACAACATCAAGAGCATGAGATGCTCAGCAACATTACAGCTGCTGTACTAACCTGTGCCCCACCTCATCTGGGCGAGTGGAGCCTTTAACCCCTCCTGCCTTTTCTCCCCACAAAAGCAGGGAGGATTACCTCGATAGCTTCTCTGCTTTAGGGGTGAAGTAGCAGGGAGGTATAATCAGGCCACATTGGCCCTTGTCTCTGTGAGCCGGCCAACCCCTCAGGGCATCCCAGCCCGCAGCTACCTGTGCGTGCTTCCAGGGACAGACCCTGCCTCTTCCTGGGATCAGACCAGCTGCAGAGCAGGACGGTAAAGGGAGAAGGGGAAGAGAAAACCCCTCGCCCATGTGCAGACCTCATGACCCTCTGTTAAGCTGCTTTCCAGCTTTAAAAACTTTTTAAATTTTAGACTTAGTTTCTTTTAGAGCCAAATGTGTGTATTCTTGCAAAATAAAGCTACTGTGAAGCTTTTAAGTTTTAATCACACTTGGAAATTTGCCAAAACATGAGTGTGTGATGGAGATAAAAAGATGAGAGAAGTGAGAAAGTGCATATGTATTTCTATAAAGAACAGAGTCAGGATTAGCTTGCACAAAAGAACGGCAGCTCTTTTCTTTTCGTTTTTTGTTAGTGTGAAGGTCAGGTGTATGTTTTATCTGCAGTTTAGGAAGGAAACATTTGAAATTTCTTTCTTTGTCAGTCTTGGAAAATACTAATTTGAAAAATCCAGGGAAGGTTCTAGGTCTCCATGAGCAGAAGACTCTCGAGTTTGGTTTAAATAGACAAATCAAAACACTATGAAAGCAGGATTTTCACAGCAATTTGGCAGTCTGCTGTTGCACCTACCAGCCCAGTCTCTACAAACAGCAATGTACATAGCCCTCTAGCTGTCAATGTGGTTTTAGGTTTTGAATGCAGCATATGATCCACGTCAAAGCTTCAAGGTATGCTCAAAACCAGCCAAAAGGTATGGATTTGGAGAAGATTCAGAAAACACCAAGGAGAATGAGTCCAGTATATCCAAGCAGCAGACCTCCAGTAGTTTCATTCAGCTCTGTAACAAATGGTTAATGGATCAAAAAACTGGAAGCCACTGATGCCTTCCCTCCCAGGCACATCGACCACGTGTGCTCTTCCCCACCTCCTAATGCAGGTAACCTGTGACATGCTGAGGGCCTTGCTCCCCTCAGCAAATAATACATAATATTAAAAATAAGAAAGGGAGGAGCAGGTTCCTTGAGCTGCCTTTGTAGAAAAGACAGCAGCAGGTCCTAACTAGGGAAAGGGGATGGAAGGACAGCCAGAGACACTGACCAAGAAGAGAGAGGGGAGGTAAAGAGGAGGTGGAAATGAAGGATCATAATTTGACATTAAGGAGGAGAAATAAGAAGGGAGAATGAAGAGAGAGAGAACAGGGGAAAAGCAAGTTAAATGGCACACAGGCCCTCTGGGCTGTGGCAGATGGGAAAGCTGTGGAGGGGGCAAGTGAGGAGAGGATGGAGCTCCAGGCATGTATGGCATGCACAGCCCGGAGGAAAGGCAGTGTATACGAGCACTGAGGATTTATCGGCTTCACGTATGTCAATTGCCAATGCCAAGGATAAACTGGAAAATTGCAAATTGGTGAAAAGCTTAATTCCCTCCTCATTAACAGGCAAAAGCACTGGCACCAAAGCATGCCTCTCATCATGTCCACGGTCATTTTAACAGTAAATTTTGAGTTATCAAAAGGAGACTAAGACAGCACCATCATGCGTAAAAGAATTAAATTTGCTTATTCACACCCTCCAGCAGATTGTAAGTACAAATTTGCAGTGTACTTTTTTTTTTTTTTTTTTAGAAAAATGACCTCTAATTGAAAAAAAAAAAAAAAAGATTATTTTCTAGTGCTCAGCTAGGAAGGAATTAAATCAGATCTGAAAAACAGTTTACTAGAAGGGCGTGTTGTGGTTAGCAGTTCTCGTTCCTTTTTATCCAAGTTTTACAGCAACACTATGAATCAGGAACAGCAAGAGCTGCTGAGAAATTATTTATGGAACAACTCTTTTGACTTGAGGGATCTCAGAAGATGATCTATAACTCATTAGGTCACGAGGATTGTTCTCCTTGACTCCAAGGGGAAAAAAAAATCCCATAAGCACATTTGGGCATTTAATTAACATACACAAGTTCAGAGCACAGGAACACAGTGAACACTGAGCGGTGCGCAAATCATTTCAATGGATATCCCTTCTCTCCTTCCTTTCACTTGCTGAGGGAGGCATGCAGAAGCTCCCTAGTCACGAGGCACAGAAGCAGTACTGGAAGGTGACCAGAACACCCAACACTGGCTAACCCACAGCTAGAGCAGCTGTGGTAATCCAAGTGCTACAGCTAAAACAGAAATGATGATGAATTTTTACCTGGACAGACTTCTGTCTGTGAACGCGTATAGCTTGTAAGCACTCGACCCTTTGTGTCAGTGTCATAGTGTCTCAATGGCAAGGTAAATGCTACTAACCAACAGCTGCCAGATCCGCGTTTGGGTCACAGGAATAGATTGCTACGGACATATATGTGTATATTTAATCAACAGATCTCTGTGTGACTGTATCTCCATTGACCCAAGGGAGTGGCAAGAAAAGATTAATTTCTAGCAAGAATTTGGATGGCCAGTTAGGATAAATACAACACAAATCTACCTTTGTTTCATTCTTCTAAGAAAAACTATCTCAGGATTCATCCTTCTGAGACAGATATGCTCAGTTACCCAACTGCCTATAATTCCCTTTCACCAAGGATTTCTGTAAGCATCCCAAAAGGAAAGACACACTTGCACCATAAGCCAAAGCTAAGCCTCATCTCAGAGGAGGCCCAGAAGAAATGCCACCATGGAGCAATAAAAGTGCCTGCCTGGCCCTTTTCAGCTATGCTCTAACCCTAAGATAGGCCTTTGCCTGTAGCTCAGCTGAGCAAGCACACCTACCTCGAAGGCCATACACAGCCCTGGCAGTACTTAAAATAATGGTTTATCTGCAAATGGAGCTCTTTTCCAAACCAGAAACTCAATACCTGACACCCACATATTCTGTGAGAAGACTGCAGCAACCAAACTGAAGGTATAACTTGAAATAGTGGTAATTTTACAGATAAAGTTAGAAAATACTTAGAAAAAATAGTGCAGAAAAAAAAAATCTAAATGTTTAAAGTAGCTGGTGACCACAAAGATGGGTGCAGTTTAAAAACCAGAATAGAATACAATAGAGCATATTTGGCTCTTTTCATAACAAACAGCATGTTTTTAATCACTAGCATCAGAGTCAAGCTAAACATTTCAAACCACAACACCAAAGATGCTAAAAGTGCACATGCTGATGTGTCCTACCCAGCAGACCGTAGTGCTGCTTTATGCTCACCTCATCTGTTGTCACATCAGGTTTCCTACTTGTAACCAGTTCCTTTTGCAAGTTCACACTTTCCATTAACAGGACCGTATTTTTAAAATCATCAAGGGACTTGTGTTTGGATAACTGTTCAGATTCCCTAAAGGATTTGGTTCCTATTAGAGGATGCAGTGAAATAGCCAGATACTCTGGAGAGCTTAACACCAAACAGTGCACACTGAAACAACATTTGGGGAAATGTTTGCAGCCTGTGGGCCTGCAAAAGCTACTGATTCACGCAATATTAGCATGAAGCAGTATTAACCATTCTTTGCTTCCAGTATGCAGTTATTATAAATAGTAACACATGTAGACTGAATACTCAGGAAATCCAGACAGACGGCTGGGCAAAGACTTGTCTTGTCAGGTCTCATTAATAAGGGCCATAAAAACAGCAATGGGTGAAAATGAGTCAGAATGGAAATGTATTAGGGCCTGCCATGTTTTCAGTGTTCAGTTCAATGATTTTCCACTTAAGCCAGGGCAGAGATACTGCAGATGAGGACTACGCAGGACAGTCTGAATGGATTCCTGACTCTTCCCCAAACTCCCAGCGTGATCTTATCGAAGCTAGTTTGTTCTTCTGCACCTCAACTCTCTGTCCAGCTGGAAAAGGCGCCCTAAGCCTCTCTTCCCTAAACAAGGGCACTGCACTTAGGTAGGATTAATCAGAGTGATTAGCTAGGCTGTTATTTTTCCGAAAAGGTCTTGGAGGTTGTAATGGGTCACCAAGTGAGCATAAAGCATAAAGAATGTAATCTGTTCCGCAAAAATCCAGCACCTCCCTAGGATACGACCAAGAGCAGAGCCTACGAGCCACGCAGGAGAGTCCTTCTGCCTACTGGTGCTAGCCTTAGCTGAAGAGCTGCATCCTGCTTGGGATGTGTTTTGGGGAAAATAGACTGAGTCTGAGCAAGAGCTCCGAGCAAGGCAAGGGAGGGAGGCCAGACATCTGGAGTGGACAACCTGCGAGAAGAGCCTGAGTTAACTGCGTCATCTAGCCAAAAAGAAAGAGAAGACCCAGGGAGGGAGGTATAAAATAAAAGTGCTCAATGCTGTTGCAAGATGAAGGGAATAATGTCTTTTCTGTATCTGTGGTGGTTAGGAAAAGAAATAAGGAGCTTAAGCTGCAATAAGAGAAATTCATGTTAAGTGTTGGGGGGGGGGGGGGGCGGGGAAAGCTTTGTATCAGTAAGGGTAGTAAAGCACTAGAATAAATTGCCCTGAGAAGCTGTGGAGTGTCCGTCTTTGGAGGCTTTTAAGAACAAGCTAGACAAACATCTTGCAGGAATAACACAGGAATAGTTAATCTTGCCTTGGGGCAGCATGATAAACTCTGATCTTTCAAAATCCATTCAGCCTGTGATCCTACAACAGTATCCGTGCAAACTCCATGCATTTGTAAGGCATACTGCCCATCAGAGCCCTTTTTCTTTTCCTGTAAGACAATAACTGGTTTTATAATGATTGTATTTCAGGCTGTACATTTTTATGCCACATATATATTATCTAGATTATATATACTTTCAAGAAAAGATATGTTTGCCAATTTTTCTACTGAACAAGACTATCTGTTAAGAGCAATTGCTTATTTTTCAATGCCACATTTGTAAAATCAATTCACATGGCTTTAACTGATAGTGAAAGATCACAACTTTTTTGCAGGGAAAGTCTTTTTCATTTTAACCTGTTCTCATGTGCTGGAAAAAATGACAAATAAATATAAAACTGCCTAAAATATCTGCTCTGCTTCTTAATTCAGATAAGACAAGAATGACAAAAAGATGTTCAAATACGAAGTTGTAGATCTTGCTGTTTTTATTTTTTAATTTGAAAATGACTGACGATTCTAACTCTGAATTAATTGGACTTGTTTCATTTGAAATTTATCATTAAAAATGAAAAGAAAAACAGTTCCTTCTTAATATATGTCTTTCAGCTACTATTTAGACTCATCTTGTATATGCAGGTGAAGCTGACATTAGGGGTGATCACCTCCCAGTTTAGGGCCAAGCATTACCTTCTCTGCTCGGGTCTGTAAAAGTAAAACAAAAAAAAAATTACTCTTTCCAGCCTTACTTCATGTATATGTGCACATAGAGACATAGAGACAAAACCCCTGACTAATAAAATTTGTCTCTAAAACAGAAGAGTAGTCTTGTCATTAGCAGGAAAACACAGTGGCAATGCCATTTTCTTCTCACAGGTATTACTGGCAATTTCTATTTGGTTGCTCTCTCCATTATCAAATGACACCAAAACCCCACCAGGCAATATCAATATAGCCAGTGTTTCACATGTTATGATTGGAGACACAGCCTTATGTCTGACAGCAAAGGATGCAATTCACTTCAATTCTCATTTTTACCGTGTTCTTTCAGGACTCTGCGCTGCACTGCAATGCCTGCCCAGGGGAGTAAAACAGATCAGAGCCCTTCTCTGCTTCTGCGCAAGTCTGGCTTAGGGGGATTGAATCTTATCCGACTTCAGAATTGACATACCACACAGATTTTCTAAGTAATGCAATTCGATACAGTGATCCCATGTCAGGTTTTAAAGAGGACTGGATAAAGAACAATATGGAAATAGTGCCCTAGCTACACACTGGATTCTCAGATATTAAGCTGGTCTACATGTATTAAGCTGCTTGGTGTAGGAAGTGTTACAAATTCTTTCTTTTTTTTTTTTCCATTAATATTGAGATATTTGATATTTTAAGGCTGAGCTCCTGAATACATGATTATTTCAGCTTTCATTATGAAAAAATAGTTTTTTTCCCTAAAGAATACAAAAGAATCCTTATAAAGGAGCACGCAATGTCATGTTAAGTACATTAGTAGCTTGAGAAATTAAAAGCAAAAGGCTTGTTCATGAAGCCAAAAAGGGCCTGTTGAAGGATAGCATTGAGAAGACTAAACTTCACCAAGAACATAACTTACAATTAAATAGCAATTTTAATTAAGACCAAGAGGCAAGAGCAAAGAAAGTACAGGTTAGAAATTACTTTGATAAGTTAAATACTTTCAGCTCAGGCCGAAGAACTTCATGCTAAGATACACAAAGCCCTGAGGAAAACTGCTGAAATCACAGAGCCCCCAGCAGTTACTTATCTCTGGAAATCTGTGGAGGATTAATAACATACCAGAAAACTGCAAAAGGGCCAGAAGGGTGATTATTCTTACTAAGAAGCAAAAACAGAGCAACTGGGAATTTACGGGCCTGACAGCATACTTCATTTCTCAGAAAATACTGGCACATTTAATTAAACAATCTATTTGTAAGCACTGAAAAGAAAATAGGTCCATGAGCGGCAGCCAGCATGAAGCTATAAGAGCAAATTATGTCAAACCATTCTAGTTTCACTCTATGACACGGTATCAGGCCTTGTCCATAGGGAGAGGAGAAGATAGCACTTAGCTTTACGTTAGTAAAGATTTTGCTATTTTCTTATAATCACACCAACTGACCGTAGGCTAGATTAAAGTGTAATAGGTCAGGTACAAAACTGGTAGGCAAAGAGATTACTTATAAATGTCTGATGTAAATGGAAAGCTAGGATTCAGACAGGGATGCACTGGGGTTTTTTACTACTACTGTTTCACCGCTGACCAGGAAGTCAGGTAGCCAATAGTCAGGAGAGTGGATGAATAAGGCCGTTTCCATCAGTGACAAATAACAAGGATATAGGGGGGAAACCAGCAAGATGGAGGACAGACGATTCCAAGCAAATGAAATAAATGGTCTGTGGAGAACAGGATGAAGAAAAGTACAAGGTGGTACAAGACATACAGGAATAACAAGCCATACATAAACAGGCCAGGGAGCAATCAGCTGGATGGCAGTTTTGCAAAAAAGGGTCTAGTAGCCTTGTGAGCATGAGCCAGCACAGTCACATCCTGAAAAAGGTAAATGTCAGCAGTATGGTCCGTCGGACTCAGGAATGAAGTTCACTTTCAGCCTACTCAGATGGAGCATGATGCCTAATTTTGGGGTGCCACGTTTCAAGAAGGAAGAGGAGCAAGAGGAAAAGCAGTTGGATGAAAACCTGGACATTGAATGACCGTCTAGAAAACCCAGTTCATGAGAACCTGTTGAACGAGCTTGGACTGCTGAGCCTGTAGATCAGAACACTGAAGGTAGGTAGAATACTAAATAAAAATACGTTGCATAAAGGAAAGGAAATCTATTCTCAAAATACACTGTGGATAAAAGTAATGGGGATTAAATTCCATCACAGAAGACTCAAGAATTAAGAAAAATTTTCCAGTGCTTGGGATAATAAAAGTCAAGAATGCATTGCCTGGAGAGATTATGGCATGTCCATCACTGCAGGCATTAAGAATAAGTTGGAAAAACATCTGTCAGGACTCAAGTAAATAAGGGTTGTCTAGCCTTGTGTCAAGAGAAGGAACTACATGACCTGTTGAGGTCCCATCTAGCCCTATAATTCTGTGGTATTCAACAAGTTCAAACAGTAAAAAACACAAGAATCTAAACCTTCTCATCCTATAAATCTTGAGTTATAGGTGATATAACTCTCTAATTTTTATCCTCAGATTTGGTAATGCTATATAGTGCCTGTCAGGTACCAAGCTGGAGATATTTTAAAAAGGAAGAACCAAAAAAATATTAAGACATTTCTACCTGGAACAATGACATTGGTTCTGCTGCAGTGGCAAGACACCTCGAAACTGGGCCCTGGAGATCAGTGCAGCACCTTTATGAATTTAAGTGAACTTAATTCTAAGCCAGCACAAAAAGCCTGCAGAAGAACAAAGAAGCTGCACAGAGACCTTCCCCCCCACCCCACCCCCAGTTACTACCCTCACAGCGTGACGGCCCTTGGTACATGCCCTACCTAAGGTCTACCTGTCTTGCCCAGGGACAGGCTTGGCTTGCCCTGCACCTGGCTGCACATCTCGGTGGAAGCAAGGGGATCACACTGGCAGTCTCCTTCAGTCCTCTTTCAGGACCAACATAGCTGGAAAAGGCATCCGAAAGTTTCTTTCCTTCCAGATATGAATTATTTGCCCGTGGAGCAATACCGAACTCTGGAGACCTTCGCGCTGAGGCCAGCGTCCTGGCGGCAGGGGGCTTCCTTCCACCCAGCCAGCAAACAGCAGAGACAACGATTTCCAATAAACGAGGAAGGACAGCCGTCCCAAGAGACTGGTGACACAAGGAGAGGGCAAGACAGACAAGAACGGCTACCCAAGGGAGGTAAGACAGTGAGGTAACACAAAGCGGAAAGCAAACGGGAAGACAAACAATGTGTTTTTACTAAAGCTGTTAATTCACTCTTCAAATCTCCCACTCAAGTCATCAATCACAATTTAAACTAAATAGTGCTCAGAGCCCAGCTGCCTGCCTGCCACTGTAAATGAACCTTCTGTATACGGAGCGCTGCTCCGGCAAGCTGGCGTCGCGAGAGGAAAAAACCTCGGCTATAAAAATAAACAAATCAGGTACCACAACCCTCCTCCCTTCACTTCTTTCCCCAAGAATACGTGCTACTAAATTTTAACCCCTTGTTGCTCGTTAACTAAGCACAGTATTTTCCTTTACACAAAACAAACACATCCGGTATTGTCCTGAAGTTCTTCAGTGCTTAGCATCTTTTACTGAAAACTGCAAACTTAACCGAGCAGCAGGTTAAGGCTCACGTAGAGTTTTTCGTCCTTATCAGAGAGGGCTGATGGAAGAGGAGAGCGACAGAGAGAGATCTCCTCCCGCGCTGCACGACGCAAGCCCCGACTCCCACCGTCGGATCCGTCTAACTAATAACCCTGGAGCTAAGATGTTCTCAGTCTTTCCAGAAGAGCCATGTTTTTCAGTCTTTCGTGCTTTCTTCTTGCGGCACGTTATCGTTTTGGCTTCCTGTCTTTTATTACAACGCTTGCTTTAGTGATAAAGTGGTCAGGCAATTTTCTGCGGAGCCTTTGAAACTGGACATCCGTTTTGCAGCTGCCCATAACCATGGTAGTTTGTAACTGGTGTTCAAGTGATCCCTGCCAGGCTTACGTTTCTAATACTTAACTAGAAAGTAATGAGAAATCGCCATTTCATTGTTCCAAGGTAGGGAATCTCTTTTCCTTTGATATTTTTTGGTAGCAATACTGACATGCCAATGAAACTAAATGGGACAGGTTATCTCACACTTTACAAAACCTCAGGGTAAGCTGAGCTTAGCTCTTCCTTCTTGGGGTTCATAGCCTACAGTAATCGCTGACATTTGAATTTTTCCTCATTTATTCAGAAAATAACCCGCGAGCTGGGGGTGAGCTTCTTTCGGCGACACGGCGCCAGCGGCCGGCCTGGGCTGTGCTCCGGACGTCCCGTACGGCACGCGGACCTGGGGCTGCCCCGAAGGGCTCTCCCTCCTCGCTCCCGCCCAGGAGAGGCTGCCGACGCGCGTATATTGCTAATATACGACTGCATGGAAACAGCGGTGTGGAAATCAGAAAGTACGTAGGTCAGGGCTGAGCAAACTTGTGAGCTGTGCGCACGACGAGCCAGGTTGCACGCAGCGTGCCTGGGTCACCCGAAAGGGAAGAAACGTTACGGCTTGCGTTTAGTGACTTCCCACGTGTTCAACAGAGCGGCAAAACAACCGAAACAAACCCCAAGGAAAACAGGGCAGCAGTAACAGCGTGGTCACGAGGCTTGAGGGGTGGGTGTGCTCCCTTTATAATTTTCATGCACAAGATAGTGACCTGTGTTTCCCGGTAAGCAAGCCTGGACTTAGAGGAAGTAATTACCATTAAGAACGCAATTAATAAACTTAGCGTTATGCCTTAAAATTATATTTAAGCTACATATTTTTGAATAAGAGTGGCTGGTTCCCATCTACCTCCTAATTTTTACAAACTAGGCATGTCCTGGAAAAACCTTTCTTTAAGTTAAGGTGAATTACACTTTAGGATACATTTTTTTCCTTCTGGATACCGCAGTCTAGGAATTTGTTCTGGAAAGGTAAAACAATGGTAGATTCAGGCTCTCATCAATTGCAAGGAACTTTTGGACAATAACATGCATAAAGTTTGATAAAAACTGGATCAAAATTAATTGCAGGCCTTTTGTGAGAATGGACTAAATCAGCACGTAAGTACCTATTCTAAACTTTGCCAACATCACAGTGAAAACACAGACATTGCAACATATGATTTAAAAAAGAAACAAAATCACAGAGCAAGAGTGAAATGAGGCCTTTGTTAGCTACGAGTATGGCTCAGGCTGTCCCAGCAATTCTCTCTTATGACACAAGAGGAGTTAATCATGTAGTTCTGAATGGAAATACTGTCATTAACAACATGGTGGGTACCGTGGCAGATGTTTAGTGTGATGCAAGCGTAAATCCCAAAGGGATGTGCAGGTTAGCAAAAACAGCCCAGACGACCTTTGCAGATGGAGTCTGCTGCTTGTGTTCCTTTTTCAGTCCAGGAACTGTTGCAGAACAGGTAAGCTACAACACTTCTCAGCTTGCAGGAGACTGTACAATGACCTATTTTAGATGGCACTGTACAAGCTATTATTTTTAAGACTCATGTAAGAAGTTTTAAAGTCAAAATACTACAGAAAGAAAAAAGGAAGACAGAGGAGAACTGGCAGAATCAAAATGGCTACACTTTTGGGAGCTGGATATTGCTAAAGGGATGAAATCCTGGCTCCACTGAAGTCAGGGGTAAAAAAAAACATACAGTGAGGCATCCAAGTTCCTCCCCAAATCACATCTGTAATTAGGAGGTTAGTTTTCATACCTCTGCAAATCCTGGAACAGGTCATTAACAAAGAGCGTACCAGCCCCAAATTAACTCACAAACTCCAGTAGCTTTCCTGAGGCTAATTGAGCATCAGGCCTTTCCATTGCTGTTACGTCACAGAGCTTGGTTTAGCTCGTCTCCCTTCCAAGGACTTAATGAGAAATAGATTTTTGCTGCTGTGTTTTTGTTTGTTTTGCTTTTCCTGCAGGTGATCAGAGTTATCTTTGTAACGGCTTGCATTATAGATTAAAAATTACCTGCAGGTGGGCTGGAGGAATCACATTCTGCTAAAGTTTATTAAAGAAATAATTGCTTTCATTTCCCAGTATACACAACGTACACATCATCTACTGTACTAAATTCTTTTAAAAATAAGAAAGAAGTGGAACCATAAATCTATGCAGGCATGCAAAGCCTTCCTTAGTCCCTTACTCAGCTCCACATGGCAACTGTAGATAGAAACAACTTGTTATTGCAGGTGCTTTTATCACTGAATAATTTTAAGTACTTTCAGTGCCTTTGCCAGTACTTTAACAATAGAAGGTAGTATTTGGGACGCTCAAGAAGTTGTATTTGTACAAATGCTTGATTCAGCTGATTAAAGGCTGACCTTAGGCAAGAACCAGTATCAAGCCACACATTTTCCGCACTCTGGGAAAACACTCAGGGTTTTCATCAGTCAGAGTTTACTGCGTCATTCTTTGTAGTGCATGGGCTGAAGAGCCTCAGGAGTGAAGCTCTCCTCCTGCGTGCTAATGTAACCTGCCCTGGCTGATGAAACCTCTGCAGCCCTCTGCAGTGCCTGCACTCCCTCAGCTGGCGTGATCCTGCACTCACATAGCCTCTCTTTGCTGCAGCCAGATGCCCTTACTCTCAGAGATGTTATCCGGGTTATAGGAGAGTGCCAAACACCTTGAGTGCACATAGACCTACCTTCCCACAAAATCCTACACTGATTAGAGCAAAGCTCTCCTAACATGTCACGCTGCACAGTTAATGCAGTCAGCTATTAGATGTGTTACAGTGCCCAGGCACTAAGAGGAGTCTACTCTGTTCCCCTTGTCTGATTATGCTCCCCATGAAGCTGAATGATACATTTTATATATCTAGCTCCTTTGTTCAACCAGTGGCAATACAATTGCCAATGCCTATGTTTGGTTTTGACAGTATAACAGGGTCACTGTGATACCCTGTAACACCATGGCTGGCTGAGCTTGCTTACACGGCAGATAGCACGTTAGATGAAGAAAAGCTCTTAGGAACTGCATAACCGAGCAGGCGTTAGCTGAAAGCCACGCGCATACGGACATATGTCTCATAATTAGAAAAGCAGCCACTTCCTTAGGCTGATGACTTTGCTTTGTCCCCAGAGGATACTGTGGCACCAGGCAGCTAGACACCGGCCTATAGGAAAGACAAACTTACTGGGAAACACTTCTCAAGCTTTGCAAATGCAACCAGCCCTGAGTCAATAGCAGCATATGACTGTCACCCTCAGGTGAGAAACCAGCAGTGGAAGAATGACACATATGTACATCACATGTGCATATGTCTTGAGAGCCGAGGTGGAGGATGCCTTCACCCTCCCATCTCCGCAACAAGTCTCCACAGGATGGTCTGGTGTGTATACCCAGGGGCAGGCCCAGCCTGAAGGAAATCACTGGTTTTGTGAGCTCCAACCCCAGCTTTGCAACTCCAGGTCTTAAACTGTCAGCTCTCATTTAGGAGCTGCTTCTTCAAAAAATGTATAATTACTTTTTTCCCCTATGTTACTACCAGCCTTTATTAGCTTGTCTGTTACTAAAACACCGATACTATTAACTAAACTATCATAGACTTACCTTGAAACTGATTTTCTAGATCATTTAAATCACTGGAGCACTGATAGGCCAATTTGTCAGGTAAGGTAGAAATTTCCTCCCTAGGAAGGACAGGAGGAGTAAAGGAGACCAACAGACGGGAGCCAAGAATTTAAAACATATTTTTTAACTAAAAAGTGCTTTAGGCTCACTAGTATCAAATAGGTAGGATCATGCAAGCTCTTGACTTACACACCACTTACAGATTACACACCACTTACACACCACCCTTACAGATTTGCTCACATAGTGTTTGTGTGAGCGTTGTAACGTACAGCAGATATACCAAAGGTAGCTGCAATTTTAAAAGGTGGTGACAAGTGATGAATACAGTAGTGAATGAGCTAAATGACATATCTAGAAACCACTCAAACCAAGCAAATTCATTAAACCAAGCTTCACTGTTCATTAGAAATACCTAAGTCTCAATCAACTGATTTTAGGTGGTTTAGAAAGTGATAAATGTAAATGTCTGAAATAACTGGGTTCACTGTACAATTGCCATAACATGCTGTGGTTATTGTTAGTAAATACTTGACATTTAGTTTACAAAACACTTGCCCAGTCCCAGTTGAGGATGAGCTGTCAAAGGGAAGAGAGAGCATTCAGATACACAGTTAGGTTATTACCTTCCTTTGTTTCAGAGGCTACTGTTTTTCTGTTCAGTTTCTGTTCAGATTTGGAGAGCCATTGAATGCAGATATCCCAAAGGAGTCATCATACTCCTTTGAGCACTCAGCAGGCTTTCTCTCTACAAGGCCTTATTCTTGAACCGACGGCAACGGCTGATGTTTATGGCCTAGATCCCGCTCCCACACGTGCTGGGAAGGAACCACCCCAAGCCCCTGCTTGCGGTGCAGCCAGCTACCCAGCCAGTCTGCAGCTGCCTTTCACAACAACCTCGATTACAGCTGGCATCCCAAGTGTTTTGAAAATTATTCAAAATTAAATTAAACTGTAATGCTCGGATAATACATTATAATTTGAATTGCCAAATTAATCTTTCTAATGAGCCAGTTAAGTTTCTTGCTACAGTTGATTCTTGAAGAGCCAAGAACTGCTGTTCCCAAATTAGGCTTAGTTAAAATTGGAACTGATCTCGATTTTTGGAAGTGAACATGGCTGGCATGGCATTGCCATCATTATTCTAAAAATGCAGTCTGTACATGGGCAGCTAACCAAGGCATTTTCTCCCACATGAAATCCCAGTGTTTGGTTTGGAATCAATTGTACAACATGCTTGTGAATACAGACCATGTATTGATGCCAACACATATCATGAATTCATCTCTATGTGCTATTAGAAGGGCAGAGTATAATTTTACATAAAAGGTGACTACAGCTGGTACTGTTCATATTCTCTTTTCCCTTTTCCCATTCAAAATAAAAGAGCATCATAGGAAAAAGTTGGGAAGTTTTCAAGAATTGCTGTAAATTACATGAGAAGGAAAGTTTCGGTAAGTCTGGAGATTCACCCTGGACATTTTGTACACTGATTCCAGCAGATTTGTACTGGTGGCATAGCAATTTTCCAACCTGTGCATGCAGTGACTGAGAGCTTGCTCTATCTTTAGGAACAGAGCCATGGCCTCTGCGATACCCTCAGAAGACACATCCTCCCCAGGACAACTCAAAGAGGCTCTCTGAGGAGAGCCCAGAGCCCTCTGCTTCCCAAAACGCCTCACAAGCAGAGGAAGTGCTTTAGACCACACAAAGTAGAGACTGGAAGACCTTTTGCTCAAATCGTCTCTTTCTCCCTCCCACTGGAGCACAATACTGTCCTAACAAATTTGTCAGTACAACTGTAAGGAGCACGGGACTGACGAGAGCTAACTCCTTGATGAGAGAGACCAGCCTAAGAAAGAAACTTGTATTAGGTTACTTATAGTCTGCAGAAGTTTTCCTTTGTCTTTTTTTTTGGGAAAGTGAACAGGGAAATAATTATCAACAGGAAGAAGACAAAAATTAAGTCACTCACCTTTATACATATTTGGATGCACAGATACCTGGAAAATATTAACTATGTTTTAGCCAAAGTATTCTTCTGGACTTTCTTAAAGGGTGTCTTTTATAAAGTCACTCTTTGCTGCTTTTAAATCAAATGTATTGCTTCTGTCTGTATTTCCTTCAAATTACTAGCATTTTTCTGAAACCCACTGGTGTGAAAACAGCGTTCCAGCATTCCATCATTTTTTCAACTACTTATAGATCATGAGGCCATGCAGCTTAAATGATTCAATTTGATTTTCAGCTAATATTTCCTGATGTCATAAATGTTTATCTTAAATGCAAATACTCCCTATCCTTTCCCCTGGCAAAGTGATGTGGCTCTCCAATAAGACTTGCTGGAAGTCTCTTTCACTTGGAAAAATTTTATGGATTGTTTCATAGTGAATTTGCCAAAAATAATTAAAAAAACAGAAAAATCGGTTTCTAGCACTTCTTAATAGAAATAAAATTATTGCATAATTTATTTTGAAGAATGTGTACTAGCAAATACAGTACTGCAAAAGCAAAACATGAGATACCCACTAGTACAGCTCTGTGTTCTTCAGTTGTGTTCAGGTTGCTCCTGACTTACACTGTACTATGTGACCTATATCAAAATTTGGCCCAACAATCGTTATATACCTTCACTGAACTTTCTGTTTACAAAATCAGCTAGAAAAGATACTTATTTAAAAACATCTTGGAGGCCTGCAGAACTTAGTGCTGATCTGGCACAAAGCCAAACAGCTATCTCTTCTTCTATTTACGTTACGTGCCTAAGAGTGATGCTGCTTTTCCTAACTAACAATTTTACAGACACCCATCACTGGAAAGCTGGAGCAAAGTGGCTCTCTAGAAACAGTGCTCACACTCAGCCTGTGCGTGGTCCATGGCAGTCCACACCAAGAGCTGAATTTTACAGAAGGACAAGCTTAGCAGAAATCTTCCATTCATTTATTTTTCTTTTGCAGGGGAATAAAAACCCATAGAAATAGAAAGCAAAAGCCAAACAATACTATGGTCCATATGTTATTAGAAAAAATATCCATAGCATAATAATATATGCCACCTGTATTCCCCTATTCCTTCTGTTGAATGCCAACAGATACTCACTAGTGATAGTACAGCTCTTTAGAAGCCTGAATTTGACCTACACAGTCACTCTGTTCATCAAAAATGGTCTATCATCACCATTTCTATTTGTACTCAGAGACAGATTTTAGTCAAAACATACTGGCATAACCCAATTGACTTCAAGAGCCTATGCTTTCAGGCATGTACTAGGAATGTGACTCAATGTTTATTTGTTTTTCAAACTGCAAAAGTAGTACTGCGTGATCTACCAACGTATTTTAGTAAAACTTACCAGTGGAGACTCCCTTTCTTTAATGCATATATTTTCATGTTTCCCATACTACTGTTAGTTTTTCAGGCTTTCACTAAACCAAAAATGCATCTGACTATCCAAACCTCTCCTGACTTGGTTGAGCTGGTTCCCATGAATTCATTTTCTTTTGCACACGTAACAACTAATGTTAAACAATGAAGACAACCAAAGCAGAGAGTCTTGCTTACAGGTTATTAAATGACCATTAATCTTTTCCTTTCATTTCCAAATTCTCCAAACAGCTATTGAGTTGGCTTGAATCTGGACGTTACAGAGTTAGGTCTGGATGTGAAAGCTGGAACAACGAAGGTGGCTGAAGTGCTAAGCAAGACGATGTAGCAAGTGAAAAGATATGTTTGCATAATATCATGGCAGCCTCTCTGAAAGGCAGAACTATGCAACTTGCCAGAGCAAACAGATGGTTACACAGCATCTGAGAACATATTTCTTTTGCAAAAATTCAGCTGAAAGAATATAAAGTAATGAGATCATAGTTAAAGAACAGATGATGAATAAAGGGTAAATAACGAACAGAAAAAATGTGATTAGTCATCTTTAATTTATTTCTTGATATTTTTATTACCTAACTCGGTGACATAACTTCCCTTAACTATAGGCAAAAGAGACTTGAATCCATTGGGTGTATATACTCATGTTTTGGTAAGCTTCTAGCTGCACCTGCCAACATGTGCTTTCAAGCACTTAAGCAATTCTTACTGTATTAGCTCAGTTTGTCAGGAATAAAATTATAGGTTTGAAGAAAGAGCAAACGCAAAGACAATATCTTGCAATTTTAAATGTCAAAACATGTTTTAATAATATTTTTAGTGTGAAAAACAGAATTGTAAAGCCACCTACAATATTTGATACCCCATTCCCATCATCCTCTTCAGTTGTTTGTGTAGTACTGCTACGAGCTGCTAAACAGGAATAGCTGCATTTTAGTGATGGGTGTAGTAAGCCCATAAGCATAGACTGGAGAATTTGGGGTGAGGGAGAGAAAGGGAGAGGGTATAAGTGGAGAAGAGAAAGAGCAAGAGGGCTTAAAGACCTCAAGTGAGGATGAATTCCTCCCTCCACTGAAGATTACAGGAGTTAAATCAATTGTTTTAGTAGGATCAGTATGGAAACTGCTGCCAAAGTGCGCTTGGATCCCATGCAATGAATCACAGATGATGTGGGGTTTCATCAGTCCAGATACAGTTAATCTGTGTATGTGTGTGTGTGTGCGCGCATGTGTGTATATGTGGTACAGGAACAGAAGAGACAGAAATACAGAGGATCTAAAAATATGGGACAAGAGACAGGTTAGATAGATGTAAAGATTACAAAGCCCCTTTTGACTCTGAAATGCAAAAAAATTGTAGTTTCCTTACAGGAAGTGATTCTATACACTGAATGGTCACAGAGGGTCTGGATATAATAAGCCCAGTGATGCATAGCTGCTGGTCATATAGTAAATGTCTTAATAGCTTTCCATTTCAGCTGCATAATACATATGGACAATATACTTTCTCTTTAAATGGACAACCGTTCAGAAACTATAATATGATCTCACGAAAAAAGTAGATATTATACTCTTAACTTTTCAACTAAAGGAAGAACAATTAAGTTTTGAGATTTCTCCTGCAAAGAAATTTACCACCCAAAATACTGGAACATGTTGAAATATTTTCTTTGGACTATTTTCCATTGAGCTTTCAGAGTGTATCATGAGGTACGCCTGAATCCTGTTTCTGTGCTATGGCCCAAACTTCTCCATGGACTATATTTTCCATCATGATGGGATTTCTGTCATGCAAAGTGCATGTTCAGCCGATTGTGTGACCATGATCTGGCAAGAAAGCTGTGGTTCTTCCAGTGAACCCAGCCCTCTAGCAGGGGTGAAGTGAGGCGTTGGGAGGGTATCATAACAACTGAGATCAACACAGATTAATAGGAAGCAGATCTGAAATGAAAAAAACTGGCTTAGCTTGACAAACTGAAGTTTTTAGACTCAGCCTGGAAAAAGTAAATACTTCTTCTCAGTGGCGCTTTCTTTTCTAGTAGCAAATTCAAAAATTCAGCAATATAATATTTAAAATGCCCAGTTCATTTTTCATAAGACAATAAAGCTGTGCCCACCCCCCCACCCCTGCTCGCAAAAAAGGGGCAATGTTTTTCCCACTTCAAAATTCAGCCTGAAATTTCCTTCAAGCACAGAAAGTGTCTGATATAAAGCTGTCAGCTTTTGTTTGAGTTTGTGAGCTGAGCTCTTGCAGTGTTTAGAGAGAAGACAGAAAAGGAAGAGAGCAGGATGTGGCAGTGGTTATTCAGTAGGTGGTACTTTTCTGTATGAGGTTCCAGCCTGGCAAGGAGCCCAGTTCAGTCAGACCCCAGACAACAGATACATTGTCCAAAGGTTCAGAAATGGAAAAATGTTATTTTTCTGATGCTTTTCACTTGCAGAACATAAACATATGGTAGATTTCAGTGGGACTAAAATAGAGAGGCGAGGAGTCCATCTGCACAGAGCTGCCTGCAGGACGGACACAGCCAGTACTGATTTATTGTTGTCAAAAGAAACACAGTCAGTATGGGGTGTTGCTGGAATCTGTGGTAAATATTGTAGCAAAGCCTTATTCTGGCAGTTTTGACCAAATTCAAATCTAGACAACTTCATTCTGCCATCCAAAGCTATTGTCAGACTTGAATTGGGATGGAATATTCTTCCCCATGGGCTTTGCACACCTTCTTGCTGAGCTGCTTTTCAGGAACGGAGTCATTGATTTCCATATGCGTTTGAAAGAGAGAGAAAGAGGGAAACAGAGAAAACGCAAGCAAGGTCATGGTTCATCTGACACTGTTCTTAGAAACTCTGAGAAGACATGGAACAAAACTTCGATCCTGAAATGGTTAATAAGAAATTAGACAACACAAGCGTTATCTTCCTTTAAAAGAAATTCCTCTAAGGGGTTAATTATGGACCTAGAAGAAGACTAACAAAACAAAACAAAAAAACATGTGGAAGGCATCAAGCTTAAGTTTTCAACATGAGCAACACTAATAGACCTTTTCTATAGTCAGGCACAATCCCTGTAATCCTACAAATTAGACTGAGCCCCTGGGAACTATGTGCCTGCAGCTGCTACACAGATGTGCAGAGAGAAAATGAAGCAGATTCTTCCAAAGAAAACTGGATGGTTCTAAAGCTAATCCACCGATCCAGTGCTAACTTTCTTATAGGAAAAGCCATACATTTCATCTTATAGCAAAAAATACTCAGAGCCGAAAGGTACCCTCCCATGGATGGGAGACTAATTTAATTCTTCTCACTTCAGAGTGATTTCCATTTTCTAATTATTAATCTCTCTCTTTGGAGAGGTAAGAAAAGTTGTCCTTGGGCCTGTTTGGGAGTAAGAGCGCTTCTTCAGGAAGCTGGCGAGCATATGTCAAGAAAGACAAATGCACACAGTCTCCTCCAAGCATTTATCCAACACTGAAACACAAACCTAGTTTCTGCTCGTGAAAGACAAAGAAATGGCCCCAGCCAAACTATATTGTTGGCTGATTGTCAAGACCATCTAAGAACCAAACTGCATATACTGACTTCCTGCTTTTTGCTATCATATGACTAGATTCTTATCTTTCCTTCTAACAGTGACTGACCTCCACATTAATGCATAATAAAGTCGAGATTCTGCAGCAAACTCAGACACAGAGGCTCTCAAAAGATCTCAGAAAAACTACTCATCTAAACTCAGTTGTGTGGAAACAAATACTGAGGGCAACCCCCTCTTCAGAGTTGATTAGGAGACTAAATAAACCTTCAGAAGTCTGGCCTTGAGTGCTGAAGATCCTTGGCACTTTTGACAACCACAGCTCTAAGATCTAACGGACCTGACTGTGGCAAGTATATGTTTGGCATGGAGCCCACGTGGATGCAACAACACGCTCTAACAAAATAATTCCATAGAATCACATGAGCTCGACCCACTGAAAATTGCACACAAGTCACAGATTTCCAGGCTGTGAAGTGACCTTCAACAACCTGTAAAGAAAACCTAATTACCAGGGACAGTGACAGCACACAAAACACTTCAGAATACTTGTCCTTTATGTAGGCATGCTCGTTCATAGGTAAATTCAAAATGGCCAAAGTGAAAAGAGTGGCGCCAGGAAAGGACAAGAAACGGAACAGCAGAAAACAGCAAGGAGGAGAAGGATTGAGAATGGAGGAAAGTGGATGAAATTTGAGAATGGATGTCACTGGTGGGACAAGTGCACAGGCAGGTGGGAGGCAGACAGGTCTTTTCCCTACTGGAAAAAAAGGACAGGTCAAAAAGTGAACAAAGGTACCTGAGGGAGAAATTACTTTGGTGAGCATTCTTCCTTCCTCTCTCACCTTACTACAGAACTGAAATTCATTTTAATCAATAATGCTTCGTATATTCTTTTCTTGAAACTCGACCAAAATGTTGCCTCATTAGTCAATACACTTCTTAAAGTTCCCAAATGTGCCTAAAACATTCACTTCTGCTGTAACCCTAATGGTCTACAATCACTTCAAGCTGTGGTCTCTTCAGTTAGGGTAAACTATGTTGTGCCAGGGTTTGGCTGTAGCTGGATGAAAACCTCCAGAAACAAACCAGGAGCTCACAAGGGAGACGCTGCAATTTTGCAGACGACACTCCCCGCTGCGAGTTACTGTCCTGTTAGTGTCCCACCATGCCATTAGGAGATACCACTCTGATAGCTGCAGTAGCTCTCCTAGGGCTTGTTTACAATGAAGCGTATTTACTAAGGCCACAACAAAATAAGTACTCCCTGACTACTCTGTGACTGCTATAAATCTCTCAAAGATTCTCATTACCCATCACAAGCGTTCCAGGGATCCCCTGCAACCTTTCACAGAAGCAAGCAGCTTAGCAATAGCGTCCTCACACAGCTCCCAGCGTAGACATTGCTAACATACTTTTTCAGTTAAATTCTTCCTACAGAGTTTCCTTGGAGCGTGTGGTATGTCGTTCGCTTCCAGACCAGAGCCACTCATGTGGACTGAGGGGTCAGTTGCTGTTTTCCAGCTTGAGAGACTGGTGACTGCAAAGACTTGTTCATAACACCCTGTTTGTAAAGCTCTTTCTGGATAAAGATAAGATGTCATCATGGTTTGTAAGGCTGTTTTTCTGCAGCAGTTCAGTAACTAAAACATTACAGCTTCTGACACCTACCTCATGGGAAATGCACGCACAGCTGAAGCCTAAAGCTGTATTCGAGCGATAGTGCAAGAGATGACCCCGCTGCTAGCCCCAACCTCACAGACCACCCCAGCAGAGAGCAGGGGGCTCATTTTATACATGCTCCAAAGAAGACTTGGGTTAGGATGAACTTATGGTTACGTCTGTTAGCATACACTGAAGGAAGAGATATTGGTGGGGGCCGCTCCCACTTCTCCTATTTCCACCCACCAGGAACCGCATTCCCCAGGCTGACCTGGGGACAAGCAGGAGGCCAGAACACGCAGAGCAGCTGCTACTTCTCTATTTGCCCCATTCAAGGAGTGAAGGGAGGAAGCTATAGCTTTACTTGTTGGTTTTTTGGCACTGGCTGCTTCTTCACATGAGAGTATCTGAAAGCCTGGATGAACCAGGGAAGTGGTAATATGAGATAAGATACTTTTTAGACAGTGCATATGCTTCTGATTAGGCTTCCCTTGACAGCAGTCCAGGGCTGTCACTGTTGCAGAACAAAACTGCCTGCTTTGTTTTTATTTATTGTTGGTAACATGGTAGCAGCTAAAGGCCCCAGCCAAAACTCAGGACTGTACTGCATCAAGGGTTGTTCTGTAAAATCGTAAGTAAAAATGCTTGTCCTCAAAAGCTTATACATGAGACAGGCAGTGGAAGAAAGGAAATGATATCTCTATTTTGTTATGGCAACTGATGCACCAGGTTATTTGTTCAGGACACATAGGAAAACTGTAGCAAAGCCAGAAGTTGAAGCTGCATCTGCTGCATGTAATTACAGCACTGATGTAACAGGTCCTTCCCTCCTCTCAAATATCTGTTCTATGACTTCCAGCTGAGAGTTTGAACTCCAAAACATCAGCATCCACAAATCAAAGACGAGCCTTAAACAGTTGCATCGAAAAAGCAGCTCCGTCAGCAGTCAGCCATCAAAAACTGGAGTTACTCTGGCAGACCAGACATAGATCAGGCAGGGAGCAGTTGTTCCACTCGAGATCTTGGTCACATACAACCTAGCTCTATTTGTAAGGCTCCACATCGCACTCAGCCCTCCTGCTGCTAGTCTCCTTAAAGGCAGATGGGTAGTTTGTTCTAGGAGCATCTTTCCAAGCCAAGTTTGAAAGCCTTTAATGGGATAAAATGACAAAGCTTGCTTCCTTGCTGTGGAGGTGTGAATACAACACCAGGGTATGCAAATTCGGAGCTGCCCCTACGAGCAAGAAGAGCTTGGGCCTACCTCAGGATGTTTTGCAACATCTCTGCTGGTTCACTATTCACTGCTAATATCTTTATTTTCATCAAGGAGCCCTAAATAAGATCTTTGGGCCTGACTAATCAGAAATTAATTGCCCTTTCCCAAGATGCCATGACAGTTGCATTCCTTTGGCGAAGGTTTGCAGATAAAGCATTGTCAGAGCCGATGTCTCTGGACTGATGCTGAGCTTGCACAGAATAGGCTGCCAGTTCACATAACAAGCACAGCAACAGAAAGGACAAAGAGCAAAAAGAAAAAGCAAGGAAACAGAAAGGAATACATACTGTGAAATCAATAACCTTAATTTACTGTGTAGCATGCACAGAAGTTAGGTTAACTGGACAAGAAAATAGAGTTCCACTTATTTCATTAGTTCCCAGATTTTATAGTGAAAAAGTATGTTAGGTGGTTAATAACGCAAATATTTGTATTAACTGTGAAGTAGCATAGCAACTTCCACTTCAGAAATTAAAATTAAAGAGCATCTTGCACTATTTTTGCCCTCTTAGGTATTGTTACATGTCTCTGCAAGTCAAGGTTTTCAATTTACAAAACATTTTTATTTCAGGAAAAAAGACTTAATTCTGGATTGGGCCCAAATCATTTTTTTGAAATTCCCCAGAAATCTGATAAAGTACGTACGTATGGTGAAACAGAATTTATTTTCTGATACATAATTGTTACCTGACATGTAGCTTGGCTGTCTGCTGGCCTAGGAACCAAGGTGCTTTAATAAAACAACATTTCAGGGCTGCTCACTGGCTGTTGCAGGTTTCCAGACCCAGCCGTTCACCTGGAGCCCTCGGCCCAGCCCCGGCCTCGGGCTCCAAGCTCTTCTCTCCAGGACATCCCTGGGGATGCTGCTCCCTTCTGCTGGGGAAGGTCGGCAAGCGGAGTGACCTAATGCCAGGGAAGCTGGACCCACAAAATATGTCACCAGGGAACCAGGCCAGACCCCACTAGAAACCTTCCTGATGGGCAGTGTTTCATTTGAGTTGTGCTGCTGGTTTGATGCAAACTTGCCAGAGCCAATATTTCTCTGTTTAAGCCAGTATTTCCCTATGTGTTTCATTGGGGCATTTCACCTGTTTCATCAAAGGGTTTTTGACCAGCTCTAGTATAGCAAATTTTGTTTATAACTGCAGTCAAGGAAAAGCTCCATAGTCAAAGTAAAAGCAGACTAGCTGATTGTAACATGCACAACAGGTGCCTTAAGCACCTACCCTAGAGAAGACTTGGAAAGAATGGTGGTAGTTCTATTCCTGTGATGTGGAAGAGCTGCCTTAAGTGCAAGGATGGGTTCTAGGAGAAAACTGGTAGTAGGAACAGAAACTATGTCTTCTGAGACTTTAAAACGAGCAATTTAATCTGAAGATAGTTTTACTACACGTAAAATCCTGCGTTTCTTCCAAAATGCACCTCATTCCAGAAAGTTAGGTAGCAGATCACACTCTTGTTTTCTCAACAGGGATTGGGAATGAGTCAAAAGACAAGGTGTGGACATCTGTTTTGGTGGCCTGCCTAGTACTAAAAATTTCCAAAGCTGTCTGCCATGTAATGCAAGAACTTCAAAAAAGACAGGAGACAGAATGTGAATTCACCGATTTTCCTGACCGCTCCTGTGGAATGCTGTAAGGTGACTTGGGGAATCAACATTTGATGGTTAAAAGGTGGCCAAAGGGTTTACAGGAACAGATAAAACACTGCACTGCATGAAGCACCACATAGCATCTCCAGCTGGAAATCCAGACAGAACAAGGGGTAACATGTTTCACCAAAATCAAAACTGTGTTCTATGGGCAGACAAGCTGTTAGCTGGAAGAGAAAGGAGGGGGTGTCTGAGGACAAAAGGATACATATCTATATATTATTTGCAGAAGTCTTTCCTAAAATATCAGATCATTTGGCAAGTTTCAGATATCCTTTTAAAATGCCTTTTCATCTGCTGTTTTTGACCTCCTTTCCTATTAACATAAGTGAGGAAAGCAAGCACATTAAAATAGTCTCCTCAGGAATATTAGGCAATATTCCTGTCACTTCCACCATCAGCTTAACTCCACCCACAGCAAAAACTACATGGGGAGAACTAGCGTAAATAAAGCACGAGTGGCTCTTTGCACGTTAAGCACCTAAATCAGAGTGAGCGGGGGTCTGCTGCTCCAGGTTGGACAGCACAGTGGTGAAATGCTACTCTGCAGAGTCTGCTTCACCACCCGCACTTCCAGCGTGGTTACCTGGAGGCTGCCAGGCCAGGAGACACAAGGGATTCTCTGGAGCAAAGGGATGATGGCAGGAAAGGTACACGGCATTCACCTCCGCAAAAATTTAGGCCCAGATCAGACTGTACAGTACGTTCGCTTTCTGTTTTGTGCCACTCATGACCTTGAAATCAAAAGTGAGAATTTTTGTCTTCTCAATCCGATTTTCCACCAGAGTTTTACCGACTTGCACTCAGTAACTGCGGAAGCAGTTACTCTCATGGGCCAGGCTCCGACACGCTCACCAGGACAAACAGCCCCCAAACTGAAGCCAGCAGCCCCAGTCGTTCTGTAAGGCACCAAGACTCAACGGGAAAATGAAGAGCAAAGCTTGCTCCTAAGTCTCAGGGATTAAAATGGGGGAAAAACTAAACGTGATGTTTGGTTTACTGTGAGACATGGTGTTTTGGAACGGGTTCTCGTAATTGTAACCAATTTACTGATTGGCATAAAATCACTATGAAAGCCAAGTAAACTGTGCGACTGTTCAAAAGATTTGCCACAGTAATAATCAAATTTTTACACAGCAGCTATGTTACTGCTCAGTAATTGCCCTCTTTATTGTGGCATAAAAAATTACACTTTACCTTTTCTCAGTATCAGAACTATTATTAGAGCTAAGAAGAGACTTGTTAAGGCATGAACTTCTGGAACTATTTACTTCAAAGTCAGAAATACCAGGTGCTGTAAAGATAGGACACAACCTAACTAGGCTTAAGCCTTAGATCCACTAAAATTAGGCCCTAAAACCAGGAACTACAGCTGAATAATGAGATCAGGATCTGATCCCATGTACCAGATGTTGATTTGTCACCCTACATGGCCTGGCAGTAAACAATTAAGGGCCAATCCTGCAGGGCTGACGGGAGCTGAAGGAACTTAATGCCTGGCAAAGATAAGAAAAGCGTATTGTTTCCTGTTTACACTGGACGTGAACTTTATATAATTATCCCACCAGTTAGGATCAACTGGGTAATTATCGTGGCAAACAATGGGACATTGATGACAGAAAAACAGAAAATTTCAGCGCAGCTCCTTTGTTTGCACTGCTGCCAGCCGGAGCACGATGGGATTGTGGCAGGGCTGGCTGCCGTCCCAGCGCTATCAGCCCTCAGACAAGGGCTGCACAGTTACGGGCAGAGCAGCAAGCGAAACAGTTTTCCTAACCTGTCAGCATTTAAGAACTCGAACATTTTTCCTTACCACAAAAGGAGCTGAAAATTTGGAGGGAAAGTTGTTCAAGGACTAATCACATGCAGAAGAAGAGATTGGCTGGAGAGAACAGTTTTGCTTTCCACACTTCTGAAATATTTCCTTCGGATTTTGACCTCCTTTATCTGAGCGAAACCAGCGTTTCAGCACTGCACAGGGAAAAGAAAAAAAAAAGAAAATGTCAAAATGGGAATGTCAAAGAGCCTTTTCTTTCCTCAGAAAACTTACAAGCAGGAGACTCAGCTAGCTGAACCTTTCTTAGCAGCAGCTCCGGTTCGGCACTGGGCCCGTTTTGTCAGAGGACAAGCAACGGTCAGCGGCGTACAAAAGCTAAACGAAGGAGGCAGCAGTGCCGTTTGCGTGCCTCTGCATTTGCAGGGCAGGGGCTCTGGTGAGGCCCGGCCGGCAAGGGACTGCACGGGCAGCCGTGCTGCTCCCTCCCTTGCCACAGCAGGCCTGAGCAAAATGCTAGAAGGAACCAGCGAAGTGCCTTAGCTGAGCAGCTGTACAACACAATTCACAGAAATTAAACAAATATCCTAATTTTAATACTGAATTCATGCTTTCTCAGCGTATTTCCGAGACATCTGAAGACTACTCTGACATGTACAGGTGCCTGCTGATCCCACATTAAACCAAGAATCCCAAGACACCAGAAGTTTAGGTATAACTCAGACTCTGGCCCACTGGAGCCATAATGTTTTCTGACCTGTGCAGAGAAAAGTTAAAATTCTCTTATCACGTTCTGAACAGATCAAAAGATGATAGTGTCTACAGAGCACTCTACTTCATACTGAATCTTAAAATAGATAGAGTCTTAAATACTTTAAAACCTATCTTTGGACAGAGATTCAATACCTATGGCAAAACTGACCTTTAAAATCCCCAGTGTTTCAGTATTTCAAATGTTCTGCCCTTGTAGCAATATCTAGCACCACTGTCCTGAAGGAGACCAGAGCTGAGAAAATCTATTAATTAATCAAATTCCAGATTTTCCAAGACCAGCTGAACCGTACGGTGAGAGCTAGAGCTGAGTACTTGTGACTGATGCTTATTTCAGTCTGGATGCTCACCACTTTACTGAGCTCAGATAAAGTTTTCAGCAAAAAAAGCTTGCAGTTCAACCACATTACAAATGGGACAAATTCTGAGTCTAAGTAGACCCCAGTCAAGAAGGAAGTCTAAAACTCAATGACTCAAGTAGATTTTATTCCTCATATTTCATCCTGCAGACTAGTAGTCACAGAATCTTCATCCGTTGCAAATATGCACTAAACAAATATAAATTCTCTTCAGTTTAAGGAAATTAATTGTATTTGTACATATTCTTCCAGAAATTGAAGGCTTTGAAGAAATAGGATGGTATTTCTTCTCTCCTTTTTGCTCCTTTTGATTGCTTTTTTTGGTGTGTGGGGTTTTTTTTGTTTTTTTTTTTGTTTTTTTTAAGTTGTAGAAGGATAATGAAGAGAGAGGAAAACATTGTTTGGAAGTTGTGCTGGTTAGCAAAAAACTTGAGAAAACATGAGAGAGGGTCTTAGTACTTTCACAGTGTTAAGCAGGAATGAAACAGTGGACAGTCACTTGTAAATGAACGAGATGCTACTTTTACACCCCTGGTCTCTCTGGACACTTTTAAATTCTTTTCAGCTTTGACTGATAATAAATAATAAATTTCCTGCCATTAACTACAATGATACCCTTTCCCCTCCCATTTTAACTGGGTCTCTCCAACAGATCTGGCCCTTTGCATACAACAGCTCACTCACTGCAGAGTCCCTGCAGAGGCCTGCTGAAAGCACACAGCAAAATATTTCTTCTGCTCTCTTCCTGAACTTCTTAAACTCTAGGTGACCCAGAGCAAAATCCATTTTAATGGGGCCTCAGTTAAATTAGCCAACCGAGTCCTTGTTGAACTAGGCAACACTATGCAGAAATAAAAAAAAATCACATCTTTGTTTCTTTCTGGAGTCTTGCTTCTTACTTTCCTTCCCTTGTACAGCAGCAAAATAGTTATGTTCCTTTACTTTTAATCCTCACTTCACTGTAGAGTTAACCAATATTGCTCAAATAGTACAGCTATTGTTCATCAAACAGTGATGCATCTGGTTATATGGCAGTACTCCTCCCGTGCCATAGCAGATTAGGTCCTGTTGGTCTGCTAAACTATTCAACACGTGTTTGTGATTTTCACTGAAAATTTGCTCTGATGCTGAACTAAGTCCAGGCAGCAGCAATTACAACTCCGAGATTGTCTACGTCTCTTGTCACACTCCATGAACATGCATAATAAAACACGGTTTCATTGTTTTGGGGCAACATTCTTCGTTCAAGCAGTACACTTCAAATTGCTGAAGAGCATTGTGTTTCACAAAGTTAAAGAATATCAGTAGGAGATAGAGAGAAACGTAAAAAGTGCATGACAGAGATAAATCATTTCTGAGTGAAAAACAACTTAAAAATCACAGAAAGTGTTCCAGATAACAGGGACTTGCACATACAATGATGAGACAGATACTGTCTATACTTAAAAATTTTTACATCTTTATACTGGGATAGTCATTCTGTGCGCTTACACTAGATACAGTAACATTGGTATTTACACACATGTAGCTTACGCTCATTTGAGGAAAAATGGGCAGTACGCTGGTAAGGATCTGTTTAACCTACAGATACGTTCATGATACAATCTCTCCCCAGTGACATAGGTATACGGGTGAATGTTCCTCAGGTAGCAAGACTGAGAAGTTTCCAACAGAAAAGCAAGCATATGAGATAGGCAAAAATTAACTGGAAAGTTAAGGTTTTAAATAGAGAAAAATTTTATTTAATAAGGATTCTTCATTCAAAGTGCAGTGAACATCTTTTACTTCAAAAGGGTGCTGTGGAGTCCATGTTCTAACTATGATGTAAGTGATCTTTCACCAGTAAGTGAAAGCAGCCAGTAGCTGTAACCATTTGCCTGTCTCACTTAGTCTAATGTATTTTGTCCTTAAGATGGTAGGAAACGCATCAAAGTTGTTTCTGAAGTCAGTGGACAGTAAGAATATGTCTCTATATTTCAACAGAGCACTTCCAACATCAACTTTTATTTAGTTTCTCATTTCAGTCTGATACTGCAATGAGAAAAGCCAGAGATATTACACAGATTAATATATATATTTTTAAATCTCTGTTGTGCTTTTCTGTGGAAGAGAACTTCTATTTTGTTAAACTGCATGGCTAATCTAGAAATGTTGAGGCCAGTGCATAGAAAAAATATGCAAGACATAAGATGCCTTCAAAAATATGTTCTGTTATTAGTGTTGCAAGCCTCTATCTTCACCCACAACTTCCTGTTTGTATGCATACATCTACATTATCAGAATAGTATATTCTTGAATCAAATTCTAATTTGAATTAGAATAGCAGTGGCAAAAGAGCCCAAATATGAAACAAAGCTGAATTTTGTGTTTTGATAATGTTACACGCATTTAAACAAAATTAGTTGCATCATAACAGTCAAAAAAAGTTAAAACTACACCTTTTCTATAACATAAGCAATAAGTACTCTGGCAGGTAGAGAAAATATTGTGAAAGATCATATTGCTATCATATTATTCTATAACTTCTGTGAATATTCTTTCATCAGCCTTCATCCACATTCCTGCGGGACATAAACCATTTATGAGTGTTAGGGTTGCAGCATCAAACTTCCATTGACTGTGGCCTGTCTGCAGAGTCTGAAAGATTAAGTAAGACTTAACTGTCTTCTTGACTGTGTTCACCAGTCTTTGAGGGACTCCACATCCACAAAAAAACAAACAAACAAAAAAACCCCCCAAACTTGTGTGTTCTCTGGATCTACATTTATATAATACTATTTTGTATAACTGAAAGACCTAAACACGCATTCCTCCTGGTCTCACTTGCCTTCTGCTATTTCTACATAAGCAGCTAGAGTCTCTGCAAATCCACAGCTCTGTAAAATGCACTTCTTTCATGCTGGCAAAAATTCATTTCATCCAATTTTCAAAAGAATGTTTATGAATGACTGAAGCAGACAGATTTTCTAAAGTATTAAGCAGATCCTGGTTTTGAAAATCTTACCACATCATTTAGACGGCCAGTCTATAAGCCCTGAGGCAAGTTTTCAGTACTGAAACAACAGAGGAGACACACAGTCCTTTTAATGCTAGCAGTATTTGATCACTTAAACAGTCACATACATTTTGAAAAGTAGTCCCTGGAATTTTTACTCTACCCCCAGGCACTCTTAAAACAAAGGATGCCTACATTTGCTGAACAGGTCTTTACACAGAGGTTAGAAAAAACTATCTTACAGTAAAAACCACAGTAACAAGAAAAACATCAGTTCCAATCATAAGCCACAGCTGAGGATCAAAGGGATAGCAGTTCCACTAGAAGGGAATCCCTCTTCCACTCTTTGTATTATTTATCAGACTAATTACTTTGCTTCAGCAAAGAGTACTTTCTCCACTTTTGCCTCTTTTCATTGTAAAACCTAGTGTAATTTAAAAACAACTGGATTTAAACAGGAAAACGCAGGGATACTGCAACATTAACTGCCTCTATTTTCTACCCTTTGCCGCTCCCCTGCCCCATAACCCACCCCAAAGTTTGGTGTCTCCATTACCGATAACTTAGATTCACTATATTTAAGTTAAACAGTCACAGTCCTTAAAATGAGATGCTTATCTCCTTTCTACTGCTCAAGTCTAAAAGTGATTACAGTCCTCAGTCTTTGTGAACTTTACAACTTGTTGGATTTTTCTTGAAATGTGTCTATTCTTAAAAGCCAAACCCATGGAAAAATAACTGAAACCAAATGCCATGTCATCAAGGCCAACCATAACATGAGAGCCCTAAAATAACAGGAGAGATACTGCGGTGATGCCTGACCTTCTGAACTGCGCATATGGGTTGAAGCAAAACAGCCCATATTCATGTCTTAAATGGTGCATACTAATAGTTTATTTGTAATGCAGAAGAACCCAGTTTATAGAGTCATGATTTTAAAGCTTCAAGGACTTGCTTTAGGTGCCAGAAATGACATCACTTTTGGAATAAGCTGAAAAAGGGTCACAGTTGAACGTTACTAACTTATATGGTCAAAATCAGTTCAGCAGGCAGTTTTGATAGCTGCAGACAGTCTCTCTTTCTTCTACCTAGCTTCCACCTCAAAAAGGAAGGCGCTCTAGCAAATTCTCTGTTCTAAACGTTTTTGAAATATGGAGTTATTTCTGTTGGCCTGAATCTAGCAGCCCTAGAACTTTTATTTAAACCTACACAGACAACACGACTTCAGCAGTAAGTTTCCTATGAGGATGTTATCAGCTCTGTGCAGACCTGCAGACCTACCCCCTCCTCAAGTGATATGTCTATCAATTGCACTCAGATTGCAAGTGTAATCTCACTAATCCAAAATACAGATTATGCTGTTATTGCTGACAAAGATGACCGGAGTCCTTCGTACATATCCAAAGTGCGCAGATTACAGAGCTGTTAGGATACTTACGACAAGTAGCAGTAATCTTTCTGAAGATAAACAAAGAAGCAATGATACATCAATGAACAGTAACTTGAGGCAACAAAGCCCTAGCAGTGTCTGGATAACGGCACTGCTGTTCAAGTTACATAGATAAATCAGTCAGGGCCGTCAGGAAATGTTATTATTATGGACTGAGTTAAACTTCTCCGCAAACTACTAGTACAAAAGCTAATCATAATCCATCTTAAATGTACGAAAGTGCTAGAGACATGAAACCAAACCACAGGCACCTCACTCACACCCTGAAGAGAGCATATACAGGTTTGCTCTGGAGTTAATGGAGATGTTTCCCGGGTAGTGTTTTTAACAGAAAATGGGCACCTGTGACAGCAAGGAAGGAAAAAGCACAGGAAAAAAGGACAGATGCACCAAAGGAGAAGACATCTAGACAGTTGCAAGAGACTTGGTGATGTGACTAAAAGGGAAAAACTTAGAGAAAGGTGCTGGCTCTGATGCTAGCTGAATGAGGCTTACAGTTGAAAGCAAGGAAACTTTTCCATTATTGGCTATTCGTTCTGTTTTCAGGGAAACAGGTTGTCCTACTGTCTTTGCAAATGAACAGGATCACTTTAGAGACTCCTCCATCCACAGCTCTACTCTTCTCTCAGACTGCTGTCTTGCCTTGCAGTTAGACACCCTGACAGAAGAGTAAAACTTTTTTGCAGACTAACACTAGCACTACCTACAGACTTTATGCTATACGTGGGCAATGAAACCCTGATGCCACTCTAATTGAAAGCCTTTATGCTGTTGGCAGACACACGGACAAGATTTTATTTTTATGCAAATTAAGAAAAAGGAGGTAAAAGAACTATACAGAACACTTTTGTCTTTCCCTCCTTCTAGGCCTTGGTACGTACGTATTCGCATACACATGCCCACTGGTAGCAGAAGCTACCGAAGAACCTGGCAGAGTTGGGCAGGTCAACAGATAAAAGATAGCAAAACTGTATGCAACTTGCCATTCGGCGCTTGACAGGTAGTCATCTGAATGAACAGTGGTGTTGACAGGAAAGAAGGTGAGATGAGGCAGCCAGTCGCAGAGGAAAGAGCAGTAAAACGTGTCTTAGCACACAAAGAATTTAGGAATAAAAATGAAAGCACTCATTCTGTACAAATAGGGTAGTGCAGCCAAAGGATGAACTGTTACAACAATTGTTTTTGGCACAGGATTATACTTTGCTGTACAACTTCCTTCAGGTGAAGTCCTGCCAGAAAAATTACTGGGCAGAATCCAAACTCTCATCTGACTAGAATCACTGAGCACAAGTAAGTCCTTTCAAACTGAATGGTAGAGAAGGGGTTAAAAATATATCCCACCACTTCCTGCAGGCCTCAGAAAACAGGATCACCAGAAAAATGAAATTTCTCTATTGAACCTTATCTAAAATCTGTGGAAGTCAGTGGTTGTGAATTGGACACATCTAACATGGATACTTCTATGTTTTCTTTTGGGCGGTTGGCATCATCAGCCAAGAACATTGATTTCTTTCTTCTCTGTTGGTTATAACCTCAAGAGAGAAGATGAATAGTCAGAGCTAACAATGGCTCAGATAAGAAGGCCTAGGACTTGCGGAAGGTTGATTCAAGAAGATAGCAGTACAGACTTATTGTTTCACCACGTTTTTGTACTGTATCTTCTACTGACAGCATTCACAATGCTTTCAGAATAACATTGCAAAATAGAGACATAACTCAGCAGGGGAAAAAAGGAACAGCTACAGGCTGCAATATCTTTCCTCTAAAGTCACTAATTATAAAAACAGTATTATAATGGCAGTCCAATTATTTAACATGATCAAGAGAGAAATCCTCCAGCTTTGGCATCTGCCCAGTCCTATGACATGAAGGATAATCTTGATCTTTCCAAAAACATGCCTTCATTTGCCTTCCCTCCCATCCTGTCAAACCACCAAGCTATTCTCAAACATTTATTCAAACAGGAAAAGGAAATTGGACTGATTTTAACATCTTAATCGTCAAAAATCAGGTAGCTTGCTTGTGCTGTATCACTTGCTCCCTTATGGATTCTTGATGTAATACAAAACCAAACAAACCAGAGATGCTGTGCTTAACTCTTAACTATCTTAATTCTTAATCTACAGGGTTAATTTAGTGCTTTCTGTAAGTTGCTTTAGCAAACAAAGAGGTCTTACTACACAACCTTGAATTGCTATCAACACATTTTAAATGTTTGTGTTTCCAGTTTCAGCAGAATGTTTTCTTTCAGCTGTATATTGTGCCCTCTTTCCAATTTTATTTATTATCTAATTTATTATCTTAATTTCCCGTCTTAAAAATCTGACTTTCTTCAGTACAGAAGGAAGGATGTTTCCAAAAATGTTTGTCTATTCATCTGACACTTTCATAAGCACTAGAGGGAAATAGATTATAGTAAGACCCTTCTTAAACATACTTTTATCATTCCAGTTTCTCTAATTAATGGGAATCATAAAACTTTTGACTATATATGAACTAAAAATGAACAATAATGATGGCTATAGTAGTCTAATGCACAAACAAAACACAGACCTACATCTTTAGAACCATTCATCAGAAGCCATAAAGAGGAATCAAGGGACCAGAGGAGTTCAGCTACCTGCTTGACAGTTATACATGTCCAGGACGGGATGTAGCTAAACAAGATGGGTTGGGGAAGGGAAGACAACAGATTTAGCAACAAACACTTGTGGAAATTGGGTACAGTTATGGTCTTTCCTGATACATGCAGCACCCCACAGAGCTGAAATTAATGATACTGTGTCCACATTTGGCTTTGCCAACTATATTTGAAGGCAGCTACCCTTTGTGATTATAGAAACTATCCTGGAATAATATTGGCTCACACATACAAGAGTTTCTCAGTCCTCTCCTTTCATGGCTAGCTTTTTCTTGCCCTACTGGTATGCCTGTCTTTATGTGGATTGGCAGAATTGTCTGGCTGTTCCGACCCAAATCTGCTGCAATGAGGTATTTTTTTCCTGTACTTTCTTAATTAGCTTCTCACGACTGGGCCCCAGTGGGAACACAGAACTGCATGGAAAGAGCCTGTTGCAGAGCATCTGGTTCCTCTAAAATGCAAACAGCAGAACAGGCTCCTGCCCTCTCTTACCTGAATCTGTCTTTTGCCGAGATATTTGGATCTCAGAAATGATGCACGTCAATTCTTCCTACAGATATTGAATAGAAAGAACTACTGACAACGCAGATGTCAAACATACAACACCTTCCTTTTATGCAGACAATTCAACTTTTTACCCATAGCTTGCCCTACTATGAATATATGTTTAAAAGAACCTAATTCACGATGCATAGCTGGCGAACAGGGTGGTAAAAGCACTTAGTAAGCCACAAGAAGTGCTGAGGGCTGACACAGTCCCAAGAATCTGGGGAGTACAACAAAGGATTGTATGTTTGTAGCTTCTACTTGTTCTATCAACTAGGCAAATGCCCAGAGAACATTTGCAAAAGCTTCCATTAATGTGGGATTTCTGGTCTTGAGCTTCTCAGCAATTGAACTCTTTTGGGAATCTATGACGTACGCCTACACTAGCAGAAGTTGCTGCAGGGCAGCAGTTAATGCTACAGTGCTGAATGATGAAATAGTCTCCTACCCTCTTCTACCTGAACGTGTGTGCCAGAGGTTAGACACCTAACTCTGAACTACGGTTTTCATCCTCAGAAATGGTGAGCAGCCGTTCGAGTGATGCCAACAAGAGATGAGGATTTGTATCTTTAAAAACAGGCTGAACATTTAAAGCCTACACTTATGTGTTTGAGTTTTGACAAGCTGCAGCCTAAATATTTTTAATCTGATGACAAATGTAAAAATTGAGACATGGAATTTGACATCTTTATTACATAGATCTAGTATATGGAATATAAACATTCCTGTATTTCACGTGTCATATATGTGAGATATACTTTGGAAAATACAGCAAGCTTCTTTGCCAGCTATTAAGCTGATCTCCTCAGCTGCTTTTAATTTCTGGAACCTCTTTAAAATGTGCAGATTAGCTCTTTTGTAAATACTTCAGCCAGTCATAAATATTCAGCATTATAAAGAACAATGAGGTCAAACTCTTGCTTTCCACAACAGCTTACCCTTCCCATATTTAAAAAATATTCTATAAAAATAAAGCGTCTGACAATCTAATTAAGAATCAAGTCTTTGTCTGATTTTGTTAGATTAAAACACACAGATTGAAATTTATGCAGGCAATGAAAGGAAACTCGCATGCAATGGTGAAGAGCTTGCCTCCTTGGTCTGAAGAAGTTTGGAAAGGCTTTGTTGAAAGCATATATACCAACACAAAACTTGGTATATAATGTCTCTGAGAAGCATATTACCTTTCTGAATAAATCAAAAGGAAATCCATGATTGTATTAGTTACATATGTAGTAAGATCATGCCAAACCAGTTCATATCTCATGACTGACTGCACATTAATTGTTGTACTCCTCCCTTATACTGGTCTGGTGATACAAGGAGAAAAGATAGTCCTCATGTTCCCTTACCTTCCTGTAACCTACCTGTGCTATCAAGATTTATACTTGGATGAGGAGAAACAAGAGATAAAGAAAATGTAATTAGGGGGGTTAAGAAGTCAACTCCACAAGAGAAGGCCTGGAAGGTATACAGTTTCATCCTAAAGATGAAACATTTACTTTTCAAAGCAATTGAGGAGAATGAACTTCCAATAGTATAGGGCTTAGAAATTCATTAGGACCTAGAGTTCAACCAGACGAAAGAAAAATCCCACTCATTTCTATAGACAGTTTCATCTAAACAGAATATACTGAAAATAGCTTTAGAGTCAAACTCCTTCTCTTTTGACTAATACAGTGATTAACTGATAATTTCTTTGCCTTATTTGCTTTGCAATCTTTTCCTTAATTGCATCAACCTGAAAGATTCCGTATTTGCAGTATAAAAAACTAAAGCTAATGGGAATAGTAATATTAATTTTCAGTTGTGTTAAGAACTGGACAAATTTTGCATTCATATCAGGATTATTTGGTTTGGCAGAATTGTTTTCGAATTCAAAATGTAGCCATTCCATTTTAAAAAGCAGTATTAGTGTTATACGTCATATTGTCTAATAATATGCTCATTACTTTCTTCATTGCCTGCTGTGTATGTTCTAGATACTAAAATCCAGGAAAAGAACCCCAAATGCGTAGGACAAATTTTTATGCTAACAATGTGGCATATGGCTCCTTTAATTCAAGAATCCAGCTGTAGATCAGATTTTTTTTAAAGACTCAGTTTACCAAGAATCTCATCATGTCTGGAATATTATAGAGTATCAAGACATCTAGTGAGTGAAAAATATATTGCAGGTAAACCACTTTATGAAAACAAATTGGTATTATTTTTAGTTATTAGATGTAAGAAGTGTATGGACTCATTGGTAGGGAAACCATTACTATTTGGCTTTTTCACTGTACACCTTACAATTATTGAAGTTCCCAGGAAAAGAAATGCGTGGAAAGATACTCTATCAAAAGTGACCTGTGTGGAATCTCTAACCCTGCCTAGAGTCTACTCAAAGACCGCATTCCACTTGCAACAACGAACAGAGTTGCACTAGGAAAGGCATGTCACAGCAGAGACTCTCAGCCGGCGCTTTTGCAACTGTCCTTTCACTCTTCTCTTTTTTAAAACGGCTGAGGCAAATCCTTTAATCTGTGTCTCTGGGCACTGTCTAAAGTTGTATTCCATAATTTTACTCATCTTGGGAGTTTTTAGGATTGCAATGCTCTAGTTTTTTTCTGAGTTCTCGTTTCAGTCAAAAGCCAGTACATAAGAATTCAAAGCAGTAAGTAGTGTTTTTGCTAATAGTACTTGTCTGGAATTAAGGTTTACCCATTAAACAGATACCAGGTATATTTAGCACTGTAGACCACACTTACTTAATTTAACATTCAGAAATTGTGGTGAAGCACATGCCACAAAAGGCCTGAACCCTCCTTCTTTTTAAAGGAAACATGAGTTTTCCACAGCTGGATTGACATAAAGCAGCATGACAAAAATCTGCATCAACTTTGTTGCAGAATCAGTGTAAAGATCAAACTAACTAGTTTCCCTATGGACCTGGCAAACACTGTTCGAGCACTCTATGTCCATCAGCCTCAGATACAACAGAAATGATTCAAGGGGCTAATAAAATAAATAGCATGTAAATTAGTTCAGAGAGTAGAACCCCTTACCTTCTACTAGGAAAGCATATGTGAAAGAACAGGTGTGAAAGATGCAACGACGCCAGAGATACCTTCACTGTGAACCTGAACTGTTTAAGGATGGTATTTCAATGGTCATTTTAATGATGGATATTCTATTTTCCTTTCAGTTTCTTAGTAATAATACTGCGCATGAATCGTATTTGAGAAAAATAAACTTACTCTTTCAAATTTCAGTTGAAATTACCAGATAAGCATGACCTAAAAAAGCAGTTTAAAAAAGCAATGTGTGGTAACAGACTTCCTATGAATTGCAGGAGTTGGTAATGATGAGAAACTTCCAGATTCCTCAGCATTGGATATTAGGTAACATTCTCTGATTTGACTAAATCTACATCATTTCCTTTATTAATTTCTTTTTAAAAAATCTATAGTCATCTTTATACTCAATAAATAGCATATATTGTATATATACCTTATCTATATTTATACCGATATATATCTTCCACACAGAAAAAAATTTATTTAATTTATTTTAAAAGGGAGCAGTAACACAGGATTTTTTGCACCCACCACCTTCTCCTCAAGAGCAAAGAGCCTGGGGGAAAAAAATCTTTTCAACCACAATATTACAATCCCTCTTACATTTGAGACTGTGTTAATGGTGCAGGAAAGACTTCATGAATTTCCTATCTGTCAGAACCCCTTGCAAGCTGACCCTTCAGGCTTTACACCTATATTTTATGTAGTGATCTGCTGATATGGAGACAGGCCTTCTATTCCATTCCCTATTGGCTGACCTTTTGCTGGGACAGATATCCTTGACCTATGGGTATCCTCTAGCACTTTGGACAAAGATTTCTAACTGCTTAGGTTTGATTTTCAGATTTTTTGGCATGTGAACTTTGGTTACTGGATGTTTTGATAAAATTTTGGGTTGAAAGACAAGGGAATTCCACAAATCTCTCCCTTGAGTTCTGACTGACTTCAGTTATCTATGAGAGTTTCTTTTTCATAATTGATGATGATTCCATCATCAGTTATGGTAGGATATCAAAATACTTTTGACAAGTGTCTTGCATCACAATAGGGCCATAGGCTACTAAACCAGTGTTTCCCAGAAATTTCCAATTGTTTCACTAGTTGCAGCATGTTTGGAATTTTAAGGGTTTTATTTCAATTCATGTGGAGCATTCGTACAACTGCTGGAAAGCACTAGGAATCAGGTAATTAGGTAGTTTAGAAGGATTGGTGAGCGACAGTCCTGGTGATACTGAACGCTCCAAGTAAGAGCATACTGGATATTTTATTGCTGCTATCACAGAAAACTCTTTACAGGTTGGCTATAACCCCTTACGTTTTTTCATGGATCACAATTTTCAATACTACAATATCATTACTAAATTGTATGCTGAGGATTTATGCATATCACCTGCTATCTACCTCATCATTGAAATAATTGGAGAAGCTTCATAAGTCTCATATAGATGTCTTTACAAAAATCATCTTCCAGACTCATCTACTTACAGACAATTTGTGGACTGTTTGCTTTTGCACATTGAATAGAAGTATTATTTTTGCTTTTCTTGCAACATATAATGCTGCTAGGCACCAGATGCTCGACTCATACTGTTAACATATTTGTGATACGTTTGGGTCCGGCTCAAAGTGATGTTAGTAACTCTACAGCTTGCTAGTATATCCTACCAGAAACCTGCAGAACAATATACACAAAGTATGTATTCTAAGACCTGCTTCTTGTTTTTCTCTATATGAGAGTACAAATGAAGTTAGCTATGAGACACAGTAACAGCTAAAATCTGAGGTGCGGCTTAAGTATGACCTTCAGATCTTCAGGTCTGCTCTGAAAACTTACTGTGCTGTCTTCACCTGATGTCTAGAAGGAATTGGAACCGAAATAAATGGAAATTTAATTTGGATTGGCCAATAGTATTGCTAAGCCGAAAGTGAAAAAAGCATGAGTAGATTCTCAGTAAGTTATTGGGGTATTAGTTTACAAATCACAACAGTACAAGTTTCTGCGTTTCTCTATTACCGTAGTACTTTTGAGGGTTTCTTTTAAGGGAAGCAAGATTATCCCTCAGTCCAGAATTTTAATGGAAAAATACCAAACACAAGGCTCAAATTAAAGTTCTAAAAGTGACAATAATGATAGATACAGTTTATCTCAAGATACATCCAATGCTGCAAAAGGTTTGACCAGAAGTGGCAAAGTGGGATAAATAGCAGAGACCTGCACCGTAGATATCCCATTAAATATGGGATAGATACAGCACTGTTAGATACAGTACAAAGAAACAAACACTTCTGTGGTGCAATCTGTCTTTCTGAAAGACAAGTAATCACACCCTGAGAGTGCCATTATCTCTTAATGGATATATAGGAACACAGAGGGAGTAGTCTACAAGGTAGGTGTCCAAAGTTAGGTGAGATGAATCCCAAGCCAAATGACTTCTGCTTTTGCAGAGCACTTATCAGCTGGTCACCCCGAGTTAAAAGGTGGCACTTAAAAACACTCCTGAAAATATCCAGCAGTGTGACCAGTTCTTGATGTTGCAAAACACTGTTGCATTCAAAATCCATGATATGGACTTTCATCCCTCTCCTCCCTCTCTAGCAACAGGAAGAACTTGTCTTTCCAAAAAGCTGGATTCAAAACTATGCCTCAGGCTGCAGTGAGTCAAGGTTTCATATGGGATTGGTTGAGTGGTTGTTTCTTTTTGCCTTGTGGTTTTTGCTTTTTCTTCCTCTAAAAAACTACCAAGGGGATTTGGGATGGATTTAAAGTGTAGACAAGTTACTGTGTTTTTTCATTTGTAAGAGAGAGGCAGACTTTTACTAAATAACAGCTGCTCTATACATAGTACATATTTGAGCAGTAATTGCACTTTACAATTGGTTATACTTTCCTCTGTTGCCAAAGTTGTTTTTTTGTTTTTTTTTTTTTTAAAGGGTAAGCACTTCTAGCTTACACTGTTAGTCCCAGACGTTCTTTGACCTTGGTTTATGCTCTATGGTAAGCTTTTCTTATTTTTTTAGCTTTTAAAAAAAGTCCATATTGCCAAAGTAGATTTAGCTGCCTAGGAGTAGCACGTCCTTTAACTCATAATTAAGAACAACAACATGGTAGCAAAGAGAGAGATAAAATTAAAATACAGCAGTGGAAAATTTACAGTGATCTGGTTTCTAGATGATATTTAATTGCATCTGTTTGAGACAGTGCCTATCATAGCAATGGATCATCAGTGCAGTTAAAGTAATGCTGTGTGTTCTAGCCATTATGAAAAGGCCAGACAACTGAAATTCTCCCTTTTAACTCAGCTATTCAGTGTAATAAGTAACTAAGCCTACTTACACCCTGTTTTGTATGTATGTTAAGGGGCAACTAAACTGTTAATTTATAAAAGCTACGAGCTTTCAGATATGCTCTAACTTTGGCAAAGAGAAATTTTTTTTAGCTTGTCCTAGATCTAACAAAGAGTTAGTGGCAGAGTTAGATATATCACTGAGGAGGTTTAAATCAAGTTCTTTGATTTCATCACAAGACAGCATTCTTTACCCACTGTATTGTCTCAATGTTAATTAAAGAGTATACTGTGCAACTCTACAAACTAAATGCAACTAGACAAGAATTATTTTTTGAGATCATGAGTCAAAAGCTTATGATTATTAATTTTACTTCCCTTTTGTGATGTTTAAGAAACTGAGGCAACACCAAAACTGAGCCAAATGCTTTTCCTAGATATAAAAATACACATATTGTATATATTAGGACTCCAAGAGAAGTGCACTTGAAATTTTTATGCAAATAAAAAAACATAATTTCATACCTGTTTCTACTCTTGAAAAAGTCCCAAGATAAAACAGAACAAAAATGCGTTATAGTACTAGAAGGAAGAAGAAAACAAACCAACCCCTGGATACACTTTGTAGATCGTATCATTAACTTGTGAGGTGCATCTTTTGTTCACCGGTGATTTTGTCAAGAAAGTCTCGATTGCAAATCCTTTTTACATAGGCCTAATACCTAATTTATCATTGACTATGTGCAAAATTAAAAGGAAACAGTAGTATAAATATTGCACTATTGCAATACTTGTATTACAAATAAAGTCAAAATGCTAATTAATCCTGTCTCTTCCCAGCTAGCCTCTCTGTTGATTACACCAGGAAATACAGTTGCAGTGCACAAATATGAGTCATCATCTATGCAAAACTACTCTGCCAACCAGCTGCAAGCAACAAAACCTTAACTGTAACTTAGATGATTAAAAACTGAGTTATGAGAATAATTAGGTTTTTTTGCATCAGTAGAGGAAATAAATCTTCCCACCTGAATCCTTTCCTCAAGATACCATTCAAACTGTATCCAAACCCAAGCTAAAAATATTCTACTTATCAAGATCAAAAGCCAAAAATATTGTTCAGTCAACATTAAATTTCTGATACAAAACAATTTGTACTGGTTACTATTAATAAAACATAAGACAATGAAAAGGCAGATTATTCACAAAACTCATGAAAAAAATCAAAGCAGACAGTATTTCCCAATGGTTAACACTTATCAATAGTATTCATGATTTCAATTAATTTATCCCATGCGCATTCAGGTGAGTGATCTAGTGTCCAAATGAGAGCATATTACTGGGAGAGGTTTAATCCCTTCTGCTGGAAGTGTATCACTTTGCATATATCAATAGAAGTTCACTGGATGAGAGACTGTAACTCATATATCTTACTTTCTAGGCCCATGGCTGTGGAATCATTATTACTTGTATTTTATAAAAAATACAATAGTTTCTACAGCAAGGTCCCAGAGAGATCAAATGTTTTAAGTTTACTGGTAAGGACAGTAGATTAATGATAAACCAGAATTCAGATACAGAACTAGGCATGAAGTAAATTAATATTTTGAGTGACTATTCCAACCATTCAAACTGCTCTACAAGACGAATATGCTTTAAAAGTGTCAAAGGCTTAAAGGTAAGTTGGAAGGTGCCATTCCACTTTTCAACAGTTTTTAAAGGTTTAGTAGCCTTACTCCTGTTTAGACATTTTAATCCTGAAACATTATACCTCTGAAGTAGTCTTAGAAGAACCCTAACAATGTTATGTATGAGCAACACATCCAGACCACCTGAAATAACAAAAAAATGAGGAATTTTTTTTCAAAAGATTTGTTTGCATTGGAGTCTCATGAAATGCTACCAGCATATCCAGTGCATTCAGGAGATTATAGAAAATCTTACCAATTTCAAAGCTGCCCAGGTTAACCAATAGGAAGTAAAAATAGTTCCATGGTCAGCATCTAAACATGGATTTTACAAATAGCTCAATAAAAACTTTGGCTGAAAAAAAACCACCTATATCATCAGTGGTACCTGGATTCTAGAGTTTCTCTAAATTATGGATCCCATATCTTCTGTATTACTAGCAAATGAGATTGGTACAAGAATACCTCCTTGCTAAATTCACTGAGGTCAGATTTCCAACCTCCCCAACACTAAGAATCTTATCGCAATCAAACTGACTTACCTTCCCGTTTTCCTTCCTGACATGCAAGAGCATGGATGTGAAACAGTACTAAGTTCCAGAAAATCATGAGCTTGAAGTACACCATGAAAACTAGCGAGTTTTGTACAGTGTAAGTTTATGTCAGCTGTGATAGCCTGGAACATTACAGACAAGTGCTAGTCAAAAGCTTTAGCATTTAACCCTAGGTCAGCGCAGTAGCTTTGGCGCTCAGGATAATAAATATCACACTGTCTAGATTCTACTTCAAGCTGTTGTCATTCACATTTGGTTTGGGATAATTTTGATACACCTTCCACAAACCCTGCAGAGGGTGGCACTTTTGTTAAAACAAGTACAGATGCAGTGTTTTTAAAAACAGTTCTAAAAGAAAACTACTGTATGAGGAAATAACTCTTTTGTGTCAGTTTGGTGCATTTGGCTGAAATGCATGGAACCAGTCTTCTTAATAGAAGAATGACGGACATGCACTATAATTCAGTTGTTCCAGTTTGATGATGTGTACACTTCTACGTCATGTGAAATAAGTAATGCAATATAGATGGCATATTCTGCCCATTCACATTCTAGCCTCAATTGCCATCTGTCTTCCTTCTTTGATTCCTGCATCTCTGGCAGTTACATCAGGTATGAAAGTGTTTTTGTAAACTTCACAGAACCTTTTCTATCTCTGCCAAACTCAACACTCATTTACTACGTGAGCTAGGCTCAGCTGGAATAGGTGTCCTAACAGGGTCTGAAATTGTTTTTTGAACAGCTGAAATAAAAGACCTTGGGGTTAGCCCTTTAAATTAGCACACTCATTTTAGCAGGAACAATCCAGGAATACCTGGGACTGCCCTCCTTAACTTGATCACAATTTTTTTTGTGAAGACAGAAGTGTGGAATTATATTGCTATCTTTGAAGGGCCCTTTGAGTATAGACATACCACAGAGCTCTTGCTTTCCTTCTGGGTAATGATAAACACTCTGTATAGTTTTCCATATCTGTTATTTAAAGGTGGATGCACATGGCAATGTAAAGAGGAAATGGTAAAGAGTTTTCTTTTCACCCTGACCATCTTCTTAATGAAAAGCACCTATACCTTTCAGATTTCTTTCCTGTATAATTCTATATAAAGACACTGTATAATGAAGTTACAAGGTTTTTTTGTTTTTAAAATAGTTATTTGTGCCACACTACTTTTACACTTAGTACAGATGTCAATACTATCAAATAAAAGCACAAACATTCATAAAACCAAAGTCAACCCCAGCTCAGCCAAAACGCCATGCTTTCACCCTACAAATATAACCCACAGGTTTTACTTACAAGTCACACCCAAAGTCAAGTACATTCTCTATAGGTACATTCACATTTGAAACAGAGGGCTCCACCAGCCTTACAGAAACGATGCTACACAAAGTTCTTCTCTTTTAAGGGAGTACTGCGGTTTGGATTTTTTTAAAAACAACAGTGTATAGCAAAAATTCTGCAGTTAACAGTAGTACAACTACTTAGAAGTGCAAAAAATAGTCAGATTCAAGTTATGGAAAAATCTTTCTAGTGTCTATTAACATTTTTCCATTTCTGGGTTACTTATTAACAGCTTGTTGCCTTAATCCCCAAACACACCTCCTTGTATTGTTAAACGAATTACTTATGAAAGTTAAAACCATCTTCCACTGAATCTATACACAATAGCAACTATTACTATTTTGCTCCAGCTGGATTAACCACTTATCATAGTCTAGCACAAATAATATCGAAATCTTATCGAATCAGTTGTGACTTCAGTCTTTGTAAAAGAAATCCAAGTGTGAGTCCATGGTAGCAATATTGCTGTCATTAACATAATTGAATCTACCATTGAATTATGCCACAGTATAGTTCTACAGATTTTGACAAGAACAACTTCAGGCATCTCACTTTTTGAATTACCCATCCTGTCAATTTTCTCTTGCCTATGAATCAAATATTTGCAATCTCTGCTTGAGTTACTAAGTTATACCAAACATTTAAGTCCAGATATTAAGAAAAACCCTTCGCATTTGTGATTGCAAAATTTTACTCCCACTTAACTACAGTTATAGAAGACCGTGTACTAGTTCATTATAAAATGATTTATAGGTGTAAAAACATGGGCATGACTTTATATATGAAATAGAGACTGTGCTAACTGAATAGTTCTTAGGCCTCAAATCCAGGAAAGCACAACAGCTTTAGCCCTGCTTAATGAATAATTTCTCTCATACGTTTCAAGTTAATCAAGTGCTTATATGCTTTACTAGATTAGGGTTCTCAGATTTCCTATTCATTACCAAGCATAAACACAGTTCATCATATTGCCCAAGGAAGAGCAGTCTGAAGCACTTGCCTTTTAACCACAATAACAAAGCACAGACTCATCCATATGTACTCATAAAAATCTCCTAGTGAAAATGGTATCAGGACTCCTGATTGCATTTCAATCCATTCGTCAGTAACGAGAAATGGAGAAATCGATTTTACAATTAAACTTTACATGGCAAGGATGCTATTAGAATCTGATGCAATTATTTGGACGAGTGAAACCTTGGCTTCACAGCAGAATCTGTAGTGAGTAATACAGTAAAGCTGTATTATGTTACATTGATAAAAGTACTCTTAAGAATGTAGGACTACCTACAATAATAGTGACCTATTACTAATGATATATTCTTGCATAATGTCTATTGATCCACTTTACTGCTTGTAGATTTTTCAGCCCTGAAACATCTGCGTGAAGATCCCCTGTAAATTACTGCAAGGTCATGCTATTGTATGGAGCACCTCCACAGTAATTTTCAAAAATTGTAACAGTTCAGGGGAGATGTAATCCTTGAGAGCAGGATTGAACGTGACACACTTTATGACTGAGAGAGAAGAGGAATGTTGTAAATCCTAGAAGGACGCAGCAGCCAAGATTCTGAAGTGGTCTATGAATTCTTAGAACCAAGCGTTACACAAGGCAAGGAGATGAAAACAAAGAAAGGCAGCAGAGGTTGTGGCTTGTATTATTTTAGTAGTACAGACATCAAGGTGCAAGATCTTGGATTGTTTCTAAGAAATAATTATAGATTCTGCACCTTGGCCCACTGTGACTTTTCATGAGCAGAGAAATCTTTAAGAGACTTTAAGAGAGTACACAATGCTGTTTACGCTACAACAAAGTTGTAAGAATTTATCTAACATCTGAGAAAAAATGGTGTAAATTAATTATTGGCCATAGCAGCATGAAATTATAGTTTTCTGTAAAATACAATCTTAAATTGTGCTACAAGGCCAGAGCATTTTATTTGGTGGCTGATATCCTGTTGGAAAAAATCCAAACAATATTTTTCTTCTTTGCTCAGCAAAACCATTATGTTGATTGAATTGGAGCCAATACGTACACCCATGACCTATCTTGCCTTAACCTTATTTGTAATTTAGTTAACACAGAACTGCATTTATGATGCTGTAGCTAAGCTAGAGCAAAGGCTTTCATCTTAAATTTGCTATTTTAGGGGTTTATAAGTCCACTTAAGGCTGCCTCTGTCCAGATGAAACTTGTTGTTCTGATTCAGAACACAGGATAAACCTTTCCAGAGAAAATAATGTTGTCAGTCTTTGGTAGGGAGAGAAAAGTAATAATGGCTTCAGGCATTTATTAGTATGTTCTAAAATCTGTAAACTAGAATTTCAGTAAGTACTCAGCTCAATTATTCTGGCTGAGGCATCTGAAAGAAAACTACTAGACCTCAACACTTACTGGTATATTCCTATTCCTGAACCAAATAGGCAATCAAGATTCATTTAGCCCTTCTTCTGGGTGCACTCTTGCAACCTTGAAGGACAACCCTATTTGTGCCAGTGGAGGGACCCCTGTTAACTTCCCATTTGTCATTATTAAAGCCAACAGAAATTTTGTCAACAACCTGCTACAGCAGAACTGAGCCATAGACTCTTTGCTGCTCTGTTACATCTCAATGCTGATATTCACACGTTAGGCCATTTTATGTCATTACAAACAAAAAAATGCTAAATTACTAACACAATAGCATAGGGCACTAACTAAATGAGACTCCGAATAAACTTCTGTAAAGTAAATCAAAATGTCATCATTTACATTATGGTAAAATGATGTCTCTTCACCTAAGCAGCGACAAGTTTCTGGTAATCCACATTAACTGTCAAACTTCTGTCTCACACAAGACATCTCTGCACTCAGATGTCAGCTAGGGAGGCTGATAATTACTCCATTAATCTACTAGTTTCATGCCAATCCATTGGTACGAAACTTTCATAAAAAGTAGGGCACAGAGTTCTGTATCCCAAAGGTACCATGCAAACTTCCCCTGTGAAGCCCACCTGCACCTAGTAAACAGAAGCAAGTTTTGACACTTAGCATACTTCAGCGAGTCCAGATTTCTCCTGTTTACAGTCAAATTAATATTGTCTAAATACACAGCAGAGAATGCTTCATGAACCATCAGAATTACTTTCTGCCTCCAAAAAAAAAAAAAAAAAACAAACCTGCAGTGAACCAAAAGCTTAACACACCTACAAATATGGAAATGACCTATACATAACATTAAGGGAACATTCTAGTAGCTCATAACAGTGACCCTGCAAGTTTTCATTGCCTTTCAGAAGGGCAGTTAGATGTCTTTGTTTTGCTTAAGCATAGAATAGGTAGGAAAGTAAAATGTTAAATAAATACAGCATAAAAGGTTAATACCTTTTACTCTGTATGTCCTATGACTAATACGAGATTGCAGAAAGTTGTGCACTCTTAGCAGACGTCAACTAATATAACGACCATCCATATTGCGTATTACACATTCATAAATCTTTGGCACTTTATTCACACATTGTTACAGAAATAAAATGAACAGACCTATCATAGACACTGTGGAGCCTGCATATCTCAGTAAAAGTGAAACGCATCAGACCAAACTGTGTACCCACAAAATATTATAAACTGATGAATATACTCATATGTGTGTGCGTTTGCGTATCTAATACATTGTTCTAAAAATATCCAGGCTCACATGGAAACAGTTACAGCTCTCCGATACAGGGCCATTGACCATAGTTGGAGTTTTATCAGTGGTGAATCAGGATTAGTTCCAACTTCTGTGCTACTGGCAATAAGAACTGGGCCGAAGAGGACTGCTGGCAGCAGACGCTCCTTCACGTTGATGGCAGAGAAGAGCTCTGCCCGTACAAGAATTCTGCTCTAGCCATCCCTGACTGCTTGAAGCTGGCTTGCGCTGTTGTAAACCATCTCCCAACGCTGCAGCAGTCACACTATTTTCTAACAGAAAATTATTCTTCTCAGTAGCACAGATGATTTAGAGCAGAGCTCAAGTTCAGAGACACGATAAGAAATACACTTTTCAGAAGTACAGTGGCTCTCACTGCCTATTCAGATGTGCAGTTATCAAAGCGTGTATGTCACGATCTACTTGCATCCTCTTCCAAGAGAATTATGACACTTAAAAAACACAGTGGTCAGGTTTGATTAGTTTCATTTCCAATGTAACTAGACAGTTACAGGACGCTTAATAGTCATGTTAAAAGTAGGCAAGACAAAATAATAAAGCACTTGCATTTTGTAAAAGGATAAGGAGAGAATGATAACAGCTAGCTAGAACAGGTGGTTTTTTTTTTTTTTTAAAGATTAGAGTAAAAGCAACTAAACAGCTAAAACCTGAATGAGTTCATCAGACCCCATATTTTACTCTTTCCTTGTTGAGCAACAGTTTTATACATTTAGTCTATGTACATTGCCACACATCAACACATAACACAACCACCATGGTTAATAAGAGCTTTCTTTTATTTTATACGAGGTGCACCATAGGAGGCAGAAGACAGCAGTCTTATCTTCCTCTAGGTTCTTTTCTTCTGTAGGAGGGAAGTCTGTGAAGATTCAAGACATCCTCTAAATTACAGACCGTCAGCAGTGAGTTCAGTGATATAGGATCATAGCGTTGACAAATTCACAGTACTTAAACTATTGTTCTGGTATACTTTCTTTTCTAAGTTGATTGTGTATTTCCCTGATACATTTTACTTATAGTTTCTCCAAATTGAAAGCTATTAGCTCAAAAAGATAGGAGTTTTCTGGTGCTTTTGATGTTTCTATCAGATGATCCAAAAAATACAATTAATGCACCAATGCTATGAGCCTATGTGTGAAAAGGACAAGGAGATTAAAAGACTGGAAGCATCAGCAGAATGCGTTGACTGCATGTAAGGCCACTGCCATAAACTCTTGTCAACTCTAAGACAAATACAAATAAGAAATTATTCCAAGGTTTAAAAACAAACAAACAAAAAACCCCAACCTTCTGTCAGACAGAACAACCTATAGCAACAGCCTAAACACTATAGCAACGCCTACATTTTTCCTTCCCAATTGCTGTGGGTATGGTGATTCGAGGGCTGGAAAACTTGACATATGAATAAAGAATTAAGAAACAAGGCTTGTTCAGCCTCGAGAAGAGAAGGCTCAGTGGGGATTTAATCACAGTCTCCCAACACCTAAAAGGTAGTTACGGAAAAGGCAGGTAGTCTCTTCACTAGGAGACATGGTGACTGGCAAGAAGCAATGGGCATAAGCTGCTTCAGAGGAAATTCCATCCAGATATAAGAAGAAAATTATTCACCATAAGAACAAGTAAACACTGGAAAAAGCTGCCCAGAGAAATGGTAGACTCTTCCTCACTGAATACACTGAAGATTCTGCTTTACAGGACCCTGGATAACCTAGTCTAAAGCTCTGCTTTCAACAAAAGGCTGGACCAGTGATCTCAGAAGATCTCTTCCAACCTCGACTTTTCTGTGATTAAATGATTAGGCCTCCTTAATACTCCTAAGAAATTTCAAATGCCAGAGAATGTAGCACTTTATCTGTTTTCCTGGGACTGCCCTTTACATCAAGTACACTTCACTTCTTTCATTTTCTTACTGAAGATTCAGATCTTGGATCAACTGATACATTTTCCATCTTCCCCAAGCATGTTATCTACTCTAACACACATTAAATATTGGGCATCCAAATACTATGCGTTTGTCTCTTGATGACTTTTTCAGTAATCGTAACCATGCTACACAAACCAAAAGTGGCTCTTGCAATTCTTTTAGGTGGAACTAAGAGCCTCGTTGCTTAGAGAAGACACTAATAAAGCCTCCCTGACGCTATGCCCACTTCAGCATCTCCTTACTGCCCCAAAGAGCTGAACTCTCTTCTGGTACATTTTTCGTATCGCAAGGTAACGAGATTTTGTTACTTAGCATATGTGGATTTATATAAGTACACATCCTACACAATACTGGCAAGTTGAAATCTGACTGAACTAATACTGAAATACATAGTTCATTTATATGTTATGAGTATACTCAATATAACTTAGGGAAGTTAATAAGTTAAAATTTGAAATAATCATGAAAGTAAAACCAGAAGTCACAGTATTCATTTTCACTACTAGTTATCCCTGTTTAGTCTTTTTTTTTTTTAATAATAGGGCTTGTCGTTATTAACAGATTTGTATCCTTTTCGATCACTGTTTACAAAAATCATGCCCAGTCTACTTACAAACTAGCCAAGTGAGAAATACCAACTACATGTTCAGAGCTGTTTTGGTATTACAAATGCTTCTGCTAAGCAACAGAAAAGACTTTCATAAATTCCAAGAGTGCCAAAAATTCCAGTCGTCTGAAGAACACCTCATCTGCTGCTGCTTCCTGATCAAGTGTTCTTTAGCAGATACCCACTGCAATATTGCCCACATCGGTCTGCCCTTGAATCCTGACCCATAGGCTCTTGACTGGCTCACCATTCATTCCCAGGCTAAGCCCCAGGCACTCCAGCTGCTCTCTCACATAAACAACAACTCCCCCTCCTCGCTGTTCCAGTCTGTCCATCCTAAAGAGTCTGTATCCATCCACTGAAGCACTTGTTGCGTGAGCTATCCCAACACATCTCTGTGATCTCAACAAGATCAAGCCCTGCAACTGTACAGAGACCTCTAATTCTTCCCTCATTAAGCCAAGAATTGCTTCAAAGTCTATTGTAATTAGCATCTTTAAAATAACCCAGTAATACTACTGCCCAAAAGAATAATCACCCATACAATAATCTCCTCTCCCAAAAAATTAAGAAAAAAAAAAAGGAGTGAAGGAAAGAAAGCAACAATCCTGTGTGTTTTATTGGCACTGAAGTACAGTCCCATTTCAGATGGCTAAATATGATTTTTTAAAAAAATTCAACATATAAAAGGCCCTTGAATAATAAGCTGATTGGTTAGTTAATACAATTACCATGTTCAAAAGGAAGCTGTTTCACAAAAGTTGTGGTTTTTAAATATTGTTTTGGATGTATAACTTCATATTTATGGCCCAGTTCACTCAAGCTTGTAAGAATGATTTTGATTTCTGGATTATAACTGCTTTCTGCACAAGGATCCTACACAAAGGTTGTTTTGGGGCTTATCAATTACCATACGTGAAGACCTATGAGACTGAGAGGATACAGGTCTCTTGCTGTTCTTCATGGTAACGATGCTGTCTTCCTTCGGAGGAGGTACATGTATTGGTTTCCAGGGAATGGGGTTACAATATGCTGGAACTGGATACGAAATTCCATCATGACACCCTAAAATATTTAGAAAACACACATAACTAAAAAGAAATATTTATATTACAAGCTTTATACTGCAAGCAATTATAATTCTAATCCAGACTAGCAAAGAAACAATAGCATCTTTAAGGGAAGATAGTACAGCTGCATTGTATAATTTAAGTGATTCAAAGTGATAAATCTTCCATCCTTCTTTTATCAATAAGCAGTATGTTTTTCATCTGCATTAAAAAAAAAGCATGTCAAAAGCTGTGCAACATTCAAAATGCTCAGTCCTTTGCATGCTGAGATGATGAAAACCTCTGTGAATTAGCTACTTTGTTCAAAGTGCTGAGGCATTTATAAACATTACTTCCTGTCACCACATATGTAAAATCCATGTATTTTTTCCCCTCTTTGCCTAACTGTTATTTTCCCTCTTACTGAGGAGAAAATTACATCTGCAATTAATAATCTATCGGATGCAAAGGAGTATCAGAAAGCCTAAATACAACAGAAGCAACACGTTGCCCTTGCAGTGGCTTGTCTGTAGTCAAATTTCAACATATACTTCACAATGGCGGGCAAAACAAAGTCTGGGACATATTCTATTGCGCGAACACAACTGATTATGGAGATATTTTTCAGAAATCACTTCAACGAGTGATGGCAGCTGTTAGGAAGTAATGAGGTTCCAAAACAAAACACGAAAGCAATGTGCATCACCGTATATAATCAGACCTAAGCAAAAGAACAACTGGTTGTGTCTCTGCTATATAAATTTTCTTAATCGTTCAGAGACTGGAATTTAGGTGTCAAAACATTTTGCTACGAATTCAAATAACAACTATGTTTTTAATTTTATGAAAAAATAAGAAAGCAAGCAAGCATACATCATTTTTCTTTAAAAAAAAAAAAAAAAAGCAATTAAGCCGTGACGTATAATGCACAACACTATTTCTCACTGCTCTTTAGCTTCTGTATAATGCGGGAAGACAAAAAGGAGGACAAAAAGCGAGGCTCACAAAACACCACACGGTAACTATCATCAGCGTTCTCTTTAACACTTCCCTTTGAAAGGGAAAGGAAAAGGAATAGGACTACGGAGGCCAAGAATGCCTGATACAACTGCAAAGATGCACGGAAAGGGAAATCTAACCTCAGAAGGTTGAGGCTTGATTTTCAAGCCTCCTGTTTGAGACAGGGCTTCTGCCATGCTCCTACTCGGCTCTGCATCTCAAAAAAGCTGCCTCTTTTCTAAGGGGCATTCAGGTACCATAAGAAGGTGCATACATTCTGTAACACTAACATTAACTGTAGGAAGATGCCAACATAGCTTTTATGCTTCACAGGAAGCAGTAATTGACTCTAGTGATTCCTATGCCTGATAAGGAACCTAACGAGATTAAAATCAATTATACTTTGGTATGCTACATTCTTCTCCTCTCAAATAACTTGAAGGGCTATGAAAAACACACAATGAATCTCACAGAAAAGATTCTCTAACTTATACCATATGGGCTAGTTATTCCCAAGTGTGAAAACTAGATACCAGATGAAAACCTAAAGCAGGCTTCATTTTACATTAAACGATTGAAGGGAAGGGAACCACAAACCTAATTCACTATATGTGGCTAGTAAGAGTACAAACCTGTTGACTTCCCATGGCGGTAGCCATAACCATTTAAGACAGGGCGTGCTTTATTTCTAGCATTATGTAGCCATTCCTTAAAGATCTTCTCTGATCTCTCTTTCTTCTCCTGTAGCTCAGCTTCCCTTTCTTGTTCTTTTTCCTAAAAAAAATCAAAACATCCAGGACAAACCTACAGACAAAATCTTGTACAATATATACAAAATGGTAAACAAACTTCTGCAAATTCCCAGACTGCTAAATATCTGTTTCAAATAAGCTTTCAAATACAACGGGAAACTCCTCAATCTTTTTTCCTGCAAATCTAGAAAAGAAAAAACTTTTAAACCCATTAATCCTGAGTTCCTCTGAGAAAAAGCTCCCAGAAATCTTTTGCAAGTCTTTGTGTAGGAGACATACCGAACAGAACAATGGTCAGATGACCAGAGCCTACAGTTCTGCAGGTAGCTAGCCTAAAGAGGCTACTGCATCTTGCACAGCCATCCAGTCTTCTCATTTACTCATATTCATACAGCCCTAACTTAGTTAAGATTGGGTTGCCACTAAGCCTGCAGCAGAATTTAGAATTGGGGAACCGTTAATCAGGATTTAGAGTACAAACCATATGTATAGGCACTGCATTTGGCTCTAAATGAAGTTTAATTGACACTGCGAACATGGTTTCTGAGAACTTACCTAAAGTTTAAAGAAGACAGAACTGAAACAGGTTTAGACCTATCTTAAGACTTCCATCTTCTTGGGTTTCAAAAGTTCCTTGTGCTATGTATTTTAGAGGCTCAGCAGAGACATGCAAGAGCTGTGTTAGGCAGGAAATAAATAAGCCAGTATAGAATATTTAAGTGGGTTTTAATTATATGGGAAATGTGGAAGTCTGCAAAATTAGAGATCATAAAGGCCTTAAAATTTATTTTTATTGAAAGCTTACGGTAATTTTAAAATGAATTCAAAGAAGTTGTTGTATACACTTGTGAAATACTTTTGGGTGTATTCTGCACCCCAAGAACAAACACTGTAATTACAGGGGGAATACATTCAAATTCTTCTAATCACAATCCTTCCTCGCACTTGAATGCTACCCCTCATACTTAACTACTACATACTCCATTGATAAAGTGTACTGCAATGTTAATTAAATTGAAATACAACCAACAGAATTCACGTATAACAGATCTGGTCCCTTCTAGCACATTTCATAGCTTTCAGGCAAAACCACTGTGATACTTGCGAGGAATTGTGGATGATGCTTGAAAGCATGGCTTTGTTATAACATTCGCCCTAGTGAAATAGGGGACCTAAAAGCCTGTATTTTACGAAGCTTTAGACATGCAAGAGAACTTTTGAAGCTTGCTATAAAGAGGTGATTAATTAATCAGTATGAAATAATATTAAAATTAGGACTCCTAACGTCAAATTGGCAGAGATACAAATGAAGAAAAATGCTTTTAATTAGAAATACGTGCAAGTAAAATGACTGAGATATGAGTGGTGCTGGGAAAAAAAAAATGCCCAGGTGCTGCCTCTTTTCTGCTTGGGTCTCTCTACAATGGACTGAGTAATACAGATACACTGTGTGGTTTGCATTACTTCTCTCTCCCCCTTGTCACATCAAAATCGCAGTGGCTTTGCCTGGCTTTCTAAGAAAGATACAAATGTGTTAATATGCATCTTGTTTTGCCAACCATATCGCAATGGCTTCAACGTACTAACATTATAACTTTTTTTAAAAAAGTATTCTTCATGTAGAATATTGCCATCTGATAAAATCCAATCAATTTAATTAATCAACATATTTAATATGAGTTACCGATTAGGAAACCCCATCTAAAAATAAATGACTAATACCTTCTCTTTCTTCTTCTTTTCTGACTCTTCAGCTCTTTTCTTCTTTAACCATTCTTTATACTTTACTTTGGCCTTTTCTTGTAACTGCATTTTTTCTAGTTCCCTTGTGGCTTTTTCTGCCATTTCTTTGCTCAGCTTTTGTTCCCTTTCCCTTCTTTCCTACATGAAAGAGGTCAAAGAAACAAATCCAAATTTTTCGATATATTTCAATAGGCATTTCTTGTGATGAAACAGTTAGTTACAAATAAAATTATCATAACCCTGAAAAAAAATGACATTGTAAGTTCTTTTAAGATCTAGTCTTAAAAGACTAGGACCTAGTCATCGCTATTTGTGGAAAAAATAATTTTAAACATATAAATGTGTCATAAAACATGATAAAAATCTACCTTCCTAATTCCATAAGCTATTATGTTTACCGCTCTGTTTTATTGATTTAGACATCCTTTAAAATACTTCAGAAAATTCTCAGTGTTTCTGGGAAAAAATATATGTTGCAATTCTCAACAATGATACGTTAGTTTTAGATGAAAATAACAACCTTTCATGAACTCAGACTAAACAACAGTTCTAGATGCCAGTCAGGCAAACTGCCCTTTTCTAGGAGTCATTGACGTTTGCAGATTGTACAAAACACTTAAGCGTAAAACGATAAGAAAATAAGTACTCCAAATGAGAATCAGGTTCACGTTTTATGATATTCTCTACGTTCATGATATTCTTTAATTTATTCACGTACGAAATTGGCTTATGAATCAGTCTTCATGTTCCTTCTTTTCTGATCTTGAAAGGGAAAGCTAGGAAATGCATTCTAGGGTAGGTGAAGAGCAGTAACTGAGTGTTAAGTAAAATGTTTCCCTTTATAATTTGGATGATGTAATACACAAGTGTCATTCACTTCTACCTCTTTTCAGAGTGCGTGGACCTGATGGCACACACAAACGCTCTGGGAAGCATTCTCTAAGCTAATAAGCATATAACAAAGGCCTTTTCTTGATCTGGGGCAGGAGGTGTTTTCATTTGAATATTAATAGTAGCTTTTATTTCCCCTTCTTGAGCCCTTTTTGGAATGGCTGGGATTCTAGTAGATCTTTGTTACCTTTGCTTAGCTTACTTAACTCTGAAGAACTCTGCATACACATGGGGTCAAAAATCTTTTCTAGACAAGCTCTGCACATGACAGGCAGGGGAAGAACAAGACTCAAGACCAACCAGTTTCTGTTTTCATAGAAAAGAACTGCTGAATTTAAAGTGTTACTTTCCTCTAGGAAACCTTTTTCCTGTAAGCTCCCTGCCAGTAAGTAACAGAATCTGAACCATCCTAGCAACTACAATAATTAAATATTTACTATACCTCTTGATCAAAGGAGACGTGACATTTAGCAGGAAATTATGCTGCCTCAGAACTATTACAGATATGGATGTCTAATGCCTAGAACTGTAACTGAAAAGTATAATGAGCTGGAACTGGTCTTCTTTAGGGATAAGAAGAAAAACACAAAGAGAACAGGACTGTACTTTCCTTCCTGCCTTCCGCCTTATAAGCACAAAAGGTAGAAAGCTAGCTTCCCCCCAAGCCCTTTCTTCCAGATTTATGGCAATTCTGGAAATTCCAATTATGCATGACGAAGCAGAAGCCATGACACTAGAGCTGGGGACAACAGCAATTCTCTCAGTCTTGTCTAAATAGGGCAGTTGCTGGGTCAGTCCTTGCTTCTCACACCAAAACCTATCATTAATCCCGTAAGGTAGCATGGTACAGAATAAAACTTTTATCTTCTATTGCTCTGCAAAACACTTAACTCATTTCTGCCATTCATTCAATGAGGTGCAGAAACAGGGACAATGATCTGAAAGAAAAGCGTTTTCTCTTTAAAACTTTTGCCGTTTTTATTGTAAGAAATAGCACTGGATAATAAATGCTATTACAGTTGAATTCTTATCCATATTACATACAATTGTTTTGATAAGGAAATAATGGTGATCATTCCAAAATAATTCTAAGTATAACCTTAATTTAGTCTTGTCATTCCTTTTTTCCTAATTTCATGTCATGATGCTAAACTGCAGACTTCTTATCTGAAGGATCCAGCTTACAGAATTGCTTGAGTCAGTGTGTCCCTATCTGTGTTTGGCAGAGAAGTAATATTAGAATTTTAACAGCAGCTGCTAGATTATGCATTAACTCTTTTTTCCCCCTACTTCTACAAGCCATGCCTTATTAACTGTATTTGTCATCATCTATATTAGATGCATGTTTTTTCACTTTACCCCATGATGATAACTCTCAGTTCCACTGAGACAATAAAACAGTTGTATACATACAGCAGTCAATTTCATAAAAATTTGCTATGAACTATATTTTCACCTTATATTTTATTTCCATTTTATCTCCAGTGCATTCTAGGAAACATGAGCTGAATCTGTTCTGCAGTGCAGGGAAAACAGTCAGATATGAAAACACTACAGTTTCAATGTATATTTTGGAATATAAAACTTCATAGAACTACAAAAGAAGAAAAGTCTTACTAATCTGATTTCACATCATGGTCTGTAAGGAAGTCCTATACACATGATGCAATTCACATTCATGACTAAGAGCAATCAAAAAAAAATTTCATTTTGAATAAAAAAATACTGAGATTCTGAAACGTTTCTGTACTACTAAAGAGCGGAAACAAAACCTTTCTCAACATGATACAAACCTTTTTGTCTTCAAATAGGTAAAAGAGGAAAAATCAGCTGCCTTCTGGCAAGTTATGCAGAACCTAAGTATCATCTGCCTGAAAAAACAAATGACTAATTGTCAAAGCTTTTCCTCCTCCTTCTAAAATGCATCTTGTTCTCTTTTGTTCAGAGCTGTTCTTCTGCCCCTCCACTACCAAATATTCCCCAGACACATCTTTCAACAACTACTATTTCAAGACAGTAATAGTCTGGAACAGATAAAAAGTATTACTCTAGATGAGAGAGGCATGGTAAAACGGTATTTGCGAAGAGAGGCATACAAACATTTCAACTCTTTTGTTGTTTGCTTGATTCTGTGTATCACCATTGTACATGAAAGCTAAAAAAAAAGTAAGATTGCTCAAAGCTACAATTTTTGGCTAAGGCTCTTATAATATAAAGAGCATGTAAATGAATATAGAAGAAAACTGAAAAAACGGGGTCCTTCCATATATAGGTGAATTGTTCAACAACAAACAACAATTACGCAGAAAACAGGCCAAAAACCTTGTTAACGACTGTAATTTAAAAAAGGTGAAGGAGGCAAGCTTCTTAGATCATGTATATTTAATTACAATATTTCAGATGAATCTAGTTACTATCTAGGCTGTCCCAAAGTCAAATTAGGCCCTGCGTAAACAATGATATGCCATGCACACTACCATGAAAACCACAGCTATTGCTAAGTTTTACTTCCAATGAGACATCCTTACAAAGAGGAGACTCTCTGCAGAACTGCATACTTTGCAGCTGCCTAGAAATTATTCTGCAGACAAATCAGAAATGCTTCTTCTTTCCCTCTAGTGCAGAACAGCTTTTCCTTCATAAAGTTAGTGTATACTACATTCCCAGCTGCTTTAATAAGCTGCTTCATGTCAAGCTCCTCTCACCCCAGCCTTCCCAGGCTCCCCCCATCCTTATTACTTTCCCTTATATAAGTCCATCGAAAATGTTAGGAATGTGCATAATAATATATATGTTCTTCAATCCTCCCTCCACTCTCCTTCCGCATATGTATGGGGGGGGGGGGGGGAAGGGAAACTGCATGATTTGTTTATACTCAGTGTTGTCAGACTGGGTTTTAAAAATTCTCTTTGATCTTATGTTCAAAACAGACATTATCTATTCACTAAACCATTAGTAAATTTACATAACTTTAAAATATGATTACACTTATTACAGAAATTAAGGTATTGATTGTAAAACATCCAATTACTCATTGCAAGAAAGGCTTGTTCTCCTCCCACCCCACTCAAGCACATTATTAAGGAGAAAGGATACAAATCTGGCCTGCGGGTTTACTGCTCTGGGCTGTGATTCTATCAGGCCTCAGAACCTAATAAAGACCGGGCTAGGTCAGTACTTGGAAATCCTCCACCCAGAACAAACCCAGCCATTGCACAAAGCAGTACTGGTGACTCAGTAAGAACCATGTGTCTCACTGAGTCAGTACCAAGCCAATGTCTCCTCAGCAAAACTATTAACTTTTCAAGACAAAAAAATCAGACCAATGTATATACTACGAACTATCAAAGGAATTTAAAATTTGAAGAAGCATCCTACTTTCTTTGTGACTGAAGGTAGAAATATTTAAATAATTTCACAGGCAGAGAAGAGCCAGATTGCCAAAACAAAGACTCTATATGCAATTTTAAGAAAATTTACACTCCTGCATTTTCATCTCAACGATTAAACCAGAGGAAAGAGAGTCAAGAGGAGGGACTCCTCCTATTCTGCATTTTCTATGCAGAGTGCTACCAAACAGAAATATTCTCAGAAATTAAGTGTTTTATATTTATACAATACTTCTCACAGCAGTCTTTCCTGTTTTTCTGGGCTGCAGAACGTGACAGCAACATTTGTCTTTTCATTTGTAAGTGATGATTTTATTTCACAGCTGCTCACTCTGATATCGTAGCTACTGTACTACAGCCAGTTGTTACTATCTTTTCAATTTATCCCTATTACACAGCTCATTCACCAACCCTAGCCCACATAAGTATTTCTTTAATCTCTCTGGAACTGTCACGTAAAAAGAACAAGAGGCTAGAGAGGAGGTCAGTGAAACAACACTGAGCAGCGGTTTTCTACGGACTAGCAGGCTTACAATGATTTTCTGCTCAAGTTCACATGAAGTCAACGCCACGCCCCTCTGCAGTCTGGAAACTGCAGATTTCCAAGATAGCTAACTACATGGATCTTTCTCCCAGACTGTGTTTCTTTTAACAGTTACTGTGTGGATACTCAATATGGTGACAGACTGAGTAAGAAGTCTTAGTGTATCCGCATCCTGAACACTCTTTTGGTATTCACAAGAATCTGATCCACAATGCAGATCCCATGAATGCTGCTGTGAAACACAGAGCGCTCTTTTTCTAATCCTCTTGTTCCCTGAATTCCTCCTCCACGAGCCTATCCAAAAATCATTCCAACACTAAACATGAGAAATTAGTTCATTCTACTTGCAGAAATCTAAAGGTAGGTCTGGACAAATAAAATACACATACTAAGATTACACCCATGGTATAATGAACGATCGTGCACATGCATGATCTCACAGAAAAGTTCCGTGTGAAGAGACATCAGCTGTGCTCAGAAAGACTGTTTTGTAAAGTAAGGCAGATCTAAATCTCTGAAAAATTCACAATGTGAAGAAGAAATACTAAAGAAATTAAGCCCAGAGTCACAAAAACGTTTAGATACGTAAAGAAAGACTTGGGCACTTAAATTCAAATTCTTAAATGTAGCTGGCTCTCAAGGTTGGAAGATGTTTACGCTAGACATCTAAGCTTCCCCCATAAATATATTTCTTGAAAGCATCCAGTCTTAAAAAGGATGAACTCAGCACCTCTTTGAAGTCTAAGCTGCCAGCACAATCCCTAGCGTATATCAGGCTCTACATAAAATGCAGCAGCAACCACTGACTAAACTCAAAACAATGGCTCAGCTGTTAGAACATTAACCTAGGACATGGAAGACCCAGATTTCATTACCTTCTCTGTCTGAGGGGATTCAAACTAACATGTCCCACTCTCAGGAGAATACTCGGTCAATCAGACTACGGGTTGGGATGACAGGATTCTCCATCCCTTCTGTTGAGGCAGTACAACTCTGCATAAAATAATTAAATATTCATTGGATGAAAGAAAAGAAAGCTTGACTCTAGCTTGTAAGTCACGCTCAAGCTGCGGAACAAACTGTACTCCATACTAACAGTGGTTACATAAAATATGCATTAAACATTAAATAAATTATTTGGAATAAGAGTTGGAATCCAAGTCTCCCTCCTGGGAGGGATCATGCAACATACCAAGGTCCTCTGCTTCAAGGACCTTGTCATTATTCTACAGTGCGTTGCTTCTAGGCTTCCATATCCATATTTCTTACTGCTTCTTCCTTCTTATAAAGACTGCCGGTCAAAAGCAAAGTATATGACAGGCACAGAAATCTTCCAATGGCAAGGCAACAAAACAGAGAATTTTCCCATCCTGTATCTAACTTTCATAGATTGGCAACCTAAAAGTTTAAATGGTAATTTTCAGTAAGTCCCATTGTTAACTTTTTTTAAAGAAAGAAAGAAAAGAAAGGAAACCTTCAAAAGAATCTATATTAAATTTCTATGAGTAACAACTATTTTGCTTGTATTTATAGTCTTAAGAGAAAATAAAAAACAAAGCCTTACTCTCTTAAAATGATGCAGAAAATATTTCAGATGCTCTTGCCAAATTAATATTGCTATTAGAACATTTTGTTAGTTTTTCCACCGTAAAATGTATAACTTCACTACTTTTGCTCCTATAATTTTGGAAGATATCACATTAATTATTTAAGTTACGAAATAAAGACAAGGATGTTAGCAATCCGCGCTTCAGAATTATGGTTACTTTGGGATGTAAGTATTCTGCTTTTGAGATTTCAGTTATTGTTATAAATATATGTATTATATTTATACAATATAAATATTTATATTTTATATATGCATACATGAGTTGAACTCTCTACATATTTCTAAGGCTCTATTCTATTAGTAGTCCAAGACTGAAATAGTTCTGCAGAGTTAATAAAGGAGGATTTAACAGGATTAGAGGAAACAGTAGAGCACGTCCTACTAAATAGGGCTTACAGGGTAGACCACAGTGTGACAGTGTTAAATTTTTTAAAATAGTTAAATAAAAAGTGGATATTATCAGCCCTTATTTTAATGTAAATATTTGATTTGCTTTTATTCATAGACCTTTAGGTGCTATGACACCTTTCTAATTAAACTGATGCGACAGTTTATAGATACTTCACAATTTATGCATCTACAATACATTTCTCTAAGTCTCAGGTACTTGATTTTACAGCAATTAGTCAGACCTGACTTAAGTGTCCAATCATACAGTTGTTGATAGGAACCAAAGAGACTCCACATCTCTGTGTCTAAAGTTCATGCAAAAGAGGAAAAAAAAAAAAAAAAAAAAAAGAAATTTGCTATTGTTAATTCTAAGGCAAAACAATAGAAAGGATGTAACTGTGGTTCTTCATAGAGAGTGCTTGGAAACATAGCGTTCTTGATAGTTGGCAAGCCTTCAACCCAAATTATGTTTACAAGCTGTAAACACAAGGGCTGTACCCCTGCTTCAAAGATAAGAATGTTTAATATGACACTATGTAATAATTCACCATCAAAACCATCCTCAATCCCTTTCAGAAATATCACTAAGAGGACACAGAAAGAAGAAAAGGAGGCTAGAAAAGACGAAGGTTTTATAAACCAAATTCTAGCAAGCAATTCTCCATGCTGCTCCTCATTCTTGGGAGATGAGGTGGTAATTATAAATCCTGGAAGAAGGCTAAGTGCGTCTTTAATTAATTCAACAGTAATGAGGGTAAATGTGCAAACTGGCTTCAGACAGCAGCTTACATACTTTCTAAAAGAGAGAAGCTTTTCACTAACATCTCCAAGAAGCTTCCACTGAACAGAACAAAGTAAGTTATCATGCAGCAGAACCAGTGTCTAGTCACACTGTGAAGAAACTTGTAATTGAATCCTTTTGGATAAATTCTGAATAGATGTGGTCTTCAAAGGGAATACTATGAAAGAAAGCATGAGTGAGTGATTAGCTCTGAACATCTATGATGACACCTATCCCATTTTTGTTGCACATTTTATATGCACTCACAGTTTTGTAACCATAACTAAATCCTCATGGATGAATATAAGAGCGAAAAATCCTTGGAAGGAACCAGAGAAGGGATTCCTAAACATTTTGAAGACATGTAAGCAGCATTTTTTATCTTCTACCTTTAACTGTTATCTGTAAACAGTCTAGGCAAGTCTGTAAATTGTCTAGGCACCATCTACAGCCTGGTAAGTCAAACAGTCACAAAACTATAGCTTCCGTTTGGCAAGCAAGAATACATTGACAATACACAAGTCATAAAGAAGCCACTAAGCAGAAATTTTCAAAATATATCACATGTGTAGGCTCAATCCCAGTCATTCCAAGATGCAGATTTTTTTTAACCAGTGATGGAAAACAACAACAGAAGTTAACCAATCCCTTCATAGTCTACAGAGTAAGCATAAAGACATGACAGAAATGAAATGATAGAGTGGGAGGGTATCCTCCATTTTTTTTTTTGGTGTTAAAATCTAGCCATTCTTTACTTCCCAGTTCCATCTCCAATAAAAAAATTCAGTTTCTTTCCACTAATAACAGGTTCTCTCTTGGCCCTTCAAACATTTTATCTTTTCATCTGTCATAATAGATGAAACAGTGCTGAGCATTACTTCAGAACGCTTCCACAAACTGTTCAGATTTAGTGCTTATCTACAGTATCAATGTACTCAACTACGTTGCTACACTAAATAAAAATCAACTTTTAAGAAAACATCTAACTACAAAAAACACATAGACAATGGCAGAAAGAGCTACATACAAATGGATTTTCAAAATCAGTCTAACACTGAATATTTTACAGTCTAATATTTTAGAGATTTTCGTAAGTTTAACCTAAGTTTCAATATTTTAAAAGTGTAAGTTTAGTCCTGATCACTGCCTCTTCTATAGTTCTTGAACTTGAACAGATGAACCATAAGCTTTCAAAGAAGAATTTGGAAGAATCTTTTGTTGCCAGAGAAATCAGATCATTTTTCCCCTAAAGGAAAAAATATCGTTTTTCATGAGATAATAAAGAACTACTAGAAGGATATTAATACTGTCTTTCAAAATTGTACTGATAAACAAAAGATGACAGTAGAAAAGCAGTTTACTTATTAATACAAAAAAGCAAGAAAGTGACTTCTCTATCAGATATATACATATAGATATGGGAATATAAAACAAAAGCAGCAACTGACATTAAAATAGCCACAAAATAAAAAGTTGGTAAAATCATTACCTATTTGAACTGATTTAGCAGCCAATGCAATTAAATAATTACATACCTACTATATCCTAGCTTAAAACTAAATTAAATTATAAATTAACTTCATAAAAACATATCTTCATACTTAAATTTTAATAACATCTTTATATGACACAATAAGTTCTAAGCGTTCTGCAGAACTACACTGTTTCAACCCAAAATAAATTATTCCTACATAGGTGGATTTGACCTCTAAACAACTTTACTCCTCCACGTAACGCTACCAGATTTACATTATATAACATAAATTCAGAAAAACAAACCTTACACATATGAAAAGTGTCAGAATGAACAGACATAGAGAAAATAAGCTTTTATAAACATCAATTTTGACCTGAAGAAGTGAAATAGTTGTTACTTTTCAATACCTATTCAAGACTTAGACCTATGATGACATGGGGATCAGGGATGTCAGTTCCTTTCTTTTTAAACTGCAACAGTTCAACTAAGAGTTGCTTACACAGAGCGCCTTACCAGATTGGAGTCTAAATACAGGAATTAACAATCAAGCAATGAATTTATCATACCAGAAAGATTATGACAGATTCTAACAGCTTTGCTGATCTATGTCCAGTCCTGCATACAATTCAAATCCCTCTCAAATTAAGACTAATAGAGAAAACATGACACTGAACAAAATTTTGCTTGCTGAGCATTTATAATCATGCCATTACAGTCACTCATTTTTATCCATAAATCTAAAAGTAATGCAGCAGAAGCAGAAGTTTATTATCACATATCATCACATTGCTGCCTAACCTGACTCCAAAGGACTACATTTAATGGGCAGAGCATCACAAATAATATTGCCATATAACAAAATGCAAGAAAAATGACTTGTCTTATAGCAAAAACAGCAGAATTCTTCTGTGCATATACAAATGTTTTACTTCTGGCATAAATGCCCTCTCACTTCCAGGGAAGGTGATTTTGTCCAGTGATGTCTCCTGGAGTTGCACAAAGACCTCACGCTCAAGATGAAGGAAGAAGTGTCATGTACACTCACCCACCCCTTACCTCTCTTATCAATACAGCATTAAGCAATGGGGAAGGACAGATATTTGTGGAATTCATAGGCAACACTTCCGAAATGAAAACCTACTGTATTTTGTGCAGTCTGCATATAGGGTCTCAGAATCAGTAAGTGGTTATCAAAGAGATGAACGCTTAATGCATAACTCAGTGAAGAATACCGTGAGTTTTGCTAAAAGAAAGAGCATCTTTTGATGCTTCTAAAGGGAAATAAAGTGAGCTTTCCCAAGTATCAGAGGTACATATGCTCCCCGTGAAAATCATGACAACTGCCAGTGCTCATGAATCTAAACTTAAACTTCATGTGAAATCTCTGTGCAATTTTAAACACCTTCTTACTGAGTTGACATATTTATCCTTCAGTCCGTGTTCACATTCACAAATAAACCCTCTAGAAACTTGAAGTAGTATGATCTACACAGCATAAATGTTAATATCCTAAAGACGCCTAAGCTTTTAACTTCAACTTATCCTTGATTTGTGCGTGGTTTACAGAAAAAGACTAGTCAATGATTCATCTGATTTAAATGAAAATCAGATTACTTTTGGTAAAAGCTTGGGCCATGGCCTAAGGATGACCTTATCCTTCCAAAATATAAAAATCCAGACACAAACATGTTTTTTTTCCCTTTTCTCTGGGCTGATGTGTTTACCATCAAAAAGACCTCCTATTCCCATTTACAACAGAGAGGAGGAAGCTCATCAGTAAACCCACAAAGATATTACACGGAGGACCCAAATAAGTGGAAGTTTACAGGAGATGCTTGGGAGAGACAGAAAGAGAGAACAAGAATTTTCATTAATTTGGACTCAAAGTGAACAGACATTTTTAACAGGCAGCCCAGGCTCTTTCAAGCCAATGAATAGGTGGACAACTGTAATTTGGGTTTTAATGGAGAAAAGTGGCATTGTTTGTGCTGAATAATAAATCTCTTCCTTTTTGCTGTGTATTTTAATAAGGAAGGATCCTTTCTACATCATAATAAATGTTTAGAGCAGGATTGTTCGAGAGGGAGAGGGTTATGACAGTTATCCAGTCAGCATTGGGGCTAAGAGAAATAAGGAGCTTAGATCCAAACGCAGGTTGTTCTAATGGTTCTAGATTGAACCCGATGAATAGAGTTCTGAAACAGTGAGGGCAAATGCATGAGGTCTGGATATCAAAACTGCCCTTGCCAAACTAGTGCTAATGTGATGTATATATTTCTTTCAATCAATTTCATCTGGTTTTATTGACAAATTTTTCAGAACTAGAAGTATGGAACAGTACCTAGCGTTGCTACAGACCATAAGACAATGAATGCACGCACATGCCCATGAATTACCAGGGTCCGAGCAATCATGCCTCCTAAACTTTCCCGTTTTGCCACCCAGAGTGCATGCTTTGTTTGTGTGACACAGAGCTGCACAGTGCTCCACTGAGATCAGGGATTCTATCTACTTCTGACCTTGGTCTTAGGCATCCTCTCAAGAGGGCCTAAAAGATTTATTGCTCCCAAACAGAAACGCCATTTTGGATGAAGGAATTCCCAGTTGCTATCTGTGGCCCACTGAATTTCCTGAATCTGGCCTCACACCTCAATTATCCCTCTAAACTCTACCACGTTATTTGCCTGTCCACAATGGTACTTAACTAAATCCTCCTTCTGGCTCTACTTGGTGTACAAGATATTGCATACAGTTAAGATGTACACTTTCCCAAGAATGCTTGGGCATTGAACCTAGGAAGTCAGAAAGGGTAGTGTACTGAAGACCAGAACCCCAGGTGTAATTAGCAGAATAATATTCCACAACATGTAGGTCAGTTGTCAGCTGACTATCCAGAAAACAAATCCCTTGATACCTTGTGGCGAGGGGAGGGGGAGGGGAACAGTCTTGGAAAAACATTAAACCCTGTTGGTGTGATTTTATAATTTTCAGTGAAAACAGCCATTATTCAGCAAAGTAAAAACATGGTTGTCCAAAAGGCCTGAACAAATTTTATACAGATCTACTAAAGCATAGCATGTGCTATAATATTTACAACCAAAGCAATATTTACCTCTTCTCTTTTTTTTTGCACCCATTCCTTGTGCTTCTCTTCAGCTATCCTTCTCCTCCTTTCAGATTCTTGCTTTTCTTTCATTTTCTCAAGCTGCAGATTACTCTCCTAAATTAAAGAAAAAAAACACATTTCAAAATCATGGCAATCACCTCTACTAATACACTCAATACTGGAAAAAGCACTGCAGTAAAAGCAACATAAACATTGAAGATTTTGAAAGTTTTCCTTCATTAATATGTTGGAAAGGAAGCACAAGTAACATAGCAATATTATGAAATACAATTGATGGGCATAGGTAATTTTTCAGACTATGAACTGGAAATACGTATTTTAATTAGTCTTTGGAAACAATGCAACAAAACAAATCACTCTTCAGCTTATTTAAATGCTCTTTCAGTCAAAGAAATTTGAACCCGTGGCAGTACTTTTCTGCAATACTTTAAATTTAGATGGTGTACCTCTCTGCATTCAGGGAGGCAGCAGAAGCTAGGTGACATCACTCAAATGTGATGTTCAGTATCAGAATTATATGAATTTTATGGCTTAACTCAAAAAGCAAGGTTCTTATGGATTTTAATAAACTTTGAAAGAGGACAAACCTGAGGATGAGGGGAAGTAATTCATCTTTACAGGGCATACAGTAAACATCCAATCACTTATATTTCTTCAAGGAAATGAATAGAAAAAAAAGTGAGTAAGATGAACATTTGAGATGCCTAGCTTCTCTAACAGCAGAACTTGAATGAAGGGATTCTCTGTCAATGAGAATTCATATCCTGAAACACTAGCCAGAAGGAATTATTTCCCTGAAACTGATTTTCATGGTCTCTAAACTGCAGCCAGTTTCAGCAACAATCTCCTCTTCCTATAACATAGGATTTGATAAGAAATCAAGGAAAATTGAGTCATATAAACTGTTCAAAGAGAACATTCAAAATATAGTCATCATTTGGGAATATAATTGTTGCTGTATTTGAGCAAAGCCAAAGCAACTAACACCCGCTTTGAGTTCTGGGGCATCTCTATTGCAGGAATCCTGGTTTCTGTAAATGGTGATGACACCATAAATACCTTAGAAGACCCACCCACGATCCACTCCAAACCTTTATCCATATTCTCTACATTTAGGACAGACTCAGTGCTCTCATTGACAAGAGATCTGAGACCTTCCAGTTGTTTCTTAGGATATTATTTTAGAACACTTTTTATATGTAAATGTAATCATACATTTTTATATCACAGTGACATATGCTGTCCTCTTTTAAAAGACATCTTATAAAAAAAAGTTGATTGTATTTTTCCAAATATAAACTATCCAAGTTTTCTACATTGTAGCAGCTTATATTCAAATTACATTTTATGTTCAAATTATATTTCCATTATATCTTCAAAATCTTACAACCTGAAAAAACTTTTACCTATTCCACTGATTTCTCCATGACTGTAAGCAACGCAATCATCCTATGATTGTTTTAAATATATATTTAAGAGAGACATCTTCTAGAGTATATTTGGTACTGTATAAATGCTTTTGGGTGATACATAAGAAAAAACTGCTTTGGTTTCTTGTTAAGACCACATGAGAAGTCCATACACAAACCACATTTCCTACACAATACCAGAAATTAGTTTGGCTCATTTTTGTACTTTGAAATCAAAATGGGGAGAGACAATTACCAAATTAAAATCTAAACGAAGTCATGAAATGTGTGGTGAATATTAACACATCAGAACACATTCCTCAAGTTTAACAAACTTTTGGTGTTATGTTGACCTCTAAAACACTGTTCTAGAACCTTCCAGTGGTGGGTGTTTTATAACAATATGAGGTAACCCACCTACAACAGCTGTATGTTATATTCACTTTACAGATAAAGGGAATCACAGGAAGGTTAGGACATTGCTCAAGGTCACATGGTAAATCAGTAACTAGAGTGAGAAATGATCCAACTTTGATGTGATTGTTCTAACCACTACCAATACTTCCAATTTGATTTTAAACAATAGTATCATTTAATCAACTGCAAACATATTAATCAAGAAAAGATACAGCTCTCTCCCTTAATTCTGCCCCAGTCCCACTATTCAAGAATAGTTCATTTTGTGAACAAAAGATGGAAGGAGGGAAAGAAACGCTGGGATGGGCACTAAATCCTGGGAAAAGATAAAAAGTTGTATAATTACACACCTAAGTGGGTAACAACATCATGTCTCATATCTAACCAAGTAGGCTGGCATGCTTGCACCCAGCACACGCCCTGCTGTGTTTTACTACCTACATGCAGGCATACGTACCTGTGATGAAAATCAAGGTACCAATTACATAAATATGTTTTAACCCTTTAAACCTGAACCATTACCTGACAGCGGGATAAGTGAAATATTATACAGTGTCTCTTAAATGAAGCATAACATTTAGCAAAAGAAAACGCACGTATCGTATCACTTAAGCACAGCCAAACACAAACACTATGGATGGCTAAAGACATTAAAATAATGAAACAAAACTATTTGTTTCTCACAGTCAAAAGAAAAAAGTTGTGCATTCTAGTGCCTGTTTGTTTGATGTCAAGCCTAACAGAAAATAACCAGAAGTATTCACCTCCAGGGCTCTAGCTTGTACACGGGCACGTAGTTCCTTCTCTTTGCAAATGAACCATTCTTCCCATGGTGAAAGATTATCTTTCAAAGGTGACCGATTTCTTCCTCTTATTATTTCAGAGACTTCGGCCTTTCTAAATTAAAAATGAGAATTGTAAAAGAATATTATCCTCAATCCGATTTCAAAATTAGCCAATGCTATTGCCTTGAAAAATGACATTTGATTTACACAATGTATTCTGACAGCAATTACTTCTTTCTTTCTACTTGTCTAGTAATCTCCCAAAGGGATAAAAAGGGTGTCATTTATATGACACCTCTGACAATTCCCCTTATGTTCTGCTTATTAAATTCTAGCTTGTTAGTGATTCTTTTCCCGTTCCAAACTGCGGAGCAGATTCAAGCATTACCTTTTAGAAACTAAACAAAAACTAATACCAGAAACATCAGTGTCACCTTCCTTCTCTCTTGTCAGAAATTTAACGTTAATATCTTATCCTTGGTCACCGAGAGGCTCAATGTATCTCGTGACCTTCTGCATGAGCAAAAGATGATCAAGATTACTTTTTCCTTCTTTCAAGTCTTAGACAGTTGGATTTATGACATCAAACCACCTTGGTATTGAGAATACAACCCCCTTAACGAACAGTTAACATCTGCCTCCCTAAAAAACTTTCAGAGGGAATATACTTCAGAAATATGGCTTGCTCACACTACTTGATGGTATTATTTAAGGTTCTATTAGGTTCTATTTTAATAGGATACCTTGCATAACTCGCTCACAACTTCTCTACTCATGAATAATGCAGCAGTCCTAGCTCCAGGCCAAAAAAAAAATCTTTTACAATGTTCTGTACACATACTACGTCATAAGTAAAAATGTATATTAGGCTCTAAGTCAACCAAAATTGAAAATATGCCAATAGATTTCTTTATAAGCTTTCTTCTAGCTTACACAGAAGTTTTTCTTAACAACTAAACAAAAAATGAAACTCGACTGCACGTTAGTATTTTATATGAATATTTGGGCTCTGGAAGTACCTATCTACGTACTTCATTACCGTCAGTAACCCTCTTTGCTTAATCCAAGCTACAAAAGAGGCATCCAAACACATATGTTAATATACCTGAAATGAACCTTTAAGTGTAAGATACCAGTTTTTTTTTTTTCAATGTAAAAAATGTTAAGTGTTCGCAAGGAACAACGGTTTGCTATAGCAAAATATTTTATGTCCCAATAACCTTAAGAATATATTTCTGTGATAAAAAGCATTTACAGACACTGTCAATATTAAGGAGTTTTGTCCTGCTCTGCTCCATTGTTCTTATCCACGTGTATGTGCTAACAAGACCACTCACTGGTCGTGCTATAAAAGGCCCAGTGGAACAGATCCAGGTTGAAACTAACCTGAAAAGGGGCTGTTTTCCACATGGAATCAGTCTCTGACCCTCTTTCTACTGTGGTGCCACAGACACGTGCTAGCACACCGGAACTGACAGAACACCTTCACACAAAAAATAAATGAATGGACAAAAGCAGCACAGGCCACGTGCTCCCAAGCCCAACGATGTCCACCACCACCTGCCGCAGTCTAGGTCTTGTATGCTAAAGCACTAACAAAGACCAAAAAAATTTAACAGTGACAGTTTTTAAACACATAGATATAATAATACGGGATGTGACTGAAGAACACATAACAATACCTTTTGTTGGAAAATAACTCTCTGAAAGTTTATCAAAGATAAGGATAAAAGCGTTATGCATTCAAATTCAGGAAACTAATGCAAATTTGTCCAGACTTGACATTTTGGGCAGGGATACTTCCTCAATGCATTCTTTTGCTATGCACAATTTGCATTATGGCTCCTGGTACCAGAATAATGCTGACATGTTACATCAATTTGAGAAAAAGTACTAGTAGAAGGAATGAATTAAGAAAAATAATACTCAGTATGCGTTTTCCGAGATCAATAGTTATAAACATTTATAAAGTTTAAGCTGTTGACTTCGCTAAAAAAAATTATTCAGAGTGGTAAATGAAAAGCTTATTAACTACCAGTAAGAAATAATAAAAAGTGAAGATTAAACAGAGGAAAACACAAGCTGAATATGTAGAAACGTTAGGTAAAAGTGCAGTCTTAGTAGTGAAAACGCTTTTCCTCTTCTGCAGCATCGTGCTCTGTCTGAAATTCTCAGGTATCACTGGAGCAAGGACTGGAACCCAATCCTTCTAAGTGTGACTCCGAACTGCCAGTCTTACTCTCCCTGGCACACGATTGTGCCTGTATTTTAAAGAACACGGAACTTGAATTTCACAGGACCATTTTCTGAAACAGTAGCATATTCACAGCTATGTCTTTCCTCAGAGTAATTAAAATAGCAGACTTCTTAAAGCATTATTTTCCTCAAACATATATGTGTATTTAAATAAGTATCTTAAATCAAACTGTATACGTTTGGCATTAGAACTGACGTCTGATTAACAGAAAACACTGTGATTATTCTTTACCATCTACCCATTGAAGTCAAGCCATCAGACGTAATACCAATCCATACTGAAAGTATGAAAATGCCTAACACCATTTCATAACATTTTGTTTTCAGCTTTTCTCTTCTGTGAACATTACATTTCCCACATTAAATATCTGCCTCTGGCTAATTTTTGCATAGTTTTTAAGAGGACAACAACAACATGAGTCTTTGAGTGTGTGGGGGTGGGGGGAAGTGACTGTGTAAGAAATGTTTTTTATTATTATCCCTTTCAGAGTTTGGCAGTTATACACGGAAGCTACTATATGAACATTTGGTAGATATTTACTACAACATAGCAGCAATATTATTCAGATGCAACGTATGTATAAGCGTAGTACGCAGTGTGCCCAGAGTTTAATGAGCTTCTTCCAGCTCAGGCCCCAACACAGGTCTTCCCTTACATCTTACAGTTGCAGGGGCTACTGTAGCAACAGGCCCAGAATTTGAGAGCTGTTTCCAATAGCAGCTCAAGCCGCAAAGATAAGTAGTAGTTTGACTTGAGTGCTACAGAACTGAAAGGTTTGTGAACAAAACTGCTCATTGGGAAGAGGTGAAAGGATAAGCAGCAGAAAATCTGAAATATGAAAAACAATAAACAGGCCAAGTTCCTTTTCTTTCTGTTGCTGCAACTTCTGAGCATGTCTGAATGGTTTTCCTGGACTTTTATCACCTTACACTGAAAACAGGTGAGAAATCTTTCAAGAAGTGCATTATGAGAAGATGAATGCTTGTAAGAAAAGTTCAGCATGGTTCCTGTCCTCCTAACTGGGAAGTATGCACTGCTATCCACCAGAGTTAGAGAAGTCCACAGTGGACTCCTCCATCCCAGAGGAGATCAACCTTCCCTTTCCCCACTAACTCTTTTAGCTCAGTTCAGACTTACTATACACATCCATTATCAACTACTGCATAGACCTAGCATTCCCAGCTCTTCCCCCTTCCATTTTCCAAGGGAGAAAAAAGGATTATTACGTCAAACACAGGAAAGCTCGAGGGAAAGAAAACATACAAAGTTTGCATATATATAAAAGGGAATGAAATAAGGCCAAGGGAACAAGAACGATGCAATTCACACAAGCCAAACTGACTGTGGATGTAGTTGTATATGCTGGGGCAACGCAGCCCTTCAGTCTCTCAGTACTCTTAAAAGGCAGGCTAGCACAGCTGTGCCTTTTCAGCACGCAAAGACCCTGAGGCTCAGGGCAACAGCCACAAATAATCTACAGCCCTTTTAACGACCCTACAGAAATAACCAACTGCTCAGAGAGGGTACTGCAATGACCTGTGACTTCCAGAGATAGAGTAAAAAACAAAAGGAATTGCCCAGTGTCCTAAGGCGCTTATCTAGGCAAATAAATCCATACTTATGTGCATAAATCTGCTACATATAACAAAGGCCTCAGCCAAAGACAGGAGCTGAGCACGCCAGAGGCTCAGTCCTCTCTCAAGACACAGCCCTGAGCTTCCTCCTCTAGCCAGGGCCCAGACACACAGGTTACCTATTGCCTTTTTGGCTTTGGGAGGCCGCTTCCCCCTCCTCCTCTTCCTCCTCCTCGCAGCTGCGGGAGCTGTGCCGGGAAGTGGGGGAGAGCGGGGAGCATGTGGAGGAACTGAGGGGCTCCTCGCCCTCAGAGCTGGCGGGATAAGGCGGGCTAGGGCGGGCTGCCCTCCTCCTGCCGCGGGCCCGGCTCCCGCTGCTCATGGCGGCCACCGGCACCTGGGCGAGAGGGACGGCGGTTAACGGTCGCACGCGGCGCCCCGCGCCCGCCCCTCCCCCAGCCCCTCCCCCAGCCCCCGCTCGCACCGCCCCGCGCCGGCGCTCGCCACCAAAGAGCAGCGGCCTCCCGCAGGCACAGAGGGGACGCGCCGCCCTACCTGCGGCCGCCGCGCTGGGACCGGCCGCGCCAGCTCCCAGCGGCCCCCGCGGCACCACCCGCCTCTGCCCCGGCTGGTGCCTTGGCAACGGGGACGCAGCCACGCGCTGCTCCCGCCCCCCGCGCGTGAGGACCGTTGGCGCGGCGCGCGGGGCCGCCCCCCGCGCGGCTCCCTCCCCCCAGTCCCCCCCCCCGCGGGGCGAGCCGCTCTAACGCTGTCTGATGGCCGAGGCCGAGTTTGTGATCGGCCCTTGTAGTCAACCGTCATTTTGCAATGAAGACGAAGAGCGTGCCTGTCCCTGTAGAGGGGTATTTGTGATCCTTCTTTTGGATCTACGGAAAGAGAACTAGGCAGATTTCACGGTACAAAATAACTTTCATCCTCAGCCCAGCAAACGACTCATTTCAATATATTTCACAGAGGGCAAGAAGGTCATTTGAAGGTGGTGTGTTTCAGTAGATGCTTAGTTTCACTACGCAGTCCATGTCTGTTCGTATAGATTCCCTTGCAGGGCCTGAGCTTTATTTATGTTTATATGCATCTCTTCCTAATTAAATTATGTTTCATGAAGGAGAACATTAATTTCAAATTTTTCATGTTTTATTTCAGCAAACCCCAACTGCTGCAGCCCAGAGACCGCAGGTACCCGCTCGCTTTACCAAACCGGAGCCAAGCCTAGTGCTGGCCCGACTGGCACCAAGGACTACTGCTGATCGTGAGGTGGGGACAAAGGACTCTCTAAACAGACAGAGCATTGGGATAAAACTTACTGCTTTGGCCCTCACCACTAAAATCTTGCTTCTGATTGTAAGTATCACTGAATATTTTACCTGCCCCCCCACTACATGTACATACACACACACACACACACACACACACACACACACACACACACACACACACACACACACACACAGAGCCCTGCAGGGCTGATAGTGCCCTCTTTCCCTCCACTGTGATGCCCCATCCACACCCAGTCATTCTTCTGCAGCTGATGGAGCAGAAGAGTCCCTGATATTAAATATGAGGTAGGAAAATTTGTGACTGTAAAGTGGTTGGTATCTTGATATTTCTTGACAAGATCCTCGAGGTAGGTGAGCTTAACATGAAATATATTTTCAGTTAGATAGGCAAGCTGTAAAATAAGCAGCGAGACGAAATCTCAATAATAAGCAGCAAGACTTTGTCTCAAATGGGAAAGCCGTCAGTGACAGTTGTTGCATTTGACTTGCCACCAAAAATTAATTTTATTGACTCATAATTATATAAATGGCCACCAAGCCCTTGTTACCACTACTTGTGCCTAGACATCACCTAAAATGAATACTGGAGGGGTGGGAGACATTTCAGCTCCCTCATTAATTCAGTCCTAAAGAGTCTCCAAACAATGATACGTGGGAATTTTAGGATGGACATTGTCTGGGCCTCAGGCTGCAAATTCATGGGGGGCAGAGTCCATCATTTCTCTGCAGAAAGGGGTTGCCTCTCTCTCCCACTCTCCTAGTAGCATGTATTTCTCCCTCCCTCTTGCATAGGTCTGGACGCTACACTGAGCCACATTACTTACTAATGTAGTAGAAAAACATTCAATGTTTTAGCTAACTTGCCCTCTTAGCCAGTTAAAAGTTGTTCCTGGAGAGGCCTGACAAACGTGGAGGCCAAAACACGTCAAGCACCAGGAAAGCCTGGCCACAAAGAGCAAGGCGGAGGTAAGGTCTGAGGGGTTTTCCCCCTTTCAGTAGTGGAGCTTCTTAATTTGGCTTACCATCTCCTATGAGAACTGCAGTTTTGGCACCTTGGAGAAATTATCACGGTTCCAGTATAGAAAATCCAAACATTACCCTACAGCTGGAACAGTTCTCCAGCAAGCTGGAAAAAAAAAAAAAAAAAAAAAAAAAAGGCCTGACTGCACCTGTGATCTAAGCGCTCCTATTACTTGACTGCATCACTCTGCAGCAGCTTGATCCTCATGATGTTAAAGTAATTCCAGCCACTTGTGGTACGTTGTTGAGCTCATCATTATCAAATAGAGACTCAGGTATTACTATCTAGGGTCTCCAACAAGCAACAGATTACACCTATTAAAATAATTAAAGATAATTCAAATATTGGAGATAACAATGTAGCACTAGAAGCTAAAGTTTATGCTGCTAGAGTTAAAAAAAAAAAAAAAAAAAAAAAGAGAGACTGAAGTCTTAGGATACAAGGTACACTACGCGATGCCTCAGCTTTGCTAAGCATAAACCATCTGTGGTTTACATTAACATCTATGTATGTGCTGTATGCAGAAAAAAAAGTTGTTTACTACGTGGCTAAACAAGCAGCACAAGCAAAGCTTCATATCACAGTGGGCATGAAAGCTGCAAGCTGCAACAGAACGCTAGCCATGATAATTCCAAAACACCTTACAAAGGTTTCACAACCTCCTGTGACCTTAAAGCCCTGTTCCATAATGAAGACAGGCAACAGTCTTAACTCTTTAATTAAAAAGTCCTGTCTCACTGAACTGAGGAGTTCAGTATGTTATTGCACTAGTTACCTTGCACTTCTGATGAATCCCCACAACTGTTCACCCATGCTGGCCAGAAGCTAGCGTGGATGCAACTTCTGCTACCTAGAGCAGAAACTCTTCCTATTATGAAATGGATGTCTCAAGGTAAGGCAGCAATTGACTTAATACACAAACATTTGAGTCCTTCTCTGCCTCCCTAAGAAAACTGCTTACTGTTATATAGCATGAGGTAATTCCCTGCGGATTTGAGTACAGAAATATCATCTACCTTTACAAAAGAAAAGCAATTGTATCCCGCTGCTATTTCAGCCTTGCTTCCTGAACACTAGGTTGGACCAATAGCTTGTATTAAAGAGTACAGTGCAAACCGTAATAACCTGACAAGGTACCAGAGTTTATGTTTCAGCACTGACAATACAGAGGACAGCAAAAGCAAGTGCACTTTTGGGGAATGAAGGCATGGCCGCTGGAAGGACAGAAGCATCCAGCTTAGACAAGAAGTGAAGGTGCACCATACAGCTGTCGTTACTCCTCTTACAGTTCGGGCTGACATACAGCCAAGCCAAGCATCTCTGCCAGTTCCACAGTCACTGTGCCCTAGCTCCTACAATAGGCAAGATGAGATCCCAAACAATGAGATTTTGTAAAATATTAAGCTTTAAAACAGTGATGCTGCACATTCGGATACACTACTGTAGGTGCTGTGTGCAGTTATGAAGTTTTCAGAGACTATGTTCTGTGGCCAAAGGACTGACAAGCAGACCAACGACACATTACAAGGACGTGCTTCGTAGCAAAACTGTAATTCTGTGAACTTGGGAAAGACTGCATCTAAAAAACATCTGCCATAGCGCAGTTTAAGTAGCAACACCACTGAAGCCTATGAGCCAAACTGACATGATGAAGCTCAAAAGTTGCCACAGAAAATTTGAGTATAATGAATACATATATGTACGGTTGTTAGAGTTGTAAAGGATCGGCTTAATTTCTCACCAAAGAAACAACAAAAACTACATTCAGTCATTCAGTGCTAACCCAATCAACACCATCATTCACCATTCTGTATAGATTATAGAATAAATACATTAAGCTGTTTAGCAGCATGGAATTAAATTCAGCCAGAGAACTCTACGTTCTGTCTGTTCAGTCAAAGTAATCCCTAATTGTGATCCACAGTACTTTCTGTGTAAAATGATTTTCTAAATATGTTGAGAAAGTAATCTTACAGGTATCAAACAAATGATTACATTCTACACACAAAGTAAATATTCTGCATTTGCTAACTCTTCTTTATGAAATACCTGAATTTTAAAAATTCAACTTTTACAAATTCAAATCTAAACAGCTCAGTCTCAGAGAAGCATAAGGGCCATCAGAAGGAAACCCCTCAGTTTAGCTACATTAACATCAATCACATTTAATGAGAAGAATCAAATAAAAATGCTTTCAGATGTAGCTGCATTCTTAACAAACAAAATGCATGAAAATAATTCTACCAAAAAGAACTACTAAATTTAGGCACAAATTAAGGCATAGACAGCATGCCTTAAGCCTGTTGATATCAACTAAGCATACATTTATGAAAAATGTATGTCTAAATTTTAAATCTAAGTTAAAAAGTTTTTTGAACTAAATTCAATCAAGTCTAAGAAGTCTTCCCAAATTTTCAGACCTTCTAGTGTGGGAGGAATGTGTGGTGCAGCAGGCATGTGCATGAGGAAGAAAGCTGTTGGGCTCCACACCCATTATGAGAGCTGAAGCAGCACAGCCTGTGCCACGCTGTTGACTGCTTTTGTGCCTGCATGTGTAATTCTGCTTAATTACAGGCTGTTAAATCTGAGGGATCTTAAGATTCCTTCCATTTTCTTTCACCTTACAGTGTAGTCTCCCCTCTGCATTACATGGTATCCACTACAAAGCCCAGTCCAGCTTCTGCTGGTTTGAAGATGAACAGTCTGCTTTCAAGGGGCACAGCCTTGAGAAGGTAAAAACTTCTCTCTGTCACAGGGGAATGTGCAAGAACTCTAAGAAACATTTATCGTAATATCTCATCTTTCTGAATCAACAGCAGGATCTCCACTCAATTCAGTTGGCTTGATTTCACCTTATATTCAAGTGAGATGCCTCTGGTTTTTTTTATTACTTGGGGACCACAGCCCTGCTGCTTTTGAACAGCCTTCACTTGCATAGCGAGTTTTTGCTTATGCACTCTTTACTCCAGTCATCACGCTCTTAAAAAAACTTCAGTTACTAACTGATTTATTTGCTCATTTTCTGGCTGAAGTTTTCAAATGATACTTGTAGGTTATACTTTTGTTACCAGAATCCAGTGAGACACCTCATATTTTGTTACCCTCAAATATAAACAATTTTATTGTAAGTGCTGCAGTGACCTTTAACTAGTATTTCTTAAGTAAAACCTAAACGATGATATTTAACAGGAGTGTAATGCCATGAATGCAACATATTGAAATGTGTCCACTTATCCTCCAGTACACAACAGTAAACAAAACACAGGAATATCCAATGCATTATCCTATTTTAGTTTCCATTCACTTCCAAATTTTCTAAAACGTATTCAGCCGGACTCTTAGTGATAAGAGTAAATTGGTAAGAGTCTACTGTACAATATATGAAAGGTAATAAATTAAAAAAAACTCTTGCTAAAAATATGCTTGAAATAAAATATCAAAAGCATCTACAGAATTAAAAATGATTGAACTAAGATGTATGAAACAAACTGTACGTTGTTCTTTTAATTAAAAATATTAGCTTGCAAATTAAAACAGAAGGCTTAAAAATAATAATCAAAGTCAAAAGAATTATTGGGGAAAAAGTCTTTTGTACAACTTTGAAATTTCTGAGTAACTGCATGATTAAACATAGGAAATTCTACTGGAAAGTAATGAAAAAAGGGGAAAGGGATCCAGACTAAAGAGTTGCCAATTAGCTGTATTATTTTTGTAAGAGAATAGAAGGCCCCATTTCAAATTAAAAGAACTCACCCAGATGCTTCAGTATAGCAGACTAATATCTGTCTATATGAAACTACTTCTAATGCGGGAGGAATACCACCTTAGCAACAACTGTTAGTAGCTTTTTGCCTCTGCTCCCTTGCATAAAGCTGCTTCCTTATCCCAGCAAATGGAAATGAGGAAAGCAAAAGATCTCCTTACTCAAAGTGATCCTTTTTTCAAAGTCACCAGCAAATTCTTTCTGTGTGCTAAATCCACTCTCACAGCTCAGCTACAACAGTGGTTTAGCAGGTTTCGAAATAAGGTCATTGACATTGTCACTATGAGGACAGTTTCAGCTAGCTTTAGACTTCAGGAAATCAGAGGATTTGTTTCCTGTAGACACCCAAGAAGGGCTTAAATTCTCAAGCTTGCAGTTGTTTCAATATCAAAACTGAAATTGGGAAGCTTTGCTTAGCTTTAGCTTCCTAAAGGAGGCTGCCCGAGAGTGGTAATTCTGAAAATCACTTGTACAGAGTTAATTGAGAAAAAACAGAACACAGTACAGCTTTAAGGAAAACTGTCCACCCATCTTTGATACCAGGAGGAGGGAAGAGCGAATTTTCCGTTAATGTCTTTTCTGTTGTGACTGCGGACATGTGAACATTAGGCCCTGCTATTGAGATCAGCTAGTCTGGGAAAGACATGACAAATGAGTTATTCGGTACCTGTTGGCTGGATTTCTCTGAGTTCTCCTTATATGATTATCCACAGGTGTTGGGTATAAGGTGATATTGAGACAGGTTGAGCTTTGCAGCACTGTTTCTTGGTGTATTGATTGTGAGTAGCTATTGCCTGCATTCTTTTATCTCCACCTGTAGACAGAACCTGTGTATGCTGAAAGTCACTGGACTAATTGCATTAAAAGTTAACCATTAGCATAATTACAACTCCGAATAGAGTGATTTATAATGAAATACTAGAATTTCAAATGAACAGTTGACAGTTCAGATTTGACAGTTTTAACAGCATTTCAGTGAAGACTTATTTGTAAAACAGAGGAGGAAAAACCCATATAATAATACTGTTTGTGAAATACACCAGATTTTTTGGAAGCTTAATAGTTGGATTTCTTTCCCTATGGACTATAACACTGCATCTGACATTTTTGTTCCTTTTTGGAAGATATTCTTGTTACCTGTGACTAACTGGCCAACAGAGGGAGCGTTTAACAGACTATGTGAATTCACAAAACTAAGACTTAAAAAAAAAAAAAAAAAAGAAATCTTAGCATGGAAACAGTTTTAAAAATAAAATTAGAATTTGGATGACTTTCAAAGCTGTACTAAAAACATTTGAGCTTACATTCTATATGTATTTTTTTTTAAAAGAAGAAATCACTTTGTAAGAGGGCAAACACATCTGAATGTTTTAACATCCCACATGCCTAGAGTCAGCATTAGTCTGAGATCATAAATCCACATATAAACTGGCAACTCTCTTGTTTTGCTGGCAATTCTTTCCCAAAACTCTAACCACATGTAGCAGAGTGCAGAGGACACATTTCATCTACAATCTTTTTATCTGTCTGCACCATTTTCAATCTCAGCTTTAAAAAAATTGAGATAAATAATAATCAGTATTCATGTACCCTTTATTTGCTTTCAGTGTAACATTCCAGGCTAATTGCAGACATAATATTTATGAGTGTAAATATAGGAATGAACAACTCCGGGGTGGTTTTCCTCTCTTTTGCTTTTATATGTGAATATTTTGGCTTACAAAATTAACAGCATACAGTAAATGATCCTCCCATATTTTGTACAAACTACATGATTTTGATATACAAGGATTCTGTTTTATTACAGTGACAATATACAACCATGTCTATTTACAATGCAAAAAGTATATAAACCACATTTTAAACATTCTGCTACTGGCAGCCACTATATTTTAGGAGGTAGCTTTAATTAACAAAATGAACTGAAGCCACATTTCCCATCATGTGTTCTATCAAATAATTTACAATACAAAGATAAAAATTCATCATATGAACAGTATATACAGTTTAATTCTCAAAACAGCAATCTAGCTTTAAATCTTTACAAGAATGTCTCCAGAGGAACTGGGATGGCAGTGGATTTGCTCTTGATTTAACGTATTGCTCAAGAAACGTACATAATTACTTCATCATGCATTCATAACTTTATTGATCAGATTTCAAACTAAATATAGATAAATGGATCACTAATTGTAGTTAAGTGATTTGGGCCTCAGGACTTAAATTGTTTAAAAATAATGCACTGATTTATATGAAAAATCAGTGACTCCACACAATGCACTTTACTCTCAGGAAAATAATTGGCAAAAACATGTATTTTATTGCAAAATTGCTTTCTGTTGTCCCTCCATTTGCTAAAATCTCAGTCTATTCATGGATATTGCTGGGTGCACTAGCATTCAACAGAAGGCAAAACATTAGCCAGTCTTTTCCTACAAACACAAGTTGCATACACTGACAGGACTGCTGATGTACCGTCTGACCCATCAATATTCCTTCCAATAGCAGGACTTTACTGCATAATACTGAAGGAAGGTGCTGTGGTTCACCTGAAGCAATGCATCATCACTGAAAAATGTGTTCAATCACAGCTGTTAATATTTTTTATTTCATGGAGTCTGCGGATACTGCGGATTGTAAGTACTTCCATTAGAAAAAAAATGTTTTAAAAATCGAACATTGGCTTGAAATATAAAACAAACATGGTGTTTCTATATCATCCTCACAGTTCTGTATGGGAGAATTAATCCCTTTTTTGGCCCTGCAGTATAATTCATCCTGAGATTCAATGCTGAATACACAATACAAAGCTGGCAACAGAGTTGTTTGCTTAATTATAGAAAAGTCATACTTAAAAAACAATTTCTTTAATATTAACAGCTGTCCTTTATATTGTGCTTTGGCAGGAAGAAAAAAAAAAACCCAACAGAACTTACCTTGCCAACAGCAGAAGCAAAATAGAATTGGAGTACAACATGGAAAGAGACCTTCAGCATGTAAAAACTGTATAAAAGAAACCATTATTGCTTGCAAAGAGTAAAAATACCAGGTAACAAATTTGGTTTACCAATTATTTACAGTTAGGGCAATTTATTTATTTTTTTTAAATGTACGGCTCAAGAAATTACTGCCCACTTCCCTTCTTTACAAATGACGCCAAAAAAATGATTACAAAAGTGCTTCCTGGATGAAAGGTCAAAACAGGTAACTGTCTATGAAGCATTATACCTTTTGCTTAGAACAGCTTGATGGCAAAGCCTTTCAGTCTTTAATTCTTGGTATGTTATAGGCATAACGAACCAAAGGGAATCCTCGGCTTTGGTAGAAACATGCACGCCCGCAGGCCTGCACTTGGTCTGAACTGTCCGACACAAAAGAGTCATCTTCGTCTGCGTAATCAGAGTGGGCTGACTGGGTGCCACAGTCCGACCAGTAGCCGTCTGGCCGTTGGCAAGGCACTACTGCCAGTGTGGGGCAGCTGTGGGATTTTATTAAATGTTTACATGGCACAGGCTTGGATAAAAGGAGCGATTCGCAACATTCACACATGGCAACGTTACCCTGCAAGTGTGTGTACATGCCACAGTCATAGTAGAAATCCTGTGTCACACAGCCTCCTTGAGTATTGACGGAAATTGCTACTGCTCCACTCTTCCTGGTCATATGACGTCTGAGCAACTTCCAGTCTTCCTTGAACTTTGGATTGAAGAATACGTACAGAACTGGGTTCAGGCAAGCAGGTAACGGAAAAAATATCAGAGTAACAGACTTCATTATTTCAGGGCTGATAGAAATTGCAGTGATCAACGGTGCAAATGAGAAAAATGCAACAGGGCAGAAAAAGATGCAATTCGTGAAGATTAGCCAAGCGACATGCTTAATCATGCTGGACTGGGAGTTTTCGGAGAGGTCCTCTTTCTCCAAGTTGCAATACAGTTTAGTGTAGATAACAGCCATTAACAAAAATGCTAACGAATTCAGGAGCACTAAAGTTACTGTGAAACCTAATGAAGGTGTTTCTCCAGTGGGGAAGGGCAAGCAAAGGGGTGATGCTGAATACTCTGCTTTATGAAAGAGTGGTAAGCATCCTGCTACCATAGCACACAGGAAAGCAAAAACTGCAGCAATCTGGAATTGTTTTTGGTGATTGCTTTTCCCCTTTTTAATGATCTCCTTCACAGAGAAGCTCCGCTCAACAGCTGCCAACATCAAGAAAAAAATTGCACTTTCTGATGAAAAGACTGCAAGAAACCCAGCAACTCTGCAACCACTGCCAGTCTCCCACCATATGCCAAATTCAGCAAATCTTCCCCAAGATACAGCATCCAGAAAAGTTAAAATACCAGTATAGACTCCCATAAATAAGTTAGAGACAGAAATCAGGCCTATAAACAGTTTGGAGGATGGCAATGGAGTACAAGATGCAAATATTGTTAACATGACAAGCAGGTTGAAGAACAAAGCAACCAAAAAAATAAACCAGACAGTAAGTCGAATCATCCAGCTTCCCAGTAAATATTCACAAGGCTTGAAAGCACCTAGAAGAAAAAACGGAAAAAGGACAACCAATTTAGGAAAAAAAAATCATGCCTTAATAAGCAAGATTTTCAAAGGTATTACAAGAGCACTCCTCATTAATTCATGAATAGAGTACCCAGCTGAACTGCTAAATAGGTCAGTTGAAAGTAAACTGTTCTGCTGAAGCTATTTGCTAATTAATTATTCCTGAAATAATAATTACTGCCATGATTGGTCACTTGGGAATACTTGGTATAAACAAACTAAATAAACAAACTTAATTACCTAATTACTCATTACTCAAAATAGCTTTTATTAGCACCACCTAAATATTTTTTTTTCTTTTGATTTCACACTTTATTTCATTACCAACTTTGTTTATAAAAACAAATATTCACAACCGACTTTTAAGGGGAAAGGATTTTTTAAAAGCTGCTCTCTCAAAAAATTATTCACAAACATGTCTTCCAGAGTAGCTTTTGGTCACAAGGAAACATCTGTAAAACAGACGACAAATTCAATTTATCAGCTTTAATAGGGGCAGGAATTCACTGCAAGTTTCTTTCTCTTCCCCCCGCCCTTTGTTGAGGAGGAGAGGCACTGCGAGCCTGGAAAGGCACACAGGGAAAATGGTTTTTCTTTTTTTTGCCACTGAGGTGAAGAATGAAGTGGTAAAAAGCTTAAATAATAAAACGTGTAACAGGCAAAATAATTGAGGAGAGACAAGAAAAAAAGGTCACTATATCCTCCTTACCTTTCTAATCCTTCTAATTGCTACTTGTTCCATAGGAAAATCCCACTGATTTTATATAACAATTAGAAGAGTTTAACCTCTCCTTCATCCCCATTAGGAACTGCTAATTGTCCTAAACACAATAGCTAAGGATCTCGCCATGTAATCGGGCACTCTGTGAGCTGAGGACAAAGCAGAACAACGCCTGAACTATGCTGCCTGCCACCTTGGGCCCTTGACAGAGCCTCAGAGCCTGGCTGAGGCAGCCCCAGTCCCAGCAGGGGCAGGAGCCGCCCCCGGACTTGAGGCTTCACACGGCTCACGCTCCTCTTTTAGGCAGGTGAACAGTAGTAAAGACACCCCATTTCAAACACTGACTGGCACAGCAACGGCTGAGAATGATTAATGCTCAGTACAGCATCTTCCAAGGCTTAAAGCCACTGCCAGAAATAACTGAACTGCCAAGGCAAAAAAGAGTATTTTTTGTTTGTTTGTTTAAATGAGCAAGCTGTATTTCTGGCCAAGAAATAACGCTAACTGAATTATTAGACCAGTAAAATCAGCTGTAAAATCTCTTTTTTTGCAGGTATCCCAGAATAAAGATCATCACTAGAATCATTAAAGTATGTTAACGTGATGCAGCAAAATCTGCTAACCTGAACATATTTAAAAATAAAAACAACTTCCTAAGTAGGAAATTAAAAAAAAAAAGTGAACTCAGCATTTCCAAAATCAACTTAAAGTCTGTTTTCTAGTATAACGAGTATAACAGTACAACAAGGCACCTTTAGACAAAGAACAAAACCCACCACATCTTCCTGTCTTTCTTCTAACATTTCACTATCCTTATAGTTAAAATTTAGCCTCCTCTCCCACTAACATTCCCAGCCTGTCCAGGGAAATGCATACTAGGAAGGATGAGGTTTGCTGCTTTCAGTGCTATGCTAGAGCGCCACTGTTCAGCAATCCATTCCTGCCATTAGGCAAAGTGGAAAGTGGATCTACTAGACAAGCAATGATTCAGAACTTATATGGTGGGTGGAGTGTCCTACTTATGACCAGATGACATAGGGACTGGAAAATAAGTTGTTAGTATGGGAGGGACTGGTGGAAAAACAAGACAAATGGTAAACTTGTAAAACAAGCTCTTCATTCCTTTTAGAGCTACAGCATTTCTGGCATGGGCAAAAAGAGAGTTAAAGGCTTTAAAGATTTAACCCATACAACAAACCATCCGAATTTTCATTCTGTGAACAGGAGATCAAAAGCAAATAAGTAGCATGGGTCAAATGAATTCTCAGATCATGTACAGTTATATTAGTAAAGTATTTGACTTTCTGACCACAAACTTTTTGCTGTGATCAAGAAATCCTTGTAATTTTCTATATGCTAAAGCTGGAGCTAGCACAAAAGATGAAGGGCAAATAGATGAACCTTCATAATAGATTTAAAATACCAGTTTAGGAGAAAAGAATGAAACAAGGCTTGGAAAACTCCTGCTCGCCCAGGAGTGACTTCAAAGGAAGCATTACTGCTCCCTCATCTATATTTTCCTGTTCACGCAAGCGGAAGGATACCAGGTACATAAAAAGACTCTCCTCGAGAGCCTGTGGCAAAGATGAGGAAGGAGGCAGCCCTCCAGCTGGCACTCCAGTAGCTGAGTGGGACCATGTGTGGAAATTCTCAGTAGAAGGAAGGGTAGCTATGAAGCTGCCTAGAATGAAAATACTCCTTTGCAAGATCAAAGGCTTCCAACACTCCCGGACTGTTCAACTCTGAACTGGAGTAGTTCTGGTATGCCAATAAGACTCACTGCAGAAATATCTGCGGCAGTTTAAGATACTACTGCCTGCTCCAGCTACTTGTAACAGCCCCCTGCTGTCTATTAATGCTGCCATAGCAGGGCTGGGAGAACAGACCTCGTGGGTGTTCCTCATCCTCTCTTCTGCAAAGACAGCAAGCTTAGTTCAAAATGCCAGTGAAGGCAGCTCCAACTGAATTTTTAAAGCACAAGCTGACTTCTCAGTGAAACAGATGAGCATTCACTCTGCTCCACAGGCATTGCTTTGGCAAGAGTAGCACAGAATTAGGGGACAGTGCATTAAATGCAGCACGCTCCAAATGAAGATTACAGTCCTGTATGTTCTGCTTACGGAAACAAACTTTAGGTTTTTTTTCCTAACACAGCTCTCCAATATACTGCTATGTGTGTAAAGCTGAGCCATATCTTTTTGCATTTGTTCATCCAAAACAACACTGACATCAAATAAAGTTTCACCAAAGCACTGTACAACATAATCTTCCGTGTACAGAACGACTATGAGGGATGAAACATGTAATTTGAACATAGCTATTTGCATAACACAGTGCCTGAAGTTCACAGCATGGCTCAAGCACGTTATTATGTTTACCTGTTGTTGGTGTACAGTGAATAACAGTCTGCCTCAATTCCTCATTTTCATCATTTCTTAGAACCTCTGCATCAGCTGTATCCAAGTAAAATGAAAAACAGGTTAGATATAGAACAGAAAAAAGCGACATGCAACAAAGCTGCTTAGGATTGAAGTATTTCTTTGAAAGATTTTAAAAAGACCTAATACTTCACCAATGTTCAAGCCTTTAACAAGTGGAGCTGCTCTGGTTTGCCACTTAAGGTCAAAGGCTCACTGCAGAAACTGCTGTAAACATTTAAGATAATACTGCCTCCCTAGCTACTTATAATGCTTTATAACAAGGAAGCAACATCCTTCATGACTAGGGAAAGATCTACGGGCCTTAAAACTAGACAGTGTAGGGAGAGAGTTCAAGCCCTGTCTGAACAGGAATCGGTCTCAGCAGAGACCAGTTGGATATTTCTACTGGGAGCTCTGGCAGAAAGTGACAGAAACAATCCTGGCAATTTAGAATAAGAAAAAGAATAAAAGGTATTTTTAACAGGGAAACCTTACGCTGTCAAATTTCACACATTTAAAAAAAACAGAGCCCTGCCCATCTGTTACCAACTGCCAGGCTCTTTCAGAGGCAGCAGTTTTTATAACCCTACAAAGATTTACATTCTTTTCCAAATTTTCTTATTCAAAGACAATGTACACCTTTCCTTGGTCTAGCCTGGCCCCAAATAATACACCTTCTAGTACAATGAAACACTTACCTTTCTCACGATCCATCAAGACACCTTGATCTTGCTGACTGGAATCTTCAGTATTAGAGTTTAAATAAGAATCACAACCCCAAAATGCACAACACTGGTAAGCATATGGCACAGAGAGAGACCTGAAACACAGGCAAAACAATGAACAACGCTATCTATGGTAATCTTAATTAAGATCTTTGTCTATTAAAAACATTAGAGTGGCTCCCTTCAGTGCTAAAACTGAGGCCTCTTTTTGTCAGAGTCGCTAATAAAAGTCCACTTCAAGTTGGATTGGTTATAATAATTTCCGATCAACTTTTCCATTGAGACAAAGGAAAGATGATGTATCGAAGTCTTGTTTGCAGCAAGGAATACAAAAAATTCTGTGATATTTAGCTTGCTTTACTTCTCATTCTTCTTCTTATACAAAAGGTCTTACTAGTGTTTGTGGCATTACTGTACAAATGAAAACTAAACAAGCAAGGTAACTACACAGTTGCTGTTTTGTAAGAAAGTGAATTCCCAGATGGCCACAGTGTTAAAAATGCATCTTTCCTTCTCACTGTTCATTTTGCTGTCAGTTGACATTTGTAGACAAAAATGATATAATGGCAGACCAAAGGATATAATGGCAGACCAAAGAAAAACCTTTCTGAATCAAGGCTGCAGTATCAACCACCAGCAGTATTCCTGAATTCTCTTCTCGTACGTATTTATGAGGAACATCAGTCTAAAGGATCCAACAATGCATTCCTTCTCAATCAAAGATCAAAACCAAAGTCCATTACTTCCACAGAACTGCTAAGACCAGATTCTAAAAGTGATATGGATTCTCTTGCTGGTCTTGGACAAATTAACAGTATCTTCATCTCCATTTTCCCAACTGACAGCATCGGAAACAATTTTTAAATTACTTCTTAGGGATTGGAAGATTAGTAATTACAGAGATCTTGAAAATGAAAAACCGTTCATCACTGTCCAATTAACAACCTGATGAAATCAGCAACAGGTTTCCATTTGAATGACTACTGTTAGTCTTATCATTTGCTTCAAAAAATAAAGAGCATGTGTGTAAGGTGCAGTGATTATGGAATCTAACCTGTGAGTCTGCTTCCATTTCCCACTCTCCAAAAGACAGATATGCTCAGTTCAAAATAACAAATGGAAACCATCCAAACTGCTACTCTAACATCAGGTGACATCTGTCTGAAAAGCAGGGGTGCAGTAATATAAAAGGGTCCAAGAAAAATGCCTGCCCCTTAATATATACCAACATTAAGGCACTGCAGGCCTCAGGAAAAGGCCTTATCATCTGTCATAAGTATTACCTAAACGAGCTTCATTTACTGTCACATTGTTTATTATTGTCAAAATAAGCGAGGCACTCTGCAGTGTTATTTACCAACATACCGGAGCTTTGCAAAGTTCTTTGCTGTCAAAGCTTCTTTTAGCTCAGAATTGCCTGCAAGTTTAAGCTGGTTTAGTCCACTCAACCCTTCAGTTGGAATTGAAGTGAGTTCATTGAAACTTAGGTCTCTGAAAGGGGAATATTAAGACAGGGTTACAACAAAGTAAGCTTGATGATCCTATAGCACGCTTTGTAATAGTAGGAAGTCTCAGACCAAGGCAGTGGTCTGGAAAATCTGTGCAGCAGGCACATTAAAGAAGCATCTTTCTGCTGTTCTCTGTATGCATTCAGCTAGCAAGAGGTTTTGTGATCCACAGAGATAAAAAACGAAAAACAAATACATACCATTTTTAAGCTAAAAAATTTTAGTATTTCAGCAAATTAATGACAGGGAGAGGAGGTCACTACACAGAATAGCCTACTTACAGGTTAACAATAGCTCCAATGGTGGTGAAGGCTTCCTTGTGGATCCGGTGGATCCGATTTCTACTGAGGTCACTGCCATGAATGCCAAAGAAGAATATTTTAGTGTTTTTATCAAAACTTTGAAACAGCCACTATACTAAGAAAAAAAGCTAAAGTGACAAATACATTATGCCTTTGACAGGAAAGCCAAAGGAGACTTGTTTCCCCTCTCCCACTGGCCAGACAGGCGCAGTAGCAGCCCAATCTCTTCTTGGCCAGGCAGCCATATCCAGCTTCACCTCATCCCCAAGACAGCGTCTATCTCCCATTAGCGCTTGCTTTCCCTCCTGTCCCTTGGCACTAGCGGCTCAGCCTGCACCCCTAAGGCAGAGTCCAGTCCCAGGCTGACCTGCCAGGAAGCTCAGTTTGGTAATAACTGCCCTTGTGGATGGCTATATTGCAAGGGATGGAGGAAGAGCATGAAGAAGGAGAAGGGCATCTGTTTTGTTCAGAATACAGATCCAGCTCCTGCTGGACCACCATGACTTACATTAAGGCATTCATTTTAAAGCACCTGCCAATTTATAGATTTTTTTTTAATATCCCTTTTATCTTTGCAATATCTTGTATGTGTTTTTGTATTATCACCACAATCGGAGTCATAATGTTCACAGAAAATTACAGAAAATTATCATCAGACTATTGATAATTTCAATGTTATATATAATCTCTGTATAGATGGAAATATTAGGGAAGGGGATAATTTTATACTATTAATCTGCTCCTGTCAAGGAAAACAGATAGTATGTCTCCAGTAAAAACATATATAATACAAAAGAGTGGACTACTGAAAAATCTCTTAAAAATGAAATTCCATACTAAAACTCTCTAGTAACTGGGCATTCAATTTTATGTACCTGAAAGAATATTCATCTTATTTAACTCACTTATTTAACTTAAAAATTTAAACAACTTTCAGTAAAAACGAAGATTATTTCTTACCTTTCTTTACTTACAATTATATATTTTCTTTCTATACATTATATAAATATATGTGAAAGTCTATAAACACAGCATGGAGAATGAAAAAGAGGGGCCTGAAACTGGCTGCTACTAGCATCTCTCTTGCATATTGTTTGCTTTACCATAGGATTTATAGTACATTTGGCCTTTCAACATAAATCAGTTTCATAACACCAAACCCTGACATCTGCTTACATGTGAATCAGAAACATTAGCTTGTTTTATTCAGATGTAACAACTTGCACTTACAGGATACGAAGGGAGGACAGTCCCTGAAAAGCATCATCTGTGATTTCATGGATTTGATTATGCTGTAAGGAACTGCAAAGCAAAGAAGTAGAAACAAAGCTTTATTTGCAAACTGAGCTTACTTCAAAACAAGGGATAACTTGGATTTAAATCAAATGTATCTTAATTCTACAAGAAATTTTCAGGACAGATTCTAACCCTGGATGTGCTTTTATTTCAAGAAAATATGGACTTATGAAAGGAAAATACTAAAAGAGACTTCAGGAGTTAATGGGCAAATTATACTTCCATTTCATTTGCTCCCTACGTGCCTTTCTGACACCTAACCTCCATTAGGCTCCCCCGTGTATACAGTGATATTGCAATAATGTGCTCTAACGCACACAACAGCAACGCTGCTGTTGTCAGACAGTAACAGGCCCCCTCCATACACTGCAACTTCTGAGGGACACTTGATGGGACACTTTACAGCGAACAATGTGTGCAATAAGCTCAAAGACAACAGAGTGTAACAGCAAAAGCCTGTGAGGAGTCTATTATCCCCGCTCTCATTTAGGGGAAAGAAGCTTTAGAGTGGAAGCTGAAGGAACATATGCAGGGGAAAAATTGCATAGGGCTTGGAAAAGATAAGAAGGTTTAAAGTAATGAAATATAGGGAGGGAAAAAAAGGATAGGTTTTAAGGAAAGAGAATGTGTCTTGTAGGGACTGGGGGAAAAAATTTTATGCAAGTATGTGCTGATGGATGGAGGCAATTGAAGAATGGAAAAGAAATAAAAGGCAGGAAGGATATCACAGAAAAACACTCACTCCATTTATGCATGTAACGATACCACTATGAAATACATGATTAATGTGTCCTTTATTCTTTTTTATGACACAGGAACAATTAAACTTTAGCTACTTTAGGAAAATGCAATTGGTTGGAATTCTCTGGCCAGCGTATTTCTCACATGAAAAATATGGTCATATTCTTTCTTTCTGGCCTTAATCTTAAAAACACACTTATGATCAAACATTAAGCCAAACTAAGTTTCTGGAGATCAGAACTTGTCATACTGAGGAGTTAAAGATAACCAACATATATTTCTACTTACATTTCTTCCAAGGCATGGCAGCCCTTAAAACTTGAGAGTTCCTTTATATTGTTATAAGACAAGTCCCTTCAAAACACAAAATGGGAGAAAAACACTTAGCTCTGTTCTGTCAGTGCTCTGTTCTACTTGAAACATCACATCACTACAACCATTAAACAAACAGATTGGCAGAAAAATCTTTCTGCTAGTAAGGTTTGGTAGAAAAACTAAGGGAAGTCTAAAGAAAATCTAAAGAAAAAGGGAATCGCAGGTCTGATATCTCCACAGCTCCCCTAACTAGCCCCGTTATGCACTTTGAATATACATGCTACATACAACTAAAAACGTAGAAAGATATTATGACTGCAACGTCAAGCTTACAACAGTCAGCAAATAGGACAAATAAGGTGGTCTATGTAACACTCCAAAACGTTGATTCATTGCCTTACATTCTTCTCTCTAGTCACATAACCTTATTAACAGCTACATTTCTTTCTCTCCCCTTTTTTCTCTGAATTAGGTGAACAAATTTTTAACTTTCCTGAAATATTCAGTGAGTGATGTAGAAGAAGTAAGCATGAAAAAAAAAAAACTGCCATAAACCCTATACTTTAGGGCAAACATTAATAACAAATTAGTGCTTTGTAATAGAAAAATAATAGAGAAACAGGCTGTGCCTTTGTAGTAGCTTTGTCAGCATACAAGATCCCTCCCCGAAATACATTTTTGTTTCTGTAGGCACTGCTTTCAGCTTCACATCTGGATATAAGCGTATCCAAAAAACATACTGTGTAAATTCTATAAAGTCTGAGAGCTGTAATCTAATCTGAAAATATGTTTTTTTTTTTTTTAATAAATGGGATGGATAGTATACAATGGAGGAATTTGGTTCAAATCATCTATGAAACAATACAGCAAAAAGGAGCTTAAAAATTTGCAAGCAACCTTTAAATTTCTGTTCAAAAGAAACTCTCATTTGAAACCCTAGGTTATCACCTTTTCCCCAGTTTTTCTTCTGTGAAACAGAATATATTTTTCCATTTCCATATACTTCTACTTTTTCAGGACTTGCTTTCATTCCAAATTTTCCTGCAAGCGCATATCCTTTGTAAATATGTCTTTGCCTCTCCCCCTGCACAAATGGTTTCATTTTCCAGTTTGTTCTTTTCCTTTCATTTATTTTAACATCTCCTTTCTCTGTCTTGCCTTCATATTACCATCCTCTTCCTAATCCTCATTTCCATTACTCATGGTTCTTGATACTCTCCTCCTGTATTCCACAACACACACACACACACACACAAAATCAAAGTACTATAAAAAGAATTCTTCCTTAGCCTCTGAACGCAGATGATTACTATGGTGTTAAGAATGAACAGTGCCAGCGTGAATTAGAAGATGCAAAGACTGTTTCGCCACACCACCTTGCAAATCTTTTATAATAGACAAAGAAATATAACGTATCCCCATAAGGGGGACCCTTTTTCAGGAATATAAGGCATTACATCAACTCTGCCATGAGTCTTGATGATTTGAGGACTACAAAAATTCAAGCTAGATTTCCAACTCTGATAAGAACTACTAGGATGAGCAATTCTGAACAATACTTTAAATTAGCTCTACATTTCTTTAAAAACGTTTTGGTGGAGATGAAAACAGGAGCACAATGTATACGCTTACAAAGTTCGTAGCATCTTTTGCTCTTGACATAAATTGATGGGAATAGTGCTGATCTTCGTCCCTGTTAGAGTTCTGTGGGGAAAAAAAGGGAGTGTATAAAGGTTTGCATTCTCGATCACATAACAAGCGTACGTAAGAGCAGAAAGATAGTGCCTCAACTATCAGTGTGCTAGATTCACCCACCAAAACTCTTTTTTGAAGATGCCAACTTCTTTATTGTTCAATTCTGAAAGAGGGGGGTTAATATCACTGACTTTTTTCATAGGGTGTTGTCAGCTTAATCTGTTAAAAGGCACCTGGAGGCACCTAGATATCATGGTAAGTAAAGCTATGTAATTACTTGAAATCTTTTGACAGGAAGACAGCATATGTCCAATTGCTTTCCAGACGGATCTACTAAATCACATTTCAATTATTTCACAAGAGGCAAAACCAAGAAATTATTGGAAATGATTTCTGTAGAAGGTACTTACAAGCTCTCCAGATTAATGGTTCCTGTCAAATTAGGAAACCACTGCACCATGCTGGCACCCCGAATGACCCTAAATAAAAACCCCATGAAAATTAGCTGTAAACTCTATTCTGCAAATTAATTGTGAGGTCCTGGTATCAAGTAGATATTTTCAGTAAGGAAACATTCCAACATTCCTATTACTTTTATTTAAATTTTACACAAAAGGATATTCTTCTAGTGCTTCTTGCACTAATAATTTGCTTAATAAGTTACTCCTCCCTTGGCAAACAACTGGAATTCATCAGGTTGGAAAGAGTCATACCAATACACACATTCTGAACAGGGCATAAACTCTCTGGTAATTTGCAGTTCTGAGGTTCAAAATCTCACTCCATTTTGCTTACTGGTTACCCTCAGAAGTGATGCCTTCTGCAAGCATGCATGCACTAACCTGCAAAGCATTCTCACAACGTACATCCCTGTTCAAAAACCACATAGGACATATTGGAGTTTAAGTAAGAATATGAGCATTTGGCCTGAGGTTATGTATCTTATGCAAGGTAATCAAGATAGGGAAAAAAAAAAAAAAGTTGTAAAGCATATTTATTAGAGCTTTTTAAGAAACTGGATATCTCCAGCAATAACAACGTGTGTTAAAACTAACTGCAAAAAAATAACATATTCATAAGGTAAGAGGTAGAGGCAGTCATGGAATTCAGTTATTTTGAGTTCTTAGCCACAACATTTCATATCCATTTACCATACTAGATAGTTGAGGTGGTACTTACAGAGAATGCAGATCTGACAGATTTTGAAATGCTGAGTTCCCCACAAAAGACAAAGGATTGTCGTACAAGTGTCTGGGAAATGAAAAACATGTTTCAATTACTGTTCTTACAGTAGAGAGATTAAAAATAGATACGTGAAAATGACTTACATAGTTCTTAGAAGAGGGTTTCCTGCAAAAGCACCATCAGGAATTATGGAAATGTAGTTACTGTGAAATCCCCTAAAGATATTAGCAAAGAAGAAAACCAACATTTAAAAATACATCACCATTAGATCCAACCGACAGCCATTTTCTTTGTGTGTGTGTGTGCGTGCGCTGTATGTATTCTCTTCCCACTCTTGTGGGAAATAAGATTGTAGTTAAATAGGAATATGTACAGCTGCAGGAGTGACTCTGAAGGCCTGATTTTTGTCTACTGCAGATAAGCTAAAATAAAAAATATTTCATTAGAAAGAAGCTATTCTGTCCAAAACACATCTAATACGTACTTTCTTCTTTTTCCCCTTCCTAAGGAGGGGACAGGGAGAATACACAGGA